>NC_090953.1:2875892-3184285 GCF_040807025.1 Struthio camelus
AGGAAGGGTGAGTCCCCAAATCTGCGACTTGATGGCATGCTTGGGCTACCGTCTTTCTCCCTTTGGCCCTTTTTTAGTAAACGCCCAAGGAAAGGTGGAGAAAATCCCCCTTAGGGAGTGCTTTGGGGTCACCGGTCAGGATTTCCCACCCGACCGCCAGGCCAGGACCTGCGGGAAGCTGCTGCCTTACCCCCCCCAAGCCCTGCCAGTGCTCAGTACCGGTGGTGGGTACCCACATCTCCGGACGCGTCCCCCTGCCCTTCACGTCTCCCAGGCTAACGCCTCCCCGCTCCCCTCAGGCCTGAATCGCCCAATTGCCGGGTCCCAGCTCTTCTTCAGCGCCGTATCAGTGCCCTTACATATATGGGAACCAGACACGGATTGAGAATGAGATGGAAATTCAAGCTTTGTTCTTACTGGCCAAATCCCAAGATCCTCATGCAGATAAAGCTCTCGCTGAGACTCCCTGTCTGAGTAAGCACCGCAAGGTTTCGGCTATGGCTCTGCGGCTGTGACGGCGCGTCGTGCAGTTTGTGTTTGGTTGGGTTTCTTCCGCGACGGATTTCCAGACGTTTTAAACAGAGAATTAAAAGATTTTGGGTGCCAAACTTTGTACCTCTGAAAGAAAGCAGTCTCCTCTGTGCACGCGCCAGTTTGGTCATACGGAAAGGATAAACCTGTACGGGAAGAAGGTCTCAGGGCTCTTATCTCTTAGCAAGCAATTGAAGGGAAATAGGATGAAGCCTGCACGGGGCACGAGTGGCTGTGGGAATAGGCAGCCTTTAATCAGCTACCTGCGCCGCTCTGGGTGCAAGGGGCCACGGGTGGCGGGTGGCAGCCCCGGCTCCCCGGCGCTGGAGGGAGCGGGGGAGAGGCTCCCGCTCCGCCACGGCCCCGTCCCTCCCACGCACGCACGTCCGCACGGATCGCGCCGGCGCGGGGGAACGTGCAGGGCTGTGCGTGCATGCGGTACACCCATACGTGCCACATTTTCCAAGAGCGAGTTCATGTATTTACATGTAAACATCTCCTGGGACTCTTCCAGGCCTCTCTCGCAGCAAGTAGCCTGCTCCGCCGACAACCGCTCATGGCCTACGTCCACGGGCTCTTACTCCCGCTTAGAGCAAAGACTAAACAATGACTTAACCATCTCAGGATTTAAGGCCCGTAGTCGGTCCCTAATATTCACGGTCAGTACCTCCACCACCGGGCACGCACTGGAAAACCCTCGTGGTGCCGGGTGTGCCGCAGCGGAGCGCTGCTCGCGTGGCTGCACGCGGACCGCGACGCGGCCCCCGAGCCTCTTCTATGCCAGCACGGGGAGGAAAATCAGCAACGCTAACGGAGCCGACGCAGCTCAGGACATGCGTTTCGGCGAGCTTGGGATGAGCCTGATCCCAAAGAACAAACATCCCTCCTGTTGTTTTTATACTCCTCGGAACGGCGCTATAAATCTCGTACAGTTCAGATAAACAGCAAGCAACTCTGCACACGGGATGAGCAGGGGATGGGGGATGAGAACCAACACAGTTAATAAATCCAGAGCGTTAGCAGGAATGCGCCGCGGCCCGGCGAGACGCGAACGTGTGGCTTCTGAAAGTCTCCAAAAGCATCTTTACAATAATCTCCCAAATTACAAAATTCCTAACCATGTATTTGCACGTCGAGAGTGGAGGTGACTCATGCTAATTGCCCTCCTGGTCCAAGAAGGGCTTGTTTTCATTTCTAAAAACCACAGTTTCTTTTAAAAAAAAAAAAAAGAGGAAAATACCAAAATACACACACACAGCTCAGTGGGATACATCCTGTCCTGCTGCACCAATGCGAATCCAAACCACCCCAATGCTCCTGCTTCATTATGGATGTTCAAGGAGAACGGGATTCATGTGCTGCAACACGGGCACGGTCAGAGCCACGTGCAGACCCACGGCGGAGGGAACCGGCCAGCGCCAGCGCCAGCTCCGAGGCTCCCGACGGCCGGTGATGCTCGCTCAGCGCAAACCAGCTAAAACGGCGGGTGGGTTCGTGAACGGAGCTTGCCGCCATCGGAAGAAGAGCGAGTATTCGCTCAGATTACAAATCCTCTCACCTTCCTTGGCCAAGCTCACCTCTTTCTTGGAGGGCGGCAGAAATTTTGAAGCTAAAAATAGTCTTTTCAGGAACGGCCTGGTCAGGGTTCCCGGTTGGAATTTCGCAGTCCTGCCGGTCCCTGATTTATGCCTGCGAAACGTTTTTGTGAAGGGGGAGGGAGAACCTAACACTGCGGCTGTAAACCCTGGAAATTAAGGACCAGACTAAATGACTTTATCATTGAGAGGAAAAAGGAAAGGAGAGTAGATAGGGCTCTTTGTAAATCAAGGCCAGGGAGATTAACAAGAGCATGTGAACGCTTCGTTATGGCTAACGAGTTCAAGACTCTACACCCTAAACAGAGTAGAGCGCTAAAAGAGAAATGTCAAATTCTCTCTCTCCCCTCAAGGGAAATTGCTTTTAAAAAACAAAGCAAGGCATATTTGGGGGAAATATGCCTGGTATTATACATTAAAAAGGCAGCCTGTCAGCCACCTAAAAGAGACTCTCTTCTCTTCTCTCTTCTCTTGTAGAACAGGTCACCTACACACAATGTACGCTGGCATGTAAAGAAACCCCCTGCACAAAACCAGACCAATAGCAGAGTGAAAAATCCGGGTCGGACTTTTTGCAGAAATGCACTATGAGAGTGGCAGAGAGCGCTCCAGGGAGCGACACCTTCCCCGCGCAGGATTGCTTTTGCTCCTTACTGCAACGCTTCTGCCTACTTCCGACGGAGAGCGGCGCGCCTGGGAACGCTACGGAAGGCGGGCTCCTCATTAAGCCTCCGTATTTTCGCGGTGCAAACAAATAACGCTAGCAACATTATACATTTTGTCAAGTTACTGCACTAGAATCCTTAAACTGTTAAAAATAGGAAAGAAACTGCACAGTTCACATATTTTATAAAGCTGGGTTAAATCAACATCTGCAAAAAATATCCCTGTTAAACGAAATAGCAGGATTTCATTAAGTAAATTGCAAGTTGGCAAAAATTCTGAAAGAAAGGGAAAAAGCCACAGCCAGCCCTGTAATTTAAACCTTATTTTAACTGTGACAGCAGGCTGCATTTCCAAACGAAAAAATAAAATAAAGGCTAAAAAAATACCCCGTTCCCCCCCGCCACCCCTTTCCCCACCTCGGTGGACCACAATGTCTGCGGTAATTGTAACGTTACCTAGAGTTTCCCCGGCACGATAAAGAGCGAGGAGGACCCTCGCCGGGCCCCAGCGGGACGATTCGCCCGATGCCCGCCGGGACGGTTCCCGCCCTGCGGCTCGTGTTGCTCTTCGGCTCGGCCGGGCGCGGGGAACACGGTGCCGTCCGGCTCCGGGGCTGCACGGCAGGCGGAGGGCGAAGGCTGGCGCCGGGCTCCTGGGGGCTGCATCCGCGGCGCCGGCGAGGGATGGCCGTCCCGGCCGCGCTGACCGGCGGCTGCGGCTTGCCGCAGCCCTGCAGCGAGCCAGGTGAGGTTTGCAAGCTCTGGTGTCGCTGGCAGTCAGATCACCCAACAAATCCCTCGGCGGGATGGTCCGCGTCCATCCCGCCTCGCTCTCGATAGGGACCGGCAGAGCCGAACGGGGAGCTGGTGCCCCGAGGCTCCTTCGCCGGGGAGACGCGGAAGGCACCCCGGGCGCGCAGGGAAGGTTTCGGGTGGGCTGCGCGACCCCCCCTCTGCCCGCGCCTCTGTTTTCTCCTGCTGCTGCGCTCCCCCCGTAGCTACAGAGAAAGCCTCTGGCAAGCGGGCTCCTGGCTGAGGGGTGCCTACAGCGATGGGACAGCTTGTGACCTGCCTCCTTCTCAAAAACAGCCCTGAACAGAAGAGAGCCGCTTCTCGCTCGTCCTCGGGGACCGCCTGGTTGGGTGCTTCGGGGCACCCCGCGCCTGAATTCAGCACGACACCAGCTCTCAGCCGGCAAGCTTCAAAATTCACCCGGCTGGGCCCAAAACCAGTCAAAGGGAAGTTTTTCCGACACCTTCCCACGGGGGAGCTCAAGCGGAGCTCCGCTAGATGGAGGGAAACGGGGCGCCGAGGTCCCGCGCCAGCTCCCCGCGGAGGCGGGTGCTGCAAGGAAACGCGTGAAGCCGGGACGGGGCTCGATGCCTGCCGGCTACCGGGGGGAAGCTGAGACCATCCGCCACTGGCTCAGCCTGTGGGTAAAGGACTGGCTGCACCGGCCCGGAAAACCAGCTGGGATGCTGCGGCGCCGGCGTCCAGCCCCTCCAAGGGGGAAACCCAGCGCGGCATCGTTTCCGAATCCGAGTTCCCAAACTGAAAAGCAGCAGTTAGAGTTTCCCTTCCAAAAGCTCCGCAGTCCAAATAAATCACCTGGAGTCCGAACCTTGGGATCAGTAAAACTGGTCATCTGGCACATGCTTAATCCATTTACACTGCAAATAACTGCTCACTAGGCTAAAAACCCTGAAACAAAACCCGAAAAAAACCCGGGACCGATACGCAGGCTTGGAGCTCAGGAGGAGAACGGCAACAGAAAGACCAATTATTTGTTTACAGGGTTTTGGCTTCGCTATTTTTCCTGGCACTTACGACTCCAGAGTTATTTTGAAGAGCTGTTTGCTGTACGCGGAGCCGAGAAAATAGCAATCTGATTTCCTCTGTGATCTAAACATCCGCCTGCCGTGCTAGCATGAGAAAAATGTGCATCTCAGGAAGCGCAGAGAAATCCGCCGGTCGCCGCGAGCGGGGCGCCAGCGCACGCAGCCCCGGCCGGCGCGCGAGGCGGGGACCGGGCTGCGACCCCTCGCCATCCGGCCGCGGCTCGCAGCTCTACCACGTTGTGACCTGCGGCCACCGGAGCGTGCCTCAAGCCCTTAATTCAGCTGGACCAAACGGGGACGCGGTTTCGCCCGGGGTGGCAGCAGGAGGTTAATGAAATCCGCGCGATAAAATCTACGTGAACGGTTCAGAAAGCGCGTGTTGGAGAGAGCAGTGGAGAAACAGGCCGGCTTTGAACCAGGTGAAACGGTTTTTCCTAACAACACAACTCTCGAGCCCGTTACACTTGTTCAACGGGCCAATTCCCAGCCACGGCCATCTCCTCGTGCCGCACAAAGCTGGAGATAAAGACCCGAGGAGCACCTCAATTCCCAGCCACGGCCATCTCCTCGTGCCGCACAAAGCTGGAGATAAGGACCCGAGGAGCACCTCAATTCCCAGCCACGGCCATCTCCTCGTGCCGCACAAAGCTGGAGATAAAGACCCGAGGAGCACCTCACAGGCACGCTAAAAAGAAACAGCACGGACCTTGCGGGAGAGACGGCCGCGCTTGACGCTCAGCTGCAGCGGGGTAGCTAAATGCAGTTATTCCCAGATGAACAGGGCTCTAACTGGGGCTGGGGTACGATACAGGACAAGGGAGACCACCACAGGCCACTTACGCAAAAGCACAGCAGCACTTTGCTTCCAGCCTGAAGCTCCAGAGCTTCTCCACGCAGACCGCAAGCCGTGGTAAGGCGGACGCACAGGCGTCCCCACGTCCTGGGGGCTCCAGGGGCTCTGCAACCTTTGCATGGGGAAAGCGCCCATTTAAGATCCGTCAGCGACCTGCAGGAGGTGAAATTCAGAGGACTATAGGGGACACGAACTGGAAAGCAGTGAACACATTGAAGACCGAGAGCTCATTCTCCTGACAGCGACACCAGAGGCAGCTTGGCCTCATGGGGTTTCGGGGTCTACACATGTCCCATGGCGTGGGTAAGCCAAAGCGGGCAAACTCCTGCCTGCCACCAGCAGTTTAACCCATAGCAACTCGCATCCATCGGCAAGCCGTGCGCGTTACCCACATCACTCACATCGCACCAGTGTCGGAAATATCGCCGGGTAATCGGAGCAACCAGAAAGCCTGTGTGAAAGCACCAGCAGCTCCGCCGGCCAAGACTGTCCAAACGCCACTGCCTGCGTTTCGGACACCCCACAGATCACAAAGCTTGCAGGAGGCAAAGTGGCTATTTATAACGTTAGCACCATTTTAACCCCCAAACCTTGCAATATGCAGAGTATCAGCGCTGCAAGGCTTGTAAGTCATAAATCACGCAGTGCATGGAGGCACTGTCTTGCACATGCGGTTCCCCAAGCACCTCCCACAGCTTTAAGGGCAGATGCCTCCTACCACGGCGGGGCCGCGGCACCCGTGACACCTCCCCGTTCAGGGACAGACACCCGTAATAGGTACCTGGGACTTGCACTGTCCTCCACACACGTCACACTGTGCTCCACACATGACAGGTACCCAAGGACTCATCTTGCCCTTGCCCACAGGCTCCTCTCTTCCCACTCTTAGGTGACCTAAGGGCCAACTCGCAGTCCTGATTTTACATTTCCTGGCTTTTGAGGATACAAGCCAGGTCATTAACATTATTTATAGGTTCCTGTTCCATTTGTTTGTCTGCTTAAAAACAATCAGGTGAAAAAAAGAAATTCCTGGAGGTCAGAGAATTAAGAAAAAAAGGTATCAGTGGTCTGATGGGCCTAAAAGACCAACAGCTCCCTTAGAGACATAACAGCGTTTCCTTAAATGCTTATTGTGTAAATATTTAAGGTACTTTATAAAATTTTTACAATCTGCTTGGAAACCATAAATCTCCACATCAGAGCCCGGCAGGCTATCGGTGAGGCACACGCTTAGACATTTTTAAGAACACAAACACTGACACTTCCAACGCTAATTCTGGACCCAAGAGGCCGCAGGGCCATGATCTTAGCGCTGGTTGTGGCAAAGAGCCCTCGGAGAGCTCGAGAACGTGCTCCATCCCCCTGCGACGCTTGCACTCGGGCTGTTCCTCCTACCGAATCGGGCCGGAAAGAATTACTGAGCCGATCCCCTTGGTTCACCCCAGAGGGGAGTGTGTAAGCGCAGGATGCGGCCACAGTAAGTATAAGGCCAGTGGTCACTACTTTTTCCTAACCCATCGACACTTCACGGCGTAACAGACCACGCTACGGACAGAAGTCCTGAGATTCTTCTCTTTGAAAGGCGGCGCTGGCTTTTAGGTAAATTACGTAAATCTGCACTCAGCCACTTCTGTTTGTTTGGCAGCTATAGCACTCGGAGAATTAAACCATCTTCTTTCAAATGCCATGTGGCAGGCTGGAAACGAAGCCCGATTTGTTCAGCCGACTCCTCGCACCCTGCCCCTCGCCGGGAGAGCTGATGAACCCGAAACACTGCTAGCCATTCTCTGCAGCGGTGCCGGCGGGGGCTGCCTGCAGAGAGGCACTTCCAGCACGTGAATATGCACTTGCTTTTTGGGGGGGGGGGGGTGGAGAAAAGATGCTGTGCTGACGGACACATCTGTCCTCAGTGTGGTTTCCATACGGAAAGCCGGGCAGCTTTACGGGATTTGCTTGGGCGCTGTGTTTGCTAGCTAGAAGTCTTCAAGTAAACGTGGCTCTTCCTAGCTAATGTAGAAAACGACGTGTTTAGCAGTTTTCCCTGGAACTACTTCTTTATTGCAATTTAGGTGCGTTTGAGGCAACGACGACGACAACTGGCCACGGGGGAATGGAAGTCCGTTCACTTTGCAAAGCACAGCTTTGCGTTGTATATGATGAAGTGCAAAGAAAGTCTGGGAAAACTTGGATGGAAGTTCAAACGCTAATGTTTTAAAGATGAAAGCATGCTCTTCCATTAAATGTTTAAATAAAGTTTTCTCATACTAAATCATTTAAACATTTTCGCATTCCTCGCATTTCTAGAAGCACTGTTCACTTTTATTTATTGTTATAACCCAGTGCCCTCAGCGAGCGACCACTGCTATTTGAGGCAACCTTTTTTCGGAAGGGAAAGTTCTTTCAGGACAGTAAAAAGTTCGTTATGAGCTGGGCAGACGGACTCTCAAGGCTGCCGTGAGCAACCCCCATTTATTCTCCCACCGCCATCATGTTTTCCTCTTTCTTTTTTTTTTTCCTGGAAGTGAATTATTCCACATTGCAAGGGGGCATAGCCAGGGTCTGCTCCACATATTGACTATAAGCGCAAAATAACTCAACCGACTGCACTTCAGTCATATTTAGACAGCTGTAGCTCAGGGCAGAACCCGGCCTGCGCGTTCGGTGGCCTGGGGTGCCTCGCTCGTTTAGGTGCACGTCTGAAAGCCGGCGAGCGCGGGCGCAGGACGCGGCACGGACGCTGCGCCCGGGGCGCAGGACGGCTCCTGCGGCCGCCCTGCCGAGGCACGCGCTCCAGGCCCACGATGCCAAAACGGGAACAAACCTGCCACGAGTAAATTTATAGTAGAAACACTGTAAGGGTTTGTACCACAGGGCAAGGGTCTTGCAGCAGCAGAGGGACGGAAATCCTAATGGGTTTGAGACCGAGCTTGATAAACATAATGTAGCTTCCAAAGACGCAGCCGGGCTACGTAACCCGCATGTTGCCGCCAGCCTGTACGTTCTTACTTCCTTGTAAATCCATCATTAAAGCAGGGGGAAAGGAAAAAAAGGCAAGACCCGAAGAGACGTCAGCCTTCGGGAACCCTCGGCTCTGCAGGGCCCAGCTCCAGGCTCGCGGTGCCCGGACGGCTTCGTCCCTGCCGCATCCCGCCGAAGCTCCCGACACGCGCTCGCCGCGCCTCACAACATCAGACGCGCTGTTCGTTTCGGCGTTATTCGTTTAGAAAGCCCTAAAACCCCAATGGAGGCGACTACCCTTCCTGCGTATCCCTCGCTACTGAGGCCGCTGACGACCAAGCGACAGAGCCAGCGGGCCGCGTGTTGTGTAACGGGGCTGCAGAAACAATCAGGAAGAGCTTGGAAATCTGCTCGCAGGCTCCAAAGGGTAAGGCTCAAAGGGGCGGGCGGCCGTGGAGGAGAATACAAGAAATTAAACTTTTACTCTGATAACAACAAATGCTATTTTCTGCCCGTTACGTCATGCTCTCAACTGTTATTAAACAACGGAGATAAAGTCAATGAGAACTTTGCCATTGATTGCAACGAGAACGGGTCTGAGGCCAGCGGGACAAATTACCATTTCAAAACCAGACTTTCTCCTTCCCGTGCCACGCGAGCACCCAAATCCCCTCCGTCAGCTTGGCTGACCGCGAGGATAAACCCAGGTGCCGTGAAAGGTCCACCATCGCAGGGTGGAGTCGCGGGATCGGGTGTAGACCTTTACAAGGCCGAGGGCCGCGCTGCGGCAAGGCGTCCGGACTTTCAACAGGGAGCGATGAGAAGCGAGCACTGCTGGGCACAATTCATCCGCCCGATTTCTGACCTCTCCCTCAGAGATAAGATGACTTGTGCCCTACACGTGGCTCTTTCTCTCTGCTGACGGCAGTAAGAGTCTAGAAGAACAGCTCAGACGTAGACGTCTTATTTAATCAGAGATGAGGTGTGAGGACTGCGACGCAGACAGCCGTGCGACTGTCTGGCCGTCCAAACGGCCAGAAAAATTATCTGCCCTTTAATTACACGCAAAAGCAACATCTCAGCAAGGTAGTCTCAGATCTGATGGGTGATGTTTCATCATGAGTTGAATCAAGGTGGCCTTGCAGATTTGCACTAATTGAAGCTGGTCTGGTCACATACGAGACTAATATTAAGACTCGTATTTATACATCCCCCATCTCAAAATCGATTTTTAAAAATAAGAGCTGCTCCTAAGTTCTTTTACAGTTTGCAGGATCCGCGTGGTTGCCAAAACCAGACCGCTGGCCTGCTGCTGAATAAAGAGCCGTCACAACCATGAAAGGTTTTCTGCACCAGCAGAAAGCGCTGAAGGCCTTCCGCTAACGTGCAACGTGTAAGGCGGCGTGTCCGTTCTTCTGCAGCCCTCGGAGGCTCGGAAAAGCTGCTCCCAACGCAGGGCATTTGCAGCACGGGCTCAGCTCCGAGAAGTTCGCGCTCGTGCCCAGCTCTGACGCGTCGCGGCCGTGCCCAGCGCCCCGGAGGACCACGCCAGCCCAGGGCTGGCATCACGCACCCCACGGCTGGTGCATCAGCCCCGGCAGCCTAAGCGGGGCTCTTGAGACACCGCATTTCAGCGGCAGGCAGACAGATCCCTGTCCAGGAGCCAAAGCCAGCGCAGACATTATTCCTGCTGTATGCTTTAGCTACAACCCCAACTTTTCCAATTTGGGTGACTTATGCCATTCTGGGGCAGTAAAGGATATATTTAAACTGGCATTTTGGTACTTAATGAAGCCCGGAAATGTGACTTTTTACTGCTTTAACCAATTTCACTGGCAATTAAAGGCTAAACTTGCTTACCTGCTTTGGAAACTTCCTCTAAATGCCTAACACCTTCTTTTAAGCAGGGTGGAAAACCCAGCGTGAAAACCCAGCGCTTCTCGCATACGGCCTTCCCAAGCTCAACACGACAAGCATTCAAAAACAGGGTTCAGCGGGGCAACGCCGCCGGCCGGCTAGCGGCAGGGCCGGCCGGCTAGGCAGCCCGCCGCCGCGTCCCGGCCCTCCGCCGCGCGCGGGAACCCCGCAAAACCCACCCGCCGCTGCCAAGCGCATCCGCTTGGCCCCGCAGCCATGCGGGTTTCCGCAGCCCGGTTATCCGGGGCAGGAGCGAACCCCCCCCCCCCCCCCGGTGAATGCCGGACATTGCAAAACCCCAGACCCGGGAGCGAAGCGTCGGGAAGGCGACGCGAGCTGCCAGCGAGCGCTGCTCCGTGCCGGCCGCAGCCTGGCCAGGCTCCGCGCGCAGCTTGCTCCTGCCTTCCGGGGGAAAGGCCTTTGCGGAGGCAGCTGCTTCTAATCGCCTGCTTTCCGCAGCCTGCCTAACTGCACGGGGGGGAGCGAGCCTGCGGGAAGGGGGAGACGAGGGCTGAGAGGATCAGGATTAAAATAATATGGTGTATAAATCTCGACGAGAGAGAGCAAGAGGGAAAGAGCAGAGAGACAAAGGTTTTCCGCAAGGGAGTGACGGCCCGATGGCTAGCCAAACTGCGGCTGAGCCAGGATGATCTTCGAGGGCCCAAGAACGGCCGGCTGTCGTTTCGTTTGTCCTCATTTAAACCCCAACTGATCGCATCCTATAAACCTCTCGGGGCAGCCCGTTCGCTTTGGCGAGATAAGGCAGCCCGCACAGGATTCCCCAGGAACGCGGCGTTCGCGTTGAACGCGGACAACGAGCTTCCCGTTAAGGTAAATCTTCATCAGTGCTGCGCGGCGCTCTTAAAGCGCGTCTCGTCGGCAGCTGAGAGCTCTTCCATTAGTGCCTTTTCTCGCGGCTGCTTATGTATTTTGAATTGAGCAATTAAAATTGGCAGCATACTGGGATGTGCATGCATGCATCAGGCTCCAAGGAAAAGGCTTCCTGCAAGGCAATAAACAAAACCTGTTTGGTGACGGAGCTAATACAAACATGCAGAACGGCGTCATGTTAGACAGGTTCCTACCCTTTCCCTTTCAATACCAAACTCCTTTTGGGAAAAAATAACTTTTTCTAAACAATAGCTTTGGTTCAACTACTTCTCCGGTGGGCGCCTTCCAACCGCCAAGATCTCAGCTGCGTTTTGAGTGACCGACTATCCCGAAATCTCAAAACACCACGGAAGTCACCAGCTGACTCCTTCAGTCGGCAGCCGAGGACAGCAGCACGAGGGCAGGGAGGGAACGAGATTCAGGGCCGTATCGACCACGGAGACCAAACGGAGGGTTGTCGTGCGAAGTCTGAATTTGAACCCCGGCTTCTCTCCCCCGTGACGAACCGAAGGGCCCCCGGTGACGGGCTCCCTAGCTCTAGCCACTCCACGGGCCAAACTTCCAACCCGCCTCAATTCTGCATTTCTGGTTTTGCACGCGAGTCTTGTCCAGGGTAATTAAAAAGCCAGCTATGCCCCCCGCTGCATCTACACACATACGTATCCGCTTGCCTACACGAACCCCGTGCATGAGAAGACTTAAGTGCATCCTCATGTGTGTGCTACAGAGCTGGGGGAGGACTTGTACGCTAGCAGCCATTTTCCAAGTCCCCTCCGGACTTCAGGCACTAGCTTCCTATTAGGAATGAATACTGTGCATCCAGTTTCCTTGACAGCTTTGAAAACCTAAGCTCAGCTTTTCCTTCCTGCAGGTTTTAACTAAGTCAATAGCTGACGCTTCCACACAAAGCAATGAACTTTCACGGACGGCAATATCTCAGCATATAAAATACGAAGTGCAAGCAGCCTTTGAAGCAAACCCCTTCAAAGACAGACGCATACCAAATCCACCGAGGTTTTTTACAGAAACAAATTCAGTATGGCAAGAGCAAAACTAATTTGCAAAGATCTTTAATGTTAAAAGTCTCAAATGACTGACCCTTTCAAGCACAGCTGAATTCAAACCAGCTCTAGAGATTCATATTGATGATCTGACATGGAAAAGACTATGGGTATTTTAAAATATATGGTCGTGATTACCTGCAAATAAAAAATAGCACTAAATTTCTCGTTTCGAAAGCGAAGAAGCTGCACAGAGCGTTCCCACTCTAAAGCCTGTGATGCGTGAGTGACGTTTTTTCTAAACATACCTTTGCTGACATTTCCCTTTCATGAAAATAGCTCAACAATGGGGGGAAAAGCGACTTACCATGCACATAGGATCTTTACCTTACTTTGTACTTGCAAAGGAATTTCCTTGATCTCTTCTGGAGTGGAAGTTTCCACCGATCCCCAGTTTAGCGTCACATGCAATTCACTTTAGAAAAGAGTCCCGTGGTACCGCAGAAACTGGTTTGCTCTCTTTTTTTTTTTTTTTTTCCAACAAGAGATGGCCATAAATCTTTCAAGATTGGGTATAAATCAGTTGGGCTAAGAGAACACAGATGTGACGTCCTACCAATTGGGTGCAAATGACTGCTCCCCTCCGTGCGAGGCTTCGCCGCCTTGCACTTGAAAGGGCCGCGCGGCGTCCGCGCGCACCGGCGGGGCTCGGCGCGGAGGTGCCTGCAGGCAGGGAGGCAGCGGCGCGCGGGGCGGAGGCTGCCCTAATGCAACACAGCTGCCTGCAAACACACAGTTGCTCCGAACTGTTGGCGCAACTTCACTTGGATGGATTCGTTCCTGTCAGGGATGCACCAACCTGTTCGGCTGCGGGCACAGCGGCTTCGCTGCGGGGCGGTGCAGGAGCTGGGACGGGAGTCTTCCAGCACAGAAAACCCCTCCGTGCAAGCAGGCCCGGTGCCAATGAAAAAGGAATAAGGATTTGCACACAGGGAACCTCTCACTGTACTTGAAGATGGGCCATATCAGAGAAGGACTACTTCTCCCTGCTGCCACGTCCCTAGTGAAGCCGTGGTGGCTCTGCGTTGCGTCCGGTTTGGAGCCTCCAGCCCACGCTCCTGCTGCCTGGCTCCGTGGGAAAGTCCTGATGTGGGGCCCGATGCCGACAGCCATCGGCACAAGCCGTCATCTGGCTCACTGGGAAACCACTTGGGACTTCAGTGGGGCTGGGATCTTCTCCCTGTCCCCAGAAGCGGTGTCGCTGGTTTGGCCAAGACCACTCCAGGACCAGGCACGCAGCCATCCCTGGGGCTGTGCAGTGCAAAAGCGCCACTTTAAAGCAGTACTTTTGTATAAAAGCAGCGTGCTACTCCATGTCATATGTCACTGAAAAAAACCATCCTCAAACCAGCTTCTTCTTCCAGCCTAAGAGGGCCCGTACAGCTCTGCACACCCCTCTCGTAACTTCTCTGCTTTCTTCCCAAGCCCCCTTCTCACGCGGACCGAGCTGTTCAACGCTCACATCTTCCATGATGAGAGACATACAAAGCAGATAAACAGACTGAGCTTGGAAAACACGGCGGACGGCATATTACCAGCCCATCAAGGGAAATTACGCAGGCGGAGAATTTCCTCTTGCCTGCCCCCCTCACGCTCCTCATCCCCGGATAACGGACAAAGCGAACACGCACAAAAGAGAAGTGGACGGGCGCGTCTGTATCAAGAAGGCAGGATATTTCCTCTGAGCGTAGGCACTCCAGGCAGCGGTGGGTTTCGAGGGCGCAGAACGGGAACCCCTCAGAAACCCACGTGAGATATCCAAGAAAGTCCCCGACCAGGTTTCGCAAGCTCTGGAGCTAACTAGAGCTGTCACCCTTGCCCAACTCAGGCCCCAACCATAAAACAAGCTCCACAATAGTGTTATTTATTTTTTTTAAGTCGCAAATTATTTCCAGCAGCAGGAGGGTGGAAGGATGCAGCGTGCTGGACCCTGCTTGCCGGCACCGAGCCAGTCTCATAAATGGTTGGCAGCCGGCAGAGCAGTGAACCCATTTCTATTGAAATGAGCTTGTTACTACTAATTTTTACTGGCTTCCCAGTTGATTCATAAAGTTTTGTTGGGTTTTTTTGTTTGGTTGGGTTTTTTTTTTTTTCCAGATCTCCGAAGGCACTTCCCGAGACGCCCGGGCAAGAACAGCCCCGCGGCTCCCCACGACGAGCCCGCTCCCGGCGCGGCCCCCTCGCAAGCGGGGCAGCTTCTTTTCAGATCTTCATAAAATCTTATTAGAAAGAATCCTCTCCTTTGGAACGGGTCTAAATCAAAACCTCATGGAGTCAGCGTTACCATTATCGACCACGTGGCAGAAAGAGCTCAAGACTTCAATGGAAGTTGCAGACACGTGTTTTACAGGGACAGCTTGGTCCTGAGATATTAAACTCCTACTTTTCGCATCCGCTCTCTCTCTCCGTAACTGGACTGGATGCACCTAATCATCACAAGAGACAAAACCAATCAGCACAGATCTAAGTTGGGAGCCTGAGCTTTTCACTAATTGCCAGTGACTGTCAGCTGCGAGGCTCAGCACGACTTCACCCGTTATCTTGCACCGCAGCCTGCATGCAATAAGGAGCTCCACTTCTCCAATGGGCAAGGACAATATTCCCAAAATGATATTCCCAGCCAAAATGGTATTCCCTAAGAATACCAGAAGGGCCACAACCTTTTTATTCCCTCAGAAATCCCAACACGGAGACTGTAACGCAACACACACCCAGCTCACACCTAGGTGGGCCTCGGTGCCGCAGCTGATGGCACCATCACCAAGTCAAGCCCAAGAGGAGGAACGCGAGGAGTTCATGCAGTGTGGCTCTCCCCCCCGAGCCCCTCACGCCTGCGTGGTATTTCAGGACAACAAACGCTTTAGTATGACACTTCCCATACGCTTTTGCTTGCCGCTTTGACTTACATAGCGGGGAGATCCTTCCCTACTGCCTCATTTCCCTTCTGCGAGCATTAGGCTCTGAGCACAAGGCAAGCAGTAATGCAGTGTAATTCTACAGTTCCCTTTCTGCAAAAAAAAAATCAGATTATGCGATGGCTTCTTTGGCTCTTAAGAAAGAAGAATGGAAAAAAAATACACGTCATGTTCACACATAGCGCAGGTTTACGGCTCAAAGAGCAACAAGCGCCAAAGACATTGGAGGCGTTTGGGGCACAGCGAATATGTGCACACAACTCCTGCAGAGCTCGGGGGAAGACACGACTGTGCAACCAAAGGCACCGTTTGCCACTGGAGAAGAGAGACAAAATGTCATTTATCCCAAAGTGACTAAAAGCAGAGCCAGGAGGGTTTACAGTCCCAACCATCAATGTTTGCTTTCTCTGTCAATTGTGCACTACGGAGCAGGCAGGGATGCTCAGAGATCACAGAGCCTTTTAGCTGGGGAAGATTCATCAACAGAGTCATTCTCTGCACTGGACAAACTCCCATTTTTCCGGCGCAGGACCTCACAACCAGACCGTTGTGTGCGCGCGGGGCCAGGCCCTTGCCCCCTCTCCCCCGCTGCAACAGGCTGCGCGTGCTCAGCTGCCAAGGGCCACGCTCGGTGCCAGCCAGGAGGAGGAAACACAGGAAGGAGGAGCAGCGTGCTCCTGACCAGCACGTACATCGCGCTGGTACCCTCCCGAGACGGACCGCAGGTGGAATAAACCTGAAGACGGTGCAGCTCTGTCCATCTACGCCAGCCTGCAATATGGCCCGGACACCCAACGTTTTGCACCTCCAGGCAAGTGTTTATGGGGCTTTTTTTTTTTTTTAAACCCACTCTTTTCAGCGAATGCATTTCTTTTATTAATGGCACAACAATGGTTTGCATCACTATGTGTGAAAAAGTAAGGAAACCAGCTGACAGTTTTTGAAAGTCTTTAACATTCTTTGGCTCTCAGAATGGAAAAAACGTAGCAAACTAGACCTTAATAAATGGAAAGATCTGAAAAATAGCTTTTCTGCTGGCGTGTTTTTTTCCTGCTAATGGAATACGTAGATAAAACTGACACATTTGCGTCTCAAATCTCTCTGCAACACTGCTGCGAGAAATCTTTCCCAGGTATCCCTGACATGGTTCCTCTTGGATGTTAATCTGATTAATAATGCCAATTTAAAAGGATTTTGTTCCTCCTTAATTCCCGCTGGTTAACGGCATGTCTTTCACCAAAACTGGAGCCACACGAGCACCCCTGACGCAGGAGCGACGGTCTGTGCGCAAAGGGTGTGATCAGCGCACCCAGCACAGACACCGCGCCGAAGTGGGTCTCGGTGATGGTGGTACCAGGAGATGCACCAGCAGCAGGAATGAACCTCCCAAGTCTTCCTCCGGCCTCCAAAACACAGATAATGCAAGAAACAGGCAACCTGATCCTCCTCAGCCACTACAACATACTTGTGACAAGACACATCTCCAAGCCCATGAGCTCCAACCCCAGCAGAGGAGGGGACGCAGCGCTGAGCCCAGCGCTGAGACGTCCAACCTGTGATGGGTCCAGCTGAGACAGCAAAGGTGACCCGAGGGCACTTGCATGACTGGCACCGGAGAGGGAAAGAGCGCTGTCGGTGCAGGGTTTGTGCCGGGAACGAGCACTTGGAAAGGGGCGGGAAGGAGAAGGAGAGGGGAACGGCCCCTGGCAGATCCCCCACAGCCTTTGCTGGTGTCAGAAGCCAACTTTTGAGCCTCCCGTCTTCTGAACTGACACCAGCAAAGAGAAAGCGTCGCGAGCGCGGGGCCCTGCTGGGGGTGGAGGTGCCTTTGCAAACGCTGCAGGGCCAAAGCCCGTAAGCTCTGCTGCAAGGGGCCCGTTTACAGTCAGAAAAGGCCTTCTGCTGCAAGAAACCCCCAAATTCGCTACGGACACAACGGGTGCAGCGAAGCTGCACAAGCATCTCTCTCTCTCGCACTGCGGGGATTTGCATTATTTGCGTTCTGCGGCCCCTTTCCTACGCTGACTTTTATAACCCGCGACATAAACTCCCGCCTGCCCGGCGGTCGGAGCAGCACGGCAGCCAGGCTGCTCTCGGCCAAAGCTCACACCCAGCCCGAGAGGCAGGAGCAGGTTTTATTGCATAAGGGAATTCAGGCCTGCTCATCACAGCTAACACTTAAGTCACGAAAGAAAAGACCTGGGATGTTTATTCCCCTCCAGCTAAACAAGGAGCGCCGACCGCTCTTTTTGGCCGGCGGCTGGCGTGCCCCCGCCGCCCGGGGCGCTGCAGCCCTGAAGCAGCAGCGGCAGGCGAGAGCGGCCAGGTGCATCGCCGCCGCGCTGAACCCGCGCGGGGCTGCTGCGCCGTTTCGGGAAACGTAGGGAAACGCTCAGCCGCGCGGGGGACGTTGCTTTCCGCCGCGTTTATCGGCGGGGCGGATGCTGCCGGTGCCTTCCCCGGTTTTCCGCGCTGCTCCCCAGCGCGAACGCCGCTCGAGCAAGGGGGGCAGCCTGCTGGCCTGTCCCCGGGCTTCGGCGCCGGGCACCGGGTAAGCCCCCGCGCCCGCCCCACGAGCTGCCAAAGGCCGTTGCAAGTCAGCAGTGAGTAACTCTGGAAGAGGTCAGCCAAGACCGGCGTTTCCACGCAAAATGGGTTTGTACTCACAAGAAAAGCCAAGGAGAAATCCAACGGTTCGCAGCGCCCGCAGGCCGAGCCCTAGCGCCGGCGGCTTACCGCAGAGCGGCGCGTCCGCCGCGGCTCCCTGCAGCCCGCCCCGCCGCTCTCCAAGCCCCGGGGCGACGCTTCCTGCGGGTTAACGGCCCGTCTCCCGCGGAGGGCCACCACCGCGGGGAAGCTGGTCCCACGGCGGGGACGTTGCAACGGGGGCCGCGCGGGCGGGCAGGAGAAAGCCAAGAGCCGGAGCGCCGGCGTCCCCGGCCAGGCACGGCGGGACGCGCGTGATCGCAGCCCTGTCTCTCCTCTCCGGCAGCCCAAAGCACTTTGGGAGGACAAAGACCCGAGTTTGCTTTGCCAGTAAATGTAACCTGCGGTTCCAGCGCCGCGAGGCACTTCAAAGCCCGCAGCAGCGCCGCCAGGAGCAGCAAAGGGATGTGCTTTTCGCCTGCTGAGCAGCAAAGTAAAATCCGCACAAATAGCCAGTGTTCCAGAAAGGCAGGTTTAACCATCAGCGGCTCCGACGGACGGGGGAGGTTTTTTCTGAAGTCTTTTTTTTTTTTTTTTTCCCTCCTTTCCAGTTTGTCTTGGGGTATTTTTTTTTTTCTTTCTGACTAAAACACCTCCCTAGCTCCCACACCACGCGCCCCTTTCAGATTGGAGCATCCTCCAGAGGTAAAATGCTGAGTTAGGTCCTGGCGTCCAGGAAAGGAGGTGCCTTTGATGAATACCAAATCTACAGACTTCAATCGGTTCGGTGAGCGCCACAGATTTAATAAGTTATTTCCGTGGAAAACCTTAGTAACTCAGTTATGAATCAAGCCTATAAACACCTCTCGCTCATCAAAGTGCCACAAAAAAATCTATTACTGTAACTCTGAATACTAGCCTCTCTCTACAGGTTCCTATAAGAAGCCAAAATTCCTCCTTCAAAACATACACCATTTTCAAAGGTCATAAATACACTATGTCCAGTATTCAGCAAATCCATTTAAAAAGCAAAACACACGCACGGAGAAAAAGTGAAGTTCAAACAAAGACGTACCATCAGATATGCACTGTTTAAAAGACACAACCGGAGTTACATCAAAAGAGCTTTTACTACCTAGAAAGCCATATCCAACTCCTAATAGGGTGCAAGAATGTAATGTTTTGGCTACAAAGATTAAACTAATTTACTTCTAAGTAACTTGCTTACTTCCTGATGTTTCTTTTTTTAAGTGTGATGCTTAGGTGCTTGGAGAAGTGAGGGATGTGATTATTCTGTGATTCAAGGCCAAACATCATAACTACTCAATGAACCACAGACAAAAACATATTTTATCTGGGTGTTGTACCTACTCCAAGAACTTCTATGCTGAAAACATCCCGGTTAACTGCTAAAAGCCAGGCCGCTTCCAGGTAACGGGAGGAGGAGAAAGGGCAACTGTCTCTCCCTTTCTGCAGAAACGCACAGTGAAACTCAGTGCATTGCCTTAAAGGAAATGGCAGCCCCCAAACACGGCTCATCGTATCACTTTGCAGACAAGTAATTTCTGCAGAAGGGAAACATCTTCCTCAGGCCTTTTGTTTCAGGCTCTCTCCGGGCCTCGCAGGCTGCAGCGCTCCCGCTCCGCTTGCTTTTAGGTCTCCTGCGGGAGCTAGAAGGTGCGGGATGTCACAGTTTGCCAAGTATCTAGCTGTGCAAAGCATCCAGCGTTACACAGCAACATTTATTTCACTACATCCTACTCGGCTCCACCGCTGCAAATGCTATTTAAGACCAACAGTGCTGCAATCCACAGTCCGTATTACTCTCGACAGCGAGCCTGATGCTCTGCCTGCCAGGTTTGCGATTTTTTTGTATTTCCTCCTTCTGGAATAGGGACAGATGTGCTTGTGCGCATTTCTCAAGTGCTCTGAGATCTCTGTTAGTGGGTTACAGCAGCAGCAGCAGCCATTACAATAACGCAACAGAAAGATGTTCTTGCATGCTAAGTAAGGGAAGTAAAGGACTGGGATTAGGGAGATTTCAGCCCCAGTCCCAGCTGTGCAACAGGAGCCCCGTTTCACCCTGGGCAAGTCACTCTCTGGCTCCCCACAGGAGGCAGCAAGCAGTAAAAGGGAATCCTTCCCTGGTTCATCAGCCCGGATGAATAATCTCCCCGAAAGCGTAGCTGTCCTAACTGAAGACGCTCCTCAGGGCAGATAGGTGTCTGCTACCTACCTGCGAAGCCTGGGAGGCCACCAGCACCCAGCGGCAGAGGCCTCGCGCAGCCAGCTGGGCTGGGGGGCTCCCTGCCCTCCTCCTTGCTCCTCCCGGCCCCGGCATGCCATGATCTCACAAAACATCTCTGCTGCTCATCAGGCAGGGATGTGTCTCTGCTTCCCAGCCCAGAAGATACCTTCGTCCTTGGAAAGCAGGATCTTGGGGAGGCTGGTGATGTTCCCTTGCCGCGTAGCATGAGATGGCAAGGCCAAGAACAAGCTTTATTTTCTGGCTCAGGAGGCCTTCGGAGCAAAGCTTCGCTCCATCACGCACAAGTACCTTTTCCCATCTACAGCAAATTCCCCAGCGGTCCCTTACCCTTCCTGAAATTAATTTTCCCTCCCCAAGTTACTAACCTGGCTCAACGCTGAATTAATTTCAAGACCCAACGGCTTGTATTTCAGGCTCATAACCTAGTAGGATATTTTTATGAACAGGTGGCGCTTGCCTTAGAAACCCTTCTACAGCTGCAGATCCACTACTAAAATCTCACCCTCGCTCCCGAGACCCTCACACCGCCGGACCTCCTCTCCTGCCTCGGCAAAAGGCAGTTTGGGTGCAGATGTCAACACAAAAGCCTCAGTCACCACTACCGTGTGATCCTCTGCACGCCTGGCATCATCTGCAAGCTCCACACCATCTGCAAGCCTGGCATCATCTTCAAGCTCCACACCATCTGCAAGCCTGGCATCATCTTCAAGCTCCACACCATCTGCAAGCCTGGCATCATCTGCAAGCCCTACACTATCTGCAAGCTCTACACGAGCAAACTCCTGCAGACCCCAGTTCCAAGGTTAATCTTTTTGGTGGCCCGATACGAGCTGCACGGCAGCGTATTCATGTAGTACCAACCATGCAGAGGAAATATTTCCTGCAGCGTTCATCTAGAGTGCTTTCTCCTCAGTCGGTAAGTCGTACCAGTACAGGCTATATTTGCTAAGTCTGTGCGCTCTCAGCAGCGTCTTCTGCTGCATATTAACGCAAGCGGAGTACTCTGTGCTGCATTATGTTCCTTACTGATGAAGCACTAGCATGAACAGTCTTTGAACATAACTTGAAGCCCACCAGGCTGCCAAATCAACAGCACTCTGCTTTTCCAATGCTCAAAAGAAAAAACTGTTTTAATTCCAAGACTCGTGACGTGAGCTACCCACTGTGGGCAGCCCAAATGTAAGCCCCACCTGCACCCCCCTCCTGTAAAGCTCCACTGTGTCTAATGTCAACACGGAACGGCTCGAGACATTTGTTGCAGAATAAAATACACACCTGCACTTCCCTGAAAGGGGCAAGTTCAGAAAGGCGGCGGGTGCCACCTCGCAGAATTTCCCCAACCTTCCTTTCAAGGATGAATTCGGTGATTCACCGGGCAGTTTGCAAAGTTGGCTTTGAGGTCGGTTCCAGACACGGCTCGGAGTCTCGTATTAACAAAGACAAAGGGAAGGCAGGCTATTGTTGGAGGCTCTTCTTTCGATCCTTGGGAGCCACACTGCGCAGCCACGCTCGGGGAGCCGGAGTCAAACGTTTACGGCGCTATACGGGCCACGTGGGGAAAACCTTCCCAGGGAGCAACGCATCCCTCGCTAAAGTAAACTGGAAAATAGATGCGCTTTATTTCCCGTTGGCAAACGCAAACTATGGAGGAAAAATGTTTAATATAAAAACATCTGACAAAGCACCTCCAGGATGTATTTTTTTGCATCAAAGAAGTAGCTCTTGGCAACGCGTACGCTACTCCGACAAGAAAACTTTTTGGCCAAACCCTGATTGTTATAGACTGCTCCGAGTAAGACACGCCAGCTAACTTAAAGTTAAATATGAAAGAAAAAGGAAACCAAAAGCATTACTGGCCCAAATAAACATCTGTCTGTGATTAAACTGGATGCACAGATAGACGCTGCTCTTTTTTTAAAATGAATTTATGTTTTCTTTAAAAGGACCCGGGGCGGGGGGGAGAGGAAGGGGAGGTCCCGTAAGCTGCTGGGCAGCCCAGCCTGGGGCCGGCACCCGGCCCCTCCGGCGCAGGGGGATCAGCGGAGGGCTGCAAACCCCCAGGAGAAATTCCCACCCCCCATTTATGAGAAAACTAGCAGGTTTTCTATTAACAGGTAATTTCACAATCTCCCTCCGAATCTGGAAAGGGGAATGTTTGCCCAGTTTCCACACATATCCGCCTTACATATTTATAGGCTTTTTTTTTTTTTCCTATTCCTAACACAGAAGATCTTCATAAATTTCCTTGTTAGCATAAATCTTTGCAGTCTGTTATTTCTGGGGGGAGAGGAAGAGCGAAGTTCACTTTCTCCATTCGGTGGGTTTGAAAATATGCTCCCTTAAGTTCATCCTAAATACTGCTGGAAGCAGGAAAAAAGCAAAAAAAAAAAAAAAAAGGATGAAAAAAATATTCAGCTTTTGCTCTGTAACTGCGGCGCTGCTTCAGCCCGGCTGAGTCACAGCTCGGGGCGCTCGGGCGTCCTCCCTCCCGGGCCCTGCCCGGCGCGGCGAGCTCTGCTCCCCGTCCCGGACGGGCCGGCTCCCACCGCCACGCGCAGGCAGCTCCGCCGGCTCCCCAGGCTCCGCAAAAAACAAGGCACAAATTTTTTCCAAACCTTTTCGCACAAGGTTTGCCGCCGCTCTGAAGCTGGAAGAGGAATTTATCAATGCCGCCAACGAAACCGCGGCGGCGGCGCAGCTCCTCGCGCCAGGGGCAGGTTCTTGGCTGCAGGCTAGCTCATCGCCTCCGCGGGCCTGAAAGGCTTCAAGAGGTCTAGCACGCGGGAAGGCGATTTGGGTCAAAATCCCACACGATGCTTTGGGCAAACCGCAAGCAGCACCTGCCTGGCCTCCTGCAAGGTCCCTGCCTGCCGGGGCCCCACCGCGCCGGCAGCCCCCGCGACGCCCGCGGGCTTGCTCCCGCTCTCGCCTCTCTACCTTCTTGCACGTCGCGCCTGGCGATACCTATTTTTCCTCCTCTCTCTGCTTTCCTGCTCTAAGCGCCGGCAGGCGAAGCGGAGGGCGGCGAGCCGCCCGAGCCCCGGAGCAGCTCCCTGGCTGCGTGCAGGCAGGGCCCGGCGCTCGAGGCAGGCGCTCCGCCGGCGCCTTCGACGTCGGACGCCCACGTCTCCGAAGGCCTCGCTGCGCGCCGGAAAACGCCGCCGCGCGCAGGGTCGGCGCCTCGCGGGCAGCACAGGCCCGTTCGGAGGAAAAACGGCTCTCCAAGAAGCTTGGCTCCGGCTCCTGCAGGGAACGGCGCAGGCCGTGTTCTTCGTTAGGCGTCTCGAGCGGAGACCTGCCGGCCGGTCTCAGCCCGCAGAGCGGCGCGCGACGGGGGACCTCCGCCCGGGGCCAGCGCACGGCCCCGCGACGCGGCAGGGAGCTGCACCTCTTGCCACCTGGCTGCATCTCGTATTTACGCTCATTTGCTCTTGCCCCAGGGCAAAAAAACGATGCCCCGGCGTCTCTGCTTGCTCCTGCAGACTCCAGCGGATGGAAAACCCGCTCCAGAGCTGCCCCGGCCACCGGAGAAGACGGTCAAGGCTCGCAAGCAGCAACGCGGGCGACAGCAGCGTTTACGGCCCCAGCTGGGGTCACCCCGTCTCATCCCGCGCGGACCTCGCAGCCCGCGGGGGAACCCGAGGCCGCGGCTCCCGCGAGGCGAGCATCGCTGCCCGGAGCCATCTCCCGAGACGCAACGCCGCGGCGGGATGCGCGGGGGCAGCATCGGCGAGCTGGGCTGCGCCACCGTTTCACGGCCTCTAAGAGAGGCTCTGTGCCAGAAGGGGTGAGGACCGGCGCGCCGGGATTTAGGCAAAGGCCGGGGAGCGCAAGGCCAGGACTCCCAGCGCATCGCTGCAGACCGAACCAGTTCCCGCAGCCCTCGCCAGCCGGGCCAGTCCAACGGGTACAGCAGCTTCTCGGCATCTGGCAAAGGAGCCAAGTCCGGGGAGGGGGGGGAATTACTGCAAATGTTCACCGGCGGTGAGTCACGGGCTGGAGCGCTCCGCTCGGCACTGCCGCTTTGGCCCTTTCGCCGGCGTTTGGCCCAGCTGCTGCCGGGCGCGTGGCGGCAGGCAGGGCAGTCCCCGAGCCCAACCGCCCAAGCGCGGCCCCGCGCCTACCGGGGACGCACGGCCGCCGCACCGACCCAACGAGTGGGCCGAGGACGTAGCCGGCTCTTCGTACCTCCTTAAGGCCCAAATGCGCTGCTGCTTGGACTCGGGCGCTGCAAACTTGGGGATCAAGCACGTGTCAGCGCCTTTCCCAGCAAGCCTGAGCTGTCCCAGGCACTGCGTTTCCCCGAGGAGCCGAGAGCGTTCCCGACCAGAGCACGTCCGCTCCCAAAGCCCGCGTCCTGTGGGAAGGGCCCAGCTGGACACAACGCTGTCCTTGCAGAAAAGGCTCCGTTTCACGACCAGAGGGGTTTGAACCCCCAGTACGGAAGAGTTCGGGGTATTATCTATCGACCCAGCTCATTACTCGGGAGTCAGCATCTGCACAGCTACTAACGACTTGCACCGTGCGCTAGCTAAACCCTGTTTGTAAGATCCTGAGAGAACTGCTGCTGCAAAGAAAGAGGGACATCTGCTCGTAGGTGCACGCTTCTCAGCTAGCATGAAGTGTCATTCATAACTTGTTGTTTTTATAGTGAGCCTTTTAATTCTTCCCAGACTTTTTCGTATTTCAAGAGCAATATTATAGCCATGAAAAGGTCCACTTCAAAAAGAAGGCTTTTTTATTTTTACACATATGACGGAGATAATCTTTGGACTTCATGCAAAAACTTCCTGTTTAGAAGTTCATCAAGTAAACGAGTAACAGTAAAAGAATGGTTCTCTTTGTTATCCAAAATTGAATTTTGTGGTTTTTAGTAGGAAAAACCTTTTTGATGATCAAAGCTGAAGCAATAAATAGTAGTGGCTTGCTGCTAGATCCAAAACGTACTTATTTTTGGACTGGGAGTTAAATGCGCATTTACTTCCTTCGGTACACACACCCGAAAAGGCAGGGAGGACCACGTGCTTTCTGCATCATTCAGCCAGGCCTATGTCTCAAGCAGACTTATTAAAAAAGCTGAAATGGAGAATAAACAAAGTAAAATGTGGCAGATAGATAGACTAGAGTCTAAGGTTGGGTTTTCCCCCTCTTTTAAACTTTCCAGTGACGACAAGCATGGGTTAACTTCAGTGAAACTCTTATCCTCTTTCAGCAATCACGAGCACCGGGGAAAAATAAATCATGCAGCCCCAGACTCTTATTAAAAGTTACACCGTTTGAAACGACACAGGGCGAGAGGAGGTATCCAGTTTCAGCACAATCTTGGTCACGTGTTAGCGTTATATTGTTCAAGTAAAAGTTAAAATCTCTCTTCTGTTCCAGAAAATCCACCAGATGTCCTATAAAGACCTCAGCTGCGATAGAAGCTAAACCATTACATCCTTAGGAGCCCGGGCTTTAAAACTCTGCTGCTATAATTAATGGCTATTATCAGGTTACAATAAAAGCCACGGGCACGGGCAGCTTTGCAGACACGCATCCAGCACGAGGCACGTTGGTCAGGACCTGCAAACACGTATTTATTGCCGCCCGGCTCCGCCTGGCCTGACTGCTCGCTATCAGTCGCTGCCCTGCTCCGGCCGCTCGGCAGCACAGCAAAAGCCACGAGCCGGCGCCGGACGCCTCGGCAAAGCCCACCGCGGCGGCTTACGGGGAACGGGAACGGCACGTTCCCCGAGGGCACCGCCGGGCTCCTCAAGCGCTCCCTGCCACCTCCCCGGGGAATCACACGTCCGACCGAGGCGGGAGCGAGCGCCAGCAACCGGGGCGGCCAGCCCACCGCTTCGCCCGCGCCTGCCGCCGCGCCACCAGGCCGGAAAGCGGTGAAGCGGCAGCCGCGGTCGCTGCCCAGACCAAGCGGCCAGCTCAGGCCCCGCCGCGGCGGCTGCTCGCAGGTGAAGCCGCCCCGGAGCCCCGTCACGTGAAGGCGAGGTCGCGGGGGCGCGAAAGCAGGAGGCGGCGGAGCGAACCGTCGTCCAGCGGCTTCGGCGGGACGGAGCCGGGAGCCGGGTTCGCCCGGGAGAGCGACGAGTTCCCGTCCCGGCGCGGAAAGCCACCGGGCAGCACACGCCGCCGCGCAGAGGCAGCCCGGGCGGCGGGCGGCCAAACGCCGCGCTCCTTCCTCCGCGGGCTCCTGCGCTGCCCGGCGCGCGCCCGCCGCCCCTTCCCGCCCCGCCGCCCTTCTCCCAGCACGGCCGCCCCCTTAACGGCGTCTCATCGCGGCGCGCGGGGGGGTCTCTCCCGGAACGAGCGACTCGAGCGAGTTGCTTTTTTTTTTCCCTTGTTTTGCCCCCCTCCCCGGCTGGGCCGAGAACTTAAAACACAGAAAAGCACGAGGGCCCCGTCCGTCTTCCCCGCGGCGCGAGCCCCGAGCTTCCCGCGCGCAGCCCGCTCCCGCTGCCAGGCCGAGGCGAAGGCGCAAACGTCGGCCAACCTGAGAAGTCTCCAGGCGTGACGTTGGGCGAGGTGGTGGCCTCCGTTTCAGTGTAAGACAACGTGGAATCTGACAGATCTGCGAAACAAAAGGCAGGCGGTCAGCGCGGCGGCGGCCGTCCCGGCGCTGTCCCAGCCCTCCCCGCTCTTCTGCTTCGCTTCACCCGCCCCCGCGGTCCAAAAAGCAGCCAGCCCGCCCGGCCAGGAAGCACCGCTGGACTTTCTGCCTCTGACATGCAAATGAAAAGTTTCAATGGCTTCGACCACAAAAATAACTGCAGTGAAGTTGATCAAACAAGTAGGAACTTGGTGCTTACTGGATAAGGTTACATTAAGCCTCTAAACAATTCGTAGTTACTATACTTAATTATCACCATTAAAATTCTTGAAGCTGTTTATTCTTGCTTCCTTCCTTCCTTCCTCTTTGCTGAAGCGAAGGAAACTTTGTTTTAACAAGTTAAGAGTCTTTGTTATTCTCTCTTGCTTACACCCCTCTAATTAAGCGCTCAACTGTTTGCTCACAGATTAACTATTATTTTTCCAATCAAATAAGCCAATGAAGCAAATTTCAGGCCCTGGCTGTTGTTTTAATAAAAATCACGTGTCGCTCACTATCTTCTCTCCCTGCAGCACAAGCCGCTTCTGCGGGGAATTAGCTGGGAAGGGGGAGAGCAGGGAGGGACGCCCGTTTTTTTTTTTCCCCCCTCCATTTCCAACAAAAAGTAAAAAACACCCGACCGGCAAATTTATTTTCCAGGACACCGGAAAACAGCCCGGTGCCACAAGCCGGCCGCGGCGAACGCACGCCGTGCCGGAGGCGGGCACGCGCTGCGCTCGGGCCGGCGGCGGGCCCAAGGCGCGCGGCGGGGCAGGAGCTCACCGGGGCCCCGGCGTCCGGGCGCTAACAACGCGCCACGCTGTCGCTGGCCCGCGCGTCTCGCCTACCCGCCCGCGCCGTCCCAGGAGGTGGGAGGCGGCAGCGGCGCTCCTCGCTCCCCAGCGATTTTGGAAATCAGACCCGCCGACCGAGGGATAACCTGGGGCCGAGGCTGCGCGCGACCCACCCGGCCACAGCGGCACCGTTCACGCCAAGAAGCGCGCCGGTGGCATCGGCTCCCTTCCTTCCCAGGGTTTTGCTTCCCGTTTACTTGAGTAAGAAGCAAGGCCCAAGAAAGGAAGAGTCCAGTGAAGGTAGTTTAAACGTTTCTAAGTGAAAATAAACCCTTAAGAAGATGTCCCACGCTGCGCTTTGCCGGTTTCTCCAGCAGGCTACGCTTCCTGCCCGGCCGGCCCGTCCAAGCTGCCCTCCACATTTCCTTTTTAGCTTTAATAATTCCTACGGAAAAGTGAAACACCACCCCAAAACTGTACAGCGCCGAGCTCAAAAGCGTTTGGGTTGCATCTGAGTAAGCGCAATAAGAGTAAAAGGTGGTTCTTCTGCGGCGCTGGGCAGCCGGCGGTGGCCGAGCGTTTCGTGGGAACGGCACCCAGGAGCTGCGGCCCCCCCGACCTGTCATCCAGCAGATTGCGCACAGACAAAACATTACGTCTGATAACCTTTCATTACGCCCTCATTAAAAATAGCAGCGCTTCATATTATTTTGGAAAATATGCATGTGTCTACACGGTAATTTGGTATGATACAGTGACATTCATTTATTTCTTAAAACTTGCCAGCTGATGCTTGCTCAGAAATAATGAGCAGCCATAAAATTCCTACTTGTTGGCTTTTGCCTAACATGCCACGTAGAAACGTCTTCAGCATAACCAAAACCGTGACCGCGCCATGAAAGAAAGCTACTGTGAGATCAAAAGGGAGAAAACACATACCCAGTGGCTTTTGCTCGTCATTAGGAGACAGCCGAGAATAAGGAGGTGGTGGAGACTCTGGAAAAAACAAAAGTTTTATATTAGGGCTGCATCAGGTTTATAAGCGAAAACCCTCATGTCTTCTCCTGCAGCTTAAGAACCCTTCCAAGGTTACAAACCCCATGTTTACGCAACGGAAGAAAATCCGCTTGCAGACAACTCTAGACCAAGACTTTTTCGAATCTTTGAGGATCGGGCGTCCACCCTTCAAAAGGGGGCTTGGCTACTGAAAACGGTACGTTCCTCCCTTACAAAAAACCGTGCGCCCTGTGAAGCACCCCCGCTTCGGCACCCAGGAACTGAGGCACGCGCAACTGCATCCCGCTCATGAAGAGTTCTGCCTTCAGCGCCTGCTGCCGTGCTGAAGGCCATTAACGCATGACCTCAACAAGAACTCCCTGGACACCATGTTTCCAAGACTGGAAAAAGGTGCAGGGTGACTCAAAGACGCTCCTTTCTCGGGACATAAAGCCAACACTTTGGCCACGCTGACTTCAGCCAACAAGCCCAAGGAAGTACCCGCGGGCTGTCCTGGCAGACGCTTCGGTCCGCGGGAGGGTCAGCGGCCAAGGCCTCCTCCATCCCCGTGCTCCTTCGCGCACCGCCTCTCCGTCAGCACTCGCCCTGACCTCAATTCAGCAAAGCTCTTACGCGCGTGCTTGGGTTTAAGCAGAAGCATCTTAGCGGTCATGTGCTTAAAGTTTAAGCACGTCCTTAAAAGCACTCTGCTGAATCAGGACACCGAATGGCTCTTGCTGGGCTTATAAGAGTAAAGACCATGCAAGCAGCTCAGGGTTGCTGAAAAAGAGCCTCCATCACTTTCTTAGGCAGGTCAGAGGGTGGGTTTTTTCCCCCTAAATTATTACAGTGATTTTCTTTTAGAATTGTAACTTGCTAAAACTGAAAGTTAAATGTGACTGGCTGGGCGGGATCATGGCACCAGCATTCAGTAGATGCTCCCCTGACTTCAGTGAGAAGTTGCAGGTAAAACTCAGTGCCATAACATTGACTCCAGACTACTGAAACTAGCGTGCGCTCTTCAGTTTCCCACGCTGACCTGAAAACAAGCTATCTAATACAATGACTGCAGTTCAGTTTGGATTATTTTACTAAAAATGACCTTAGCATTCTCTATGCGATGGCTTTGCTATGGCCTGCAGTCATTTTTTACTTCTGAGAAAGAGAAGGGTCTTCATCTCCAAACACGCATCAAAAATCCTAGCAGAGCAAGGGACCAGCGCTCCGGGCACCCGCGCACGGAGCATCACAGGCAGGACGGTTTTCTCACAAGGACTTAAGAGCCTCAAAGAGAAAAAAAAAAAAACGCAGCCAGTGTCCTAGACCGCATCTCACGCCTGCCTTCCGCCTGCACAAAGCAGGCTGGTCCCACCCTCGCGCCAGACCTGCTGGCACAGCGGACCTTGTCGAAGCACAACTGCATTTTCACACCACGCTGCTAACTCCAAGCAAATTGGGAGACAAATGCATGCGGGTATGTTTAGACGCACACATGCCCCAAGCCTGGAGGGACTCCGCAGGAAGCCAAAGAGGCACATGGGCATCAAGGCCAGCCCTGGCTCTCCCTGCTCTCCTTCGCCGCTGCCGCCCTGGCACCAACCCGCCAGCCAAACGCTAAAGGGCCACCCCGATAAAAGCCCTGCTCCCACGCTTGACCTGCTCCCTACCCAGGATCTGAAGCCGTGCACCGGTGGAAAAATCTATCACTGCAGGAAAGTAACTTGAAAACTTTCACAGATGTAGCCGTTCCTAAAATAAATTCACATCTACTTTAATTTTAAAGAAAAAGCTACTTCAAGCATGTAGGAATCATCAAGGGAAAGCAGGGCACTGGTGCCGCACGCAGAATACAGAAGTTTCTTTCAAGTAACTGATGCAAAGCTAGGCGGGATTTCGGGGGGCAAAACAAATAAAATCAAAGCTCTTGCCAAGACGGGGATCATTAACATGATTTTTGATATCCTCTAGGATTTTCTGTTGATTAAAAAAAAAAAAAACTCGAGAACCGCCAGAGCTCCAGCTCCTTCCACTTCCAAAAAGAGTCGCGAATTTCCCCCCGGCGAGGGCTGCCCTCCAGGCTGCCCCCAGGAGCTCCGCGCTGCGGGCCGCGGCGCTGCGCGGGGCTCCGCGGGGTCCCTGCGGCTTTAAGAGCGGCCGCGGTAATTGCCCGGCTCCCCAGCCGCTCCGATAAACAGCGAGCCAGGCTGGCGCCAGCAGTATGCAAACTGCATATTAGCACCACTTCTGCACCTAAATAGCAGGGGGGACCTCCGCAGGAGGGGGAAAACGGAAAAGGCCAAAAAAAAAAAAAAAGGGAGGGGGGGTTTAAACCCAACCGGAGCCATCCCAGCGCGGGGGGGTAACAGCGGGCCGGGGCTCGCTCCAACCCCCGTCCTTTGCCCCCGCGTTTTTCCCGAGCCCCCCCTCCGGGATTGGGGGGGGGGGGGAAGAGAAGCCCCCCGGACGGCGCCGGGGCCGCCCCGACGGCGGGGGGGTTCCCGCGGCTCCGGGCCCGGCTGCGGCTCCGCCGAGCGGGCAGCGCAGCCACGGCTCTGAGGACCGCCCCGCTCATTGCACCGATGACTGCAAGGGGGGCTACCGGCGAGCTCCGGCAGGGGCTCCAGGCGCGTCGCGGCCGGCCCCATCGCCGGGGCTGAGCTGGGGGCAGGGCACCAGGGTCAGCCCGAAGCTGCCCGAGAAGCATGCAAGAACAGCTCAGGAGTGCGCAAAAGTAGGAGAGCCCCGAAGGGAGGGGAGCGAGGGGCCCTGCCCCGCCGCCCGCGCCCCTCGCCCCTTCCTGCCAGAGGTGCGAGCAGCCTGGACCACTGAGAGGTCCGCGGCTCCTTCCTTGCTCCTTTCACCGAAAAAAAGCCCACGAAAGCCCCGCAGCTCCTCAACGTGCCCAACCTCAGAGAGTCCCGCCACGGGGGCGCGGGCGCTGGGGGGGGGGTGGAGGGGGAGGCGGGCGGCGGCGCTCCTTACCTGGCCCACAGAGCCTGCTGAAGTGGTAGGGGTTGCAGCAGACCGTGGGGCCGTCGGCGACGCCGAAGCTCTGGCACTCGCAGAGGGGCTTCAGCTCGCCGGGGTGCTGCAGGTCGGGCCAGCGGAAGAGCTTGCCCAGGAGCAGGTGCGGCGGCGCGGCCTGGCCCCCCAGGCGCACCTCGGTGCGGGCCACCAGCACGCAGCCGCTGGGCATGCCCCCGCGGGACTCCACCGCCTCCAGCAGGCTGTCCAGCGAGCGCTCCTTCAGCCGCTTCAGCAGCGAGTAGGTGACCGACTTGAGCTCCTGCTCGAGCAGCAGCAGCCGCGACCGCGCCTCGCGGCCGCGGCGCTCGGGGGAGCCGCCGTCGCAGCAGCGCGGCTCCCCGTCGCGGGGGGCGGCGGCGGCGGGGGGCGGCGCGGGGCCGCCCGGCTCCCGCTCCTTGAAGAGGCAGCAGGTCACCGTCTGGCCGTCGCTCTCCTGCGCCCACCAGGGGCCCGGGCCGTCGGGCGCGGCGCGGAGCCGGGCGGCGGGTCGCTCGGCCATGGGGTCGCCGCGGCGCGCCCCGCCGGCCGCCCCGGCGCACAGCTCCTCCGCCTCGCGCAGCAGGCTGCGCGTTACCGCGCGCAGCTCCGCCGAGGGGCTCTTCTCCGGGGTCTTGCAGCTGCTCCTGGCGCTCCCATCTCCACCTTCCCTGTCCGGAATGACACGGCTTCTCCAAAGTCGCCGCACAAGACCTGAGCGTTTGGACCTGAACATACGATACGTGGGAAGCTTTGTAACGTCGCGTTGGGTCTTTTCCCTTCTCCCCCGCGGGCCTCCTCCTTCTTCGGCCGGCTCGCCCCGTCCGCTTTTATTTCATGTCCGCTCCGTCGCCGTCGCGAGCTCCCCGGTGGCCCGAGCACATGAAGAAGCGGCGGCTCCCGGCAGCGCCGTGCCAAAGCCCTGCGCAGCGGCTCGCCGACGGCCCGCGGCAGCACTGCAACATGAGGCAGGCGGCGGCGAGGCAGCGCGCGGCGGGCATAGACGGCGCCGCGGGGGCTGCGCCGACACCCGCGGCGGCGCGGGGCGCTGCCGGCGCGGCGCTGGGGCTCAGGCGCGCCGCGCCCCTGCCCTACATCTACCGCCGCCGCTCAGGGGCAGCCGCCGCCGCTTCGCCGGGGCGGAGGGTGGAGGACGCGCACGGAAAACAGCGCAACAACAACGCTGAGGGGTTGGGGGGGGGGGAGGTGAGGTGAAGGGGGGGGGGGATCCCAAGCCCGGGCCAGCCCGCGAAAACCCCCCGACTCTTCCTCGAAAAACGCCCCGCTCGGCTGGGCTCCTTTGCAACTCAAACATAAAAGGTAGGTGACCAAATCCGAAAGCGCTGCCTGGATCAGTAAACTCGCATCGGGTCCCAGGCTTGGAGTTATTTCCCTTAAGGAGGAGGAGAGGAAAAACAGCAAAAAAAAAAAAAAAAGAAGAAGAAAAAAAAAAGAAAAAAAAAGCAAGCAGGTTTCAACACATGAATGGAAATTGTAAATATCCCAGGAGGAGCTGCTGGAAATCCTTAATTCAACAGGACACAGAGACAAATCCGATCGGCGGCGGCGGCGGGGCTGGGGGGGCTGCGCGGGGCTGCGCGCCGCTGGGGCCGCGGTGCGCTGCGCTGGGCTGCGCTGCTGGGGCCGCGCTGCTCCCTCGCGGCGCCCGCGCGCCCTCGCTGGCTTTTGTGTCGCTCGGGCGCGCACGCAGGGCCCCCCGGCGCGCGGCGGCGCGATTGGCTGCCGCCCATCATGTGCCAGTCTAGACACTTTGGCGGCCCCGCGCCGCGCCGATTGTTGCGCAAACAAGGGCTCAAGTTTCCGAACTCTTAAAGGGACACGCGCCCCCCCCCTCCCCCGCCTCCCACCTCACCTCCCCCGAGGGGCGCGCTCCGCCGCGCCGGGACACCCCCCCCCCCGTTCCCCTCCCCTCTCCCGACGCGCCTGGGCGCGCAGAGGCAGCGAGAGACCCCCCCCCCAACACACACACACCCCGGGGTGGGGAGGGCGGTGTTAAAACGGGGGTACCCCCCCCTTCCCCGGGGTGTCTTCCGAGCGGCGTCGCAGCTCTCAGCGGGTTTTTTTGGGGGGGGGGCGGAGGGGGGTGCTTGAGGGTTTTTTGGGGGGGGGGGGCTCATTTCTACGCACCGCCCCCCCCACCCCCGCCCCCACGCAGGGCGCCAGGGGTTTGGAGGCATCCAGCCGCCCGCCCGGTGCGGCCGTCCCCCGACGGGCCCCTCGCGCCCCCGCGGACGCCCCTCGCTGCCCTCCCGCGCCGGCGGAAACTAGGTCAGGGCGGCGCGGGCGGCGGCGCGGCGCGGCGGGGGTTAACGCCGCTCCCCCCGCTGGAGCCGCCGCGGCGGGGACACACCCCCGCGATGTATCAACTTGTCCCCGGTGGCAAAAGTTCAGGCCCGGCGAACCGCGATTGGGCCGCCGCTGCGTGACGCGCCGCTCCGCCGCCGCCCATTGGCCCGCCCGGCGAGCCGGCTCCGCCCACTTCGCAGCGCGGCGTGGCCGTGAATGAAAGACGCTGCCCGGCCGCCGCGGGCCCCCCGCGCGCACCCCGACGGCGCGGCCCGACCCGGCGCGGAGCCCCGGGCGGCGGCAGGCGGCAGGCGGCCCGGGGGCGGCGGGGCCCGGCCGCGGCCCCGCGGGCATAGGCGAGGCTCGGTGCCGGCCGGGCGGCGGCGGCGCCGCGGTGAGGCGGCCGCTAGAGGGGGGCGCGGGCGGCCCCGACGCGGCGGCTCGCCGAGGTGTTCCGCCCCGCAGCGCCCGGGTGGGAGCGCCGGCGGCGGCATCCGCGGCCGGGAGCTGCCTGCATGAAAACTTCCCATCCTTTACTGCACGGCTAGGAAGGCACCCCCCCTACCCCCCCCCCAAAAAAAAAAAGAAAGCAAGAAATGGCTATTACTACCGCTAAAACTCAAAAGTCACAATTTGGGCAACATTTCCCCGTCGATCTTTTCCCCTTCTGGTGAGTTCCCACAGGGAGGAGATTCGCCCGTGAACTCGCAGCTCAGCCATTTCTCCGTGCTCACCGCACCGAGGTTTTCAGCGCTAGCAGCAAACCCACGGAAGCGCTCTGCAAGGAGAGGCTGTGACAGGGAAAGCGGGTTTCTCCGTGGATGCCAACACGAGCGATGCTCTCAGCCTAACTCTGACAGCGCGGCTCGGATGCTATTACAGCTTGCTCTTGTGCAACACCAGAACATGCAAAACTTGTGGCCAAAACTTTTACTAGGGAGCAGTAAGTAACTGGCTGAGTCACTTCTCCGTCTTTCTTAACTGCTCATCTCCCCTTTCTCTGTTCAGTCTCAAACTCAAATCAGGATAGTTTTGCTGTCCTGGAAAGGGAGCTTTTTCCCCTTGCAAATGTGCAAATGCTTAATATAAATCACTGGAAATCTGATAAGAGAAGAACAGAAAAGAAAAGAACTTTGTCTGGAGGATCAGCCTTAGAATGAATTGGACTTTTTTACTAATAAGTAAAAATCAAATCTTTGCAATGTATTTCCCAGCAGATGACCAGCTAGAAAAAGACAGTCAAAATGATATTTCAACCAAACAGTTGTAGACAATCTGAATGTTCATGACTTTTTTCTCTTGACATTTATTCAGCAGCTCCTCCCATACTTTTGTACATTATTTCTACATTTCCCCTAAGCCCTTTTGCCACATCTGAACCCATAGCTGTCTTAATATACCAAAGAATGTGTTTTTAAAAAGTCTTCAAGTTAGTACAATTTTTATGGCAAACCTTATTGTGGCATTCTCACTTTGATTTAAGAGATCCCAAAAGATTTAATGTAAAACCACTATGTGTGTGTCACACAGAGGCTTGCAGCAGGACAATTACATTTTTATGTAAATAGGTCCTTTCTCTTTGGAATTATTTTCTGCCCTTACTGATGAGTAGCACAGGATGCAAAACTCCTTTTTTCCTGGCCGTTCTTGGGGCAGGTTTTGGGAAACGTGCAGTTTGCTTGGGGAAGTAGAGAGGGCTGAGCCAGGGCCTTGGGAATGTGACTTTGTTAGCCATGTTTCATGTGCTGGGTATGATTTGCCACTGCTTTTTTTTTTTTTTTTTTTTTTTTGAGGTATTCCACTGATGGCATAGGGCCTAGATGAGCCTGGATTTGCCGTTTTCCTCCCATTTCTATGTTACAGAATTATGTAAGATTGAGTAAGGACTGGTCTGTATTATTGCAGCCCTTCACTGGCAGCTTCTGCTCAAGCTCCAGGAGCACCCGCCGGCCCGCGCACCCCAGGTACGTCACAGCTTCCCCGGGGAGCTGGCACCATCCTACCCCCTGGCACCTGCCTACGCCAAGGCCCTGCCTGGCTCAGGAGCACGAGCCCTGCAAGTAACTCCCCTGCCTGAAGATAAAAGATGCTGTCTTACATTTCTAGTTGCTTTGAACATCCCAGGCTACAAAAGCATAGATTTCTCAAACAGTATCTTCTGGTTCCACCTTAGGTGCTTGAAAAGAATAAATAGGAGTAGAGCAAAGAATATAGGAAAATCCCTGTTAGGTGTTTTCTGGGTGCGCAGAGGGACAGCTCTGGGCATTAGCAGTAAAATGAGTTTACTTTCCTCTTGGAAATTCCAGCAGTGGATTCTGACTATGTTGCTGCCACAGCAACTGCCCCTGAAACCAGAGCATCCTGCCTACCGGCGAGCAGGCAGCGTCTTCCGGCCGCACGGACTGCGGGGCCGGTACTCTTACCAACACCCGGAACCGCTTTGCCTTCGTAGGGTTTTCTAACTCTGTACGGTGCTCTCTGATCTGCTACATCCCTATGTAGAAACCGAAACCGATGATCTTATATGAGTACTGACTCACTTTGCATGGAAATAATGTCACATGATGCCCATGCTGAAGCTCAACGCTCTCACCCACTCTGCAGAATAACGTTTTACCCCTATATCATGTTTTATAGCTATTGGCAAAAGTTAGCCAACATCCAACTGTGGCAGGAAAATGCTATTAACCTTTTTTCGCATTAGGGAACAAAAACAAGTTAAATGACACGGAAAGGCTGCGGAAAGATTCAGCTTCAGATCTGGAAGCAGAATTCAGGATTTCTTGGATCTCAGATCCAGCCAGGATCCCTGCCCATCCCTGAGCGGCTCCAGAGAGATTCCCGCACTTCTTTTAAATCCACATTGATCGACCTGTCAAACGTGACCCGAAGATTTACCTCCCTCCATGCAGCTGATGCTTTTCTTTCCAATATCTTATTGGAAATGCGATCCAAATTATAAATGTCACAAATGTGCAATTACAGATGTGTAAATATACATAGATATCTTAACTATAGCACGGTTTCGGTTAAGGATCGGTTGTGTCAGCAAGCGATGTATTCCTGTTGTCCCGCGCTAGAGAATCACGGCGCCCGCGACACGGCGCAGAGAACAAGGGGGCCTTCAGAGGCCCGACGGCGGCCCGCGAGCGTCGCAAGCGTAGGTATGCCATACAGAAGTCCGGATTTGGCTACGAGTGCCATCCGTTTTGGTTTTTTCAACAAGAGTACATTGTTTCGTGCTCTAACATGGGGCAAGAAAAACAGAGAACTCAATTGTACTTGTCATAATGCATGTATAATTTATAATAATGTCGGTTATTAAAGGATTTTTAGTAATTAACGGCTATGTGCTCTTTTTGCTGCCTTCCTCCCGCCCTCCCCCCTTTCTTTTGCCTGTCATAATAGCAAGCATTCCTGCAAGATGCTCTGGAGCACAGTCTATGGCTCTCGGCTCAGGAGCTGCAGGGAAGCTTTTGAAAGCCTGCCAGCGTTATCCGACATTGATCTCCCAGGTACTATATAAAGCCAAATTCTCCTGGGCCCGGGAGGACGGCGGGTGGCTGCAAGGGCACCGGAGCGAACCTGTTCCCAAAGCCAAAATGCAGCCAGGGCCGGGGTGAAATGGGAAGCGAGAGAGAGCTCCCGCGCCAGGACAGTCGGAGGCACCACCGGGGCCCAAACCTGCAGGCAAGGACCTGCACGATGGTTTTTCAACAAGAAAAGATAATCTCATAATTTTCTAGCTTTTTTTATCTGTAATGTTTTAAAACGTTTCCAGTCCAAGATGCAGAAGTGAAAAACCCAAAATAATAATTATCATTTAATTTTTTTTTTTTTTTCTGAACAGCTCAGTTCTTAGCTTATTTTACTGCCTTGAAAGCGGAGCCGAGGCTGGGAGGTGGTTTGACTGGCTCGGAGAGGGGGGGCCGCAGCGAGGCCGGGGGGGACCCTGCTTTCCCCACGCCGCTCCCGGTGGGGACCCGGCCCCGAAATCCCCAGCAAGCTGCTACGCCAGAGCGCGTGCCTCCGCCAGAACTAAAATGCCTCATAAAGACAGGCTGGTTTTACTGGAAGCCGAGTTTGAAAGCAACCGGAGGAAAAAAGTTTTGACACCATCAGAAAGTCCAGTTTCGCTGGTTCTAATGACAGCGCTGTGATTTGCCAGTTCACACTGACTGTTTTTTTCATTTTACTCCTGGAAATGCAGGAAAATGCACTCTTCTGCGCAGTCACATACAGTGATAGGACTCTGGACTGTCTTCAAAGTGGAAAAAGTGAAAATCAGAACAAGGCATTTTGATAAACCCAAACTAAAAATGTTTGAGGGAATTTTCCTTTATGGAGATCCACAACCGCTGGACCCCATGGCCCCCGACCTCGGGATCCTGAAATCCCTCACGAGAAGGCCACGATCTCGCCCCACCACCTCGGCACGTAGCCCAGTCCCGGGCGGGCTGCGGCCACGGCAAAGCCCATCCCAGCTCTCCTCGGCCGCAGTTTCAGCCGCCCCTCGCCACGAAGGACGCGCGCCGGCGCGCGCCGCGGCGGCCTCCCGCTGCTCCACGCGCGCGGTCCAGCCCCTGCCTTTGCTACCTTCACGTGTTTCCAGCCAGCAACAAACGCAGTTTGCAGACGGCTCCTACGCAGCCTCAGGTCAGTGGTTGACACAGACTGCTTTACGCTGCATGCACTCACAAATATCGCTTAGCTTGTCCGCGGTGGGTCTCCTGCAGGGCAAGTCCAGCGCACAGACCGGCGACCCGGCCAAAACGCGGGCGGGAGGCAGGCGGGGGCCGCCGCGGCGCGGGAGATTTTCCCGGAGGTGATGAACGTTGCAGGGCCTCCTGCGCCGGATGTCCCCGACACGCGGGGACACAAATTGCTTGGGGGCAACCTGAAACGAAGTATCCTTCCAAACGGCACGGGAAATCAAGAAGTAGGCGAGGAGAAGAACGACATCACATAGAAAATAGCCCAACACCGCGTTTCACTGGCCCCAAAATTAATGTTAATGGGTTAATGGAAAGTCCACAAGGCGAGCGCGGCTGAGTTTCCAGGCTCTTCAAGGCCCTTCCCACGAGTATCTTCTGTGGGTGGGGACAAGCTGACTCACAGTTTCCAGGGCTGCAGCAACATTTCACCACGGAGCGCTCCAGCCTTGGGGACGGATGGCAGGGAGCACATTCCCAGCAGGCTGCCTGGGAGCTTTTTTGACAACACATTTTCTCTGCGTGTGTGTGTGTGTGTGTGTGTGTCAGAAAATGCCAGTTTGGCCAAACCAAAACTTTTTCGTAGCAACCTACTGGTTTCCATGAAGCGCCGTTTGGGAAGGCTGGGTTTCTAGTCGCAACATGCGACATTATTCGGCCGCAGCATCTGCCTGCAACGTGCCAGCCCCCGGAGAGGTCCCTTGCTCGGACCAGCCTGCGACCTGCATCCCAGAAGAAGCCCTTGCTCTGCTGGGGATTGCAGGTCCGGTTCCTAAATCTCTCTGGGCCAATTTATAAACAATTAAGCAGTTATTCAGGCAGAAAGAGTCTAAGCCCAGAGAAGAGAGCATCCGTCTAGGATATGGGAAATTAGATTCAGTTCCCTGGTTTGAGTCAGCGAGATCAAGGATTTAGCCCCCATATCAGGCAAGTGTCATGAGTGCGGGACTGTCCCCTGCATGGCTTGCTTTCATTTTTTCAGGAAAACAAACCTGAGACATCCAAGTCCCAGTTAAGCGCCGGTGCAATACGAGGAAAGCACAGGTATCTCAAGTTGTGTAGGACGTAAAGACTGGGTTCATCCGGAGCTAATGCCAGTCTTCACAGCCCAGAAAGCTATTTTCTTTCCCCTTAGCAAAGGCTGTATTTCCATCTCTCCTCCTTGCTCTTGCTTTACTACGCCTATCTTCCTTGTTTTTTCCTCTCTCTCTCTCTCTCTCTCTCGGTCTCTTTTTTTTTCCACTAGGAAGAACATTTCTTTGTGTTGCAAAAACCTTCAATACTATTCAGTGCATATCTGTGGGCAGAACAAGAAAAACAAGAGAGGCTCCAATCTGCAGACAGCACGGAGCTGAGGCCATGGCTCAGGGTCCCTATGCCCTTCCCTCGAACGGCTCTGAGCACCATGCTCTCGTAACACAGCCAAAAGGAGCTTTTTTAACCCCCCGGCCTTGTGGTGTCATTTCACAATTCAGCCAGAGAGGAATAGTTACCCACTTTCTCCTTTTGAAAAATAGAAAACGACTAGAAATGGATCCGCGTCATCAAGTTGCTCTATTATACGGTTCCAGGCAGCACAAAGTGAAAAAAATACGTTTTGGGGACTATCTCCAAAGGTACATCTTCTGCACAGGGAGAACCTGGCTGGACTGCGAAGACGACGGATTCACAGCCGGCTCTAAGCCTTTTGCTTCCAGCTCCAGCTAGGGCGAAGGGCCCTGGAGCAGAAAGAGCTGCAGGGCACAGCTTCCCCCTACATCAGGTCTATGCAGCAGAGAGAACAGCAGCAAATATTCACAGCCGTGAATACAGACCTCTCACAGTTTCAAAACCATCCGCATCTAATGCTTCCCGTGTGCTGATATGAAATTTTTTCTGACGAGAGAACAAGCTGACGGGAACCCTTGGCTCTTCTCTCAGTCACAGGCCACACAGTGACACATGAAAAACAAGCAGGATCTTATCCTGCCTTTTCCAGGGGTGCTGAAAATCTTGGCTGAGAAGCCACTTCTCTCTGGGCAGGCGCAAGCAGACAGCCTCCCAAAATCCAGCGTAAGCTCACCAAAGCAGAGCTTTCTACACGCTGAAAAGGACAAATGGCTCCGCAAAGTGTGCCGAGGATGCGCCTTTACCGCTGGCGTTAGGCGGGAGATGATCAGCGAGAGACACCCGAGCACGAATCACCGGTCCTGAGCCGTGCCGGCTTCTGCCAGGACACGCGCGCATCTTTGAGTTTTAGGCGTTGGGCAGGTCCAATGGGACAGGCACAAACCAGCTGGGGAGAAGCCGCCTGACATGAGCTGAACCCAAGCCAAACTTTTTCTGAGGTTCAACAGATTTTGTGTCAATGACTTTTATGCATCTTCCGGAAGCCAACACATTTCCTGACGGCAGGCAGAACTATGAATGTGAACGCTGCCGTCTCCCAAATGAGCCCATCCTCTGGCCAGCTGGGCAGATTTACAGAATTGAATAAATTCCAACTTATTGGCCAAGACTGCAATTGCAGCTGCCTAACCAAACCAATCTATCAAAACCTGTAGTTTCTCTGCTACCACCTCCTTCTGTTCTTCTTCTTGAGCACATACAAGCACCATTAATTTCCCTTCACTGTATTTATTCTTGCAACACTCTAGGGAGGCAGTGAATTACTATTAACTTCCTTTTTTATTCATCTGGAGGGTTGGTAGCAGAAAGGACCCACAGAGGCATGCCAGTACCCAGCTCCCACAGAGTCCCGTGGGAGGCAGAGATCTAATTACCTTTGCTTGTCCAGGGAAAAGAGATTTGCCCGGGGTAACAGTGAGAGTTTGTGCCCACACGGGAGCAGAGCTCATGTGAAAGTGCAGAACGAAAAACGTTCTCCACCTAAGGTGAAGTGTGCTGGGATGTGGTAGCTGTCCTGGTTTTCCACCTAGTCCCACCTCTGGGGAAGACCCACAGAGCCTGGCTTAGTGAAGAAGCTCGCAGCGCACTTGCAGGCACCCCGAGCTGGGGAGCCCCTGCCTTAAACCACTGCTTTCGTGCCCATTTTTCCTCGGCCGAGCATATTGAAACCATATTGCCAACTGACAGGAGCTGCTCGTTGCTCAGATGGCTGCTAACGGCCCACCAAATACCACGTCCAAGTCGCTAGCGCGATGGGATTGCCAGCCCTGCTCCCAGCTCACACCAGCACCTACAGTGGGTCTTGCTGGTTGGACGCTCAGTGAAACGGAGCCAACAGCCCCAGCCTGCCGCCTGGCGCCAGCGTCTGGGACAGGCCGACCGGCTTGCAGGGACAGGGCTGTCCTCTGAGGCTGCTCCCCAGCTGTGGAGCTCAGCAACTGCACTGACCCTGTGGCCCTTTTCAGAAGGAGTAAGAGCAGAAGTTCCCAAACTGCTGTACCATGCAACGAGCACTGGGGGAGCTACTTCGAAAATAGTAATTTTAACTTCTTCCCAGAGAGGCCAGAGAAGTGTAGGCCACTGCTCCTCTGGACACAGGTTTATAAGGAGTTCTTGGGGTTGGAAAGAAAACATATAATTCCCAATAGCAACAGGATCTTGTTACCCTACGTCTGTTTTCCATCTTCAGTAGGTGGCAGCAGGATGTCGCTCTCCTGAGTGCCAGCCCAGCACAGCAGTGGATGACCTCTGGAAGGAACCTGCTGATCTGGGGGAAGATCTACCTGCCATCAAACCTGTTAGTATCTTTCCTGACACCACAGAGAGCTGTTTTCAATGTCCTTTTGAACTAAAAAACCTCTAAACCACATACCTCTAAAAATATCAGGTATGTGGGTGGAGAGGATGAGGACATTGACTCTTGAGCCCTAGTCCGGTAGGGCATGCTACCTCTTGATCAGTTAGGAGCGACCGACCAGCCTTCAATAGATAGGGCAGCTTTGCAGTATGAGCCCAATGAGCAGCTCCCAGCACTCGCACCAGGAGGCCCCGGCACAGGCTGCAGAAGTGGATGAGGAAGAGAAGCCACCTTCAGCCAGTCCAGCAAGGGTCCAGACCCCAAGGCCGCTGCAGAGCAAGCTGGATGCTCTCTGCACCCACATCCCTCAGCCCTGGCAGGGAGCAGCGAGGAAGAGCTCGGCGTCTGCTCGGCCTCTGCTCCTCCAACGCGGCGGCCAGCGCAGCTTGGTGGTTATGCCTTTCTGGTGGGATTAGGGACAGTTGTTTCCTCCCTGCGCCTTCCTCCAGGGCTGTGCCACTCTCTGCCACGTTTCCCTGGGGGAAGAGGTCAGTCAAGCCAGCTGCCTGCATGAGAGCAGTTTAGGGATTCGCAGGCCCACAGAAATTCATAGCGGGTATCTCGGCCTCATTTTTTATTTTTCCACTTGTAGACAGAGCAGCAGGGCTAGCTATGAAGTGCAATGAAATTTTTGTCCTGCTCTGGCTATAAGAGCCGAGTAATATCACATAAAACATGCTCTGTTCAAATCGGAAGGGAATTACCACCACCCGCGTCCACCAGAGGATACATCTAAAAAACACACCACCCATAACAAACACGCAGGAGTTTGTCCTTTTTATCAGCATTTATTCAGCAGCCTGTGGAGACAGTCTGCCTTTCTGGAGTCCTTTCCAGGCAGATAACACCCAGTTCTGCGACTGCCCTTTACTGGGTTTTGGCTTGACTTTTGTGAATTGTCATTTGCAAGCTGGAAAGGGTCTACAGGAGTAAGGAAAACAGTCCCGCGCTGCAGGCTGCCACCACATTGATCTCCCAGCAGACTGGGTAAAATGCCAAACCCTTTTATTTTTTTTTTTAATCTATCCCTATCCATATTTACCCATACAATTTGCAAACACAAACCTGGAAGTTCCCTAGGGGGTGGGATTAGAAAAGGATTATTCTATCTGGAGCGGGTCCAGAAAACCGAGGGATTATATATTTATGTGTCAAAAATGGATTTTAATTAACCACCCACTACTGCAAAAGGTTTGCTGGGTCCCGCGGTGCTCTGCTAGCAGCAGGAGCTAAAAACGCAGCGGGACAGGCCGAGGAGGAAGCATAGGTTGATGAAGACATCAAAGCCGATCTGAGAAAGGTCAGATATAAATGGCAACCTGTCCATTTATGCAATAGTTTGCTCTTCTATTTACGATGGTATTTTCTGGGAAGAGCTGGTCAGAGCCAACTAGGGCAGGCTTGTAAAAAGATAATTTTTCTCCCTTAGAAAACACAGAGACAGACAGACAGGGCTGCTGGCTTTTCTCCCTTCCCGAGATCTGCTGCCCTGGGCAATTTGCTCGGTTGCAGCAGCTCTTTGCCGGAGTGACTGGCGTCTGGTGCGCTTCGGAGCCGACGCCAGTCCCTCCAGTAAAGAGCTGCTTACCACAGCCTTGGTAAATATTTTCTGCAGCGGTGCAGCAGCGTCTTGAAGAGCAGCACTGTTATTTCGTAGCCATCTCCAATAATAACTCGGAGAGAGCAGCCACAAGACACATTAGCAAGAAGCTGCTGCCACTGACCAAACCTTTAGAGAGGCAGAAGCAGGAGTGGGAAGAGAATAGAAATAGCGACTGAGTCATTGGCCGGGGAGGCTGGACGCAGCAAGAGCAAAAAAGGCAGACTTCAAAAGCCGGCCCGGGGCTGCGGCTACCGGACCCACACACGCTATTCAGATGCTTCCCCAAATTTCTTGCAACCTCAAAATGGGGATATGAAAATCATTAGGGAAGAAGAGAATCCTGTCTTCTCTGCTTTGAATCTGGACCAAAGGTAGCCAGAGGCGATCGTGACTCCGTACCAAAACTACATCTTTTTTTTTTTTTTCCCTGTTGAAACTGTATTTTGAGTAACTGCTGCTGGCTGGTGGCACGATCTCCAGGGCTTGCTGATGCAGAAGCATGTGAAAGTGGAAAGCAGGAGTAGGGAGGAGAGGAGCTGACCCTAAAGTCATTGGCTCTGCTGGATGCAGCTGAGAGCAAATCTTCCTCAAATATACACCAGGACACAGAACTGCACAACTGACGCAGCAACAGCACGACTGCTTCTCCGACATCCAGTAATTAGAAAAAACCAAAGTGGTACATGCCTGTGTGGGATGTGGGGCTACAAAAGAAGTAAAATACGTCCATCTCTAGTAACAAAACGGGGAAACCCAGGTCGGTCATCACTAGGACCGAAGGGGTCGGGGAGCAGACTTTGCTGAGAAAGGGGACGGTGGCTTCTCTCTTTTTGGAGTCATCACTGGGGTTTTCGTCCTTTTCCCGGCCTTTATGAACCTAAATGCATTCCCTGGCATTTTGGTGCCAAGCGCCTTTAGCAGCCAAGCCCTTAGAGGGTGTAAACTGGCTGAGCTCCTATCGGTGCCAGTGGACAGGTCCCAGCCAAAACCTGACCGTTTATTTACAGTCTCTGCTCTTTTCTGGGCGATTACCTGGGAACAAGCCCAGCGACACGGCCTAACCTGGTAAACTGGCTCTTATCCAGCCTACCCGAAGCCCAGCCCGGCTTCAATCCCGCACACCGCCGATGGCGAGCCTTGCTGGCCAGCACACGTGCGCCGAGCGCCTGCAGCCGGGATGCAAAATTGCCTTTTTCTCTGAAAGGGACATAAGGCTTGTCTTGGCCCAGCGGGCTACAGCGCAATAATTCGTGACGAGAAGGCAGGATGGAGCAAAGGAGCAGAGAGCTGCTTATATTATCTGATTAAAAACAAGCTCTGGATAAAGGGAGGGATTTTTAGCTCTTAGGCTCTTTTTCATTTATAGACAAGAATCTTTAGGCAAGAAAGATAACAAATTTTGTTGCATTAAAAAGGAAGAAAGATAACAAATTCTGTTACATTAAAAAAAAAAAAATCCCTAAAGCTGGGCTAGGACACGACTTTGCTGGATCAGCTGCAAGACGGGACTGCCAACGCCAGCCCCTGCTCCCGCCGGCTCGGCACGCATCAAAATCACATGCCGGAGAGCCACGTTTCTGCACGCCAAAGATCAGCACGTTTGAAAGGAAAGCCCAGAGTCTTCATGCTCTCGATACAAATATTAAATATATGAGACTAAAGCATAACATCAGCCACCCCAACTCGAGTTATTGATACCGTCATTAGACAAACAACAAACGCTTCTCTCAGAGTCGTAAAGCCAGGGTGGCATTTTTATTAGCTGAGGTTTCCTCCTTTTTTTTTCCCTTCTTTTTTATGGCCTTATCCACAAACGCTGAGAGCCAGAGGGAATTGTTTGTTACTTACATTAAAGCAAGAAGCCATCAGACCACAGCACTACAAGCACTCCCCGTATCATTATTTTCTTCTTCTGGATTTATATGAACCTCACGATTAAAACTTAGCTAATGCAGACGTCCTCACAATGCACTGGGTGCTAATAACTGCTAAGCAGCGTTATTAATTATTGTAATTACAGCATGTAAAATATACTTTGGTTGTATTGAAGAGAATATTTTCCTATGTTTCCAACCAAAAAAATCCACAAATGTAGCTTCTTAACACTAATTCTATTCTTATTGGTAAAACTATTGTTAGATTTCAAAGGGAATTAGACAGGGCCCTTAAAAATATATCACGCTGTGATTGTGCGGCATGTTCTCAAGCGCTGGTCTCGCTTAGCTGGCGAGGGGGCTGCAACGAGGTTGGCCAAATATGTCACAGGGCCTCAAATCTGCCATTCGCTCCTTGAAGTCTGACAGCGCCCAGCGCTGGTGGCCTTTAGAAGAGGCGCAAGTACACGCGTCCCACCCCGTTTTACATCCCGATTTGCTTTCGAGGAGCCTCGGCTGCCCCGCCGGAGCGTGGTTACATGCCGTAGGTGGCAGCAGGAGCAGCGGGAGGCACCTACGGGCCCCCCTCTGGCTCGTTATAAAGCCGCCGTGGTGGGTACCACATAGGGTCACAATCCTGCTGCTGCTAACCCCTACTTGGGATGTGCAGTGGAGTCACTGCCACGGGCGCTGCTGAGCCGAGACAGACTAATGTGCATACAAACATGCACCTGCACTTTTAATTAAAGACGGGCTGAGACAAAAAGCTGTAGAAAGCAATTTTAAACAATTAAATTCAAACTAACGTTGGAGGTGTTTGTCTGCGCAGCCCACGTGCACGCCAAGCAGCTCGGCGGGGCCAGCCAGCCACGCACCAGCTTGCTGGATTGTAACGCTGCAACGGCTCTCGGTGACGCCCGCTGGTGCCCCTCCGCTTTACCCAGGGGCTGAGCGTGCCTTGAGACGTCTCTTGGCCACAAAGAGTTAAGATTTCACTTGTTAGGCTGTTTTTGTTTCTATTCACATGTCAGTGCCTGTCATTTATTTAGTCAATGGGACATGTCCAAGGGCTGGAGACAGGCTGGGTTAGTCATTCTGACCGTGGGTCGCCAGTCACTGAAAAGCGCCTGAGGTCATTTCCAAAAGCACCACTAACAATGCGCGGGAAGCGGGGCCCAGGAGACCTGCAGGAAACGGCGCGGAGATTAAAGACAGAGATAGGCCCTTACAAAAGTACATTGGAAGAATGTTCCCTATGTTCTGTCAACAGAGTTTCTTCCTCACTGAAGACTGTCTATTTTAAGTCTGAGTTCACACCAAAAATGGAAATCGCCGCTCAATGGCTATCAGTGGATCTTGGGTTTCTGGGGCTGCAGCAAAGCGGTCGAGCGGCGGCCGCGGAAATGAACCGTCCAGTTCTGCCTTTGTTGCTGGAGCCGCTCGAAACAATTCCCTGCCGTAGCAAGTCTCCGCTCTGCTGCCTTCTCAGACCGGTTATAGAGCACTTGGCACCAAACCCACCCGGAGTCCCCGACTGCATCCTGCGCCGCCTGCAATGGGCCGCCCGGCACCGGCCGCGACGCCCTCGCTCGCAGGCAAGCCCCGAATGCGCCCGGCAGGTCGCAGCTCAAGCAGAAATAGCAGCAAGCGGGCCAGGGCCCGAGCCGAGGCTCGATCTGCGCTGCCGTAACGCTCTCCTCCTTTCGGGAGGGGAAGGGGGAAGAACCTCGGCAACGCGACCGTCGGTGTTCGCTTCAGCAGCTTGGTCCGGAGTCAAAGCCCGTGACGGCAGATCTGGGGGAACGGGAAGTTCCTCTGGCAGCCAGGGGAGTCAATACAGGGCTGAAATGAAATAGCGGTTTTAGGTGCAGAGATACACATTTTGCTCTTTAAGCGAAACAGTGCAGGCCATCCATACTTAACATGTCAGGTACCTCTGGGTGTTTTGGAAAATATTAATAGCAACCACATGATTGGTTTAGAGCGCTGATTTTCCATCCAGACGCACTATTGTTTTCAGATAAATACAATCCATAAAGCTTTTTTGCATCTGAACTTTCTACATGTGGCTTCTGCGTCCCGGGCGGCTGGAAGTCAAGGTTCGACAACAATAGCGATGGCCCAGGAGGAGCCCTCGTAGCCCGCTGGCTCAGCAAGTGCTGAACGAGGGCTAAATCCTGCCCTCCGGAGCGGGGGCGATCCCTGGGATTTTGGTGGTGACGTGGAACCGAGGTTGGAGGTAAGGAAGGGAGCTGAAGAAGGGGCTGCCCGGCGGATTATAACTGCTTTGGAGAGATAGAGAAAGACAGCAAATGCATTTCTTTAGAGTACAAACATTCATCACCGACACACAAGAGTGCCCAAATTCCTCAGCCTTATATTTATGAAGCCACTCGGAGACATGATACAGGCCAGTTCCTGTAGATTTTTCCCTGTTGTTGTTGAAGATTCAAATTACAGAGCAATTTTCAGCCTTTGAAGCCATTGGTCTTGGTGCTGCGCAGCCCCTAAGGCTACTGCAGGAAGGGGCTGTCTACGCGGCAGGCAGCGAGATAACGCAGGGCGGCCCACCAGCATCGCCCGAGCGCAGGGGGCGGCGGCAGGCCCCCGACGACAGCGCGGGGCGCCCGGGGGAATTCGCTCTGCTGCAGACACGGCAAGCATCCTGCTCGAAGCACGGCGCTTGATAAGAAAATTCACTGGCTCTCCACGCTATGCAAAAGTTTAGGAATCATGAAGCAGCTGGGTGAAATTGGGAAGACATTAAAAAGAGCCTGCAAACCCTTTTTCAGCGCAAAAACCCCTGAGATCAATTATTTTTTCCAGGGATTACACAAAACATCCCATTGAACTATATTCAGGTGCATTTCCATTGATAAGGCCCTGAAATGTTCCCGAGCTGGAAACAGGTGGAGAGAGCAAGTCGTTTCATCTAAGCATGAGAAAACCTGGGGGAAGCGACGAGCTTGCAGCGCAGCCCTTGCGCTCCCTCACGCTGCAGTGCAGAGCTCGCTTCTCGTTGCAAAAGTGAGGCCTGAAATCTAAACTGTAACGTAAAAGACTCGCTTCTTGACTTCACAGCTGCCGGAGAAGAACACCCACAAGCTGCTCCCCAAGGGTAACTCCTGCATTTCTGTTCGCCGCCGTTTGCAGGCAGCCCGAAACAGCGGCTCGAGGCCTGCGAACAGAGCGGCCCCTGCAAGGGGAGCGTTAACGCGGCAGACGTGGATCGCGGAGCGTGGGAATACCCGAAACGTGGGGGCCGCAGGACGACAACCTGGCCCAGACCGCCTGAGGCGACTCCAGGGAAGCAGAGCAGCTTCAGCACGGGCAGGATACGTGGAGCCCGGCGCCTCTGCACCCCTCGAGGAGCATCGCTCCCCGTTGCACACAAGGGAAGCGAGGTACAGGCCCTCCTGAGCGGCACCCGGAGGAGCCGGGCAACGAGACGCGGGAGTGGGAAGAGCAAACTCCAGTTCAGAGGCTGATTTACTGCTGAGGCCTCCAGCAAATCGCTTGCTGGGCTTGTGGCTGCATTTCCTCATCTGCAGAACCCATTTTGCCGGCGATGCCTAAGTGGGAATTGCCACACAGACTTTGTTTTCAATAAGTATCTGAAGATTTGGTTTGTGTTGTATGAATATTTGTGAATGATCTGTCCAGCCCTGTATAAGGGACTTTCGCTGGCAGCTATTTATTCTGAGCCCCGTTCCCCGGAGCGGAGGTGACACCTCTGCCGCTCAGGCAACTATTGATTTTTGCTTTCATTGAGCAACAACGAAGCTGCCTCGGTTACAGCACAGGCCTGCGAAGAAAGTCCTCTCCTGCCAGCTCTGCACGGCGCTGTGCTGGATCCCAGCAGGGCACAACGAAACTTTGCATAAAATAAATTGAGGCAGGGTCCAGCACAAGAAGACGAGTTTTGGGTTAGAAAGCTCAGAGTGCCCCTAAATACCCCAAGACCCTTCATCCACGTGTGAAGCTTCAGTAAAAGCAGAAAGTGAAATTCCTGTTTTCACTGCCCCCAGCATGACTCAGAAGGAGCAGCGCGGGCTTCGAGCTCCTCTGGGCCGAGGCCAAGGAGAACTCGGTGCGGGTTTGACCTGAGGACTATGCACACTTCAGTCTCTGCCTGTTTATTATTAAACTCATTAAAACCACCTTTTCTTTGTTACATATTAAAAGTCTTTCTAGCTTCATAAAATATGTGAATGCTTACGAAAGAATCTCTGTCCAAGTGTATAAATGATGACTAACCAGCAGGAATTTTGTGGCGTTCAAAGGGAGCAGGATAAGCTGACGAGCCTGGGGCATAATGAGTTAATTTGCCTTGCAACCTACCTGTGTGCGGTGCCAGATATTCCTCCTGCAGACGTCAGTGGTGATGGGTCATAAGCTCCTCCACCCAAATGGGTGAGTTTAAGTTAAAGATCCAAAATTAGCTGTCTGAAACACCTACCAACCCAAGGTTGCTCACTGCCCTGTAATATGGCTGCTGAATTTATATTAGAAGAAGATTCCAAAGCATTTTCAAAAGGAAACATTTTGACGCTTTGCTTTGAAACAGTCTTCATTTCTAAATGACACATCCTTCTATTTTTAAATGCTCCAAAGTTTTGCGAGCAAATCCAACCATCTCTTCAACCAAACTGACATTTTTTTCAACTCATCATTCCCCAGAAAAATTTCAAACAATTTGTTTTATTCAGAACTAGAACAAACTTTCCCCCCACCCAAATTTGGGAACTGCTAATAATCCATTTTTATCCCAGAGTTAATATCATCCTAAAATTTCTTTGCTGGAACTGCTGGAACTGCAAGTCGTCAGTAAGTGGATACCTTTCTCCGTCACTAAAATTCATGCCATTTTGTGATGCTGTAATTCCCTAAACTTGTCTCAGACTTCAGCACCCCCGTCCAAGCAATGTTTACAGCTTAGTCTTCCTCTGTAGGCAAAATTAAGTAGAGAGCTAAAATTGATGCAAGGCACATTGCTGTCTGTCCTAAGGGGCACATGCTGAAATATGGCAGTGAGAAAAGCCAGCTATGCTCCAACCGCTGCAAGGTCTCAGTGGAACGAGGCTCGTGAAGAATATTTTATATTTAGGAAGAGAAAGGAAGGAGCCAGACGATGGTGGGTTTTTGTGATGAAGAACATTTCTAGTGAGAACTCCCTGCCTTGAGAAAAGTTCCTCCAGCCGCCACGCCGCAGCCCGACGTCTCCTCCGCTGCCCGGGGCAGGTGGGTTGACGCCGCGCACGGAGCCCTCGTCGCAACGGGGACTCGCACATTGTTGGCTTTTCCTGTTTTGTTTTGCACAGAATAACTCCCCTCTATGGAGCCACCGAGGCTCCAGAAGCAGACTATTAATAAACTTTACTGCTTTGCATGGTCCAAGCCAAATGCTGACCTTAGAGGGGAAACAAAATCTACACTTGTACAGAGCCTTTTCATCCCGGAGAGCCTTCCAGGGCACATACAGCGATTATCTGCTGCCCAAACGCGACCATCTCCGCGGGAGCACCAGGAGCTGTTTCACTGAACACACTAGTCTACCGGCCCCGGCGCTCGATTGAATTGCGGCACAGCACAGGCTTTTCCTAAGTTGAACGCTGTTTGGTGGCTTTTGTCAGCTTCCTTTGGGCCTACAAATAAATCGTCATATCAAAGGGAATAGGGAGTAGCCTTGTGGTTAAGACATGGAGCTGAAAGTCAGGAGCGCAGGCAGGAGTCTGAGACAGACCTTTGGTATCAACGTTTTCTCTCCTGGCCCCATCAGACTGTGCAGGACATAAGCTTTAGGTCTGGAGAGAAAAACAGGACAGTTAGTTGGGAGTCCAGGCTCTAATTCAAGCAGCCGATGTGGATGAAAGTGCTGCTGTACCCTGTCCTGCCCATCCACCTTTAAATCCTGGTCTGGACACACCTGAGATAGAGCCCAGGCCAGGATCACACTCCGAGGCTGAAGCCACTTCTGCTAGGACTGAGCGTGTCCAGCAGCAAATAACACCAAAGAGTCACAGGAAGAGGTCAAGAGCTACTCTAGTAGTAGATGGAGCGATTCTGGTGTTGTATAAAGGCGGGTGGACATTACAATATCTAACCTACAAACAGGACTGAGCGCCCACAAAAAGTGAAAAGGAAGGAGAGAATAGGTCAGATCCTGTTCCAAGTTACATCTGCAGCCGGTGGAGCTGCTGAAGACGCTGAGAACAGAATCCAGCACCAGTGCTGGACTAGATGCCTGCTAACACGGCACGCATTTGCGAGACGAGAAGGAAAATCTTAGCAGCATTCAGGTCTGCCTTGAGACCTGAGCTGTCAGAAACTGCCTGCGCTTGCCTGGCACACGTACAGCGACGGAGGTTCACACACAAAGGGTCGAACGCCAAGTATGCGTGCCATTCTGGTACGGACCTCCACAAGAACAGAGGGCTTGGGGCCTTTTCCTTTTGACAGCTCTTTACCGTAAAGCAGCACCTGCCCTCCTCCCCACCTCCCAAAACAGAGCAGAGCTGAAATACCGGTAATTTTTAAAGCAACATATTTTGTGAGTTTCGATTTACCTCCTGGCTTTTGAGCTTACTGTTTTCAAACTTTTCTCTGCAACCTTGAGGACTTAAAATGCAGCACTGTTTTTTAAAGAACTTTTCCTTATATAATTACTTGACTCTAGAGCCTAGAAGTTCCTAGCAATTACGTCTTGAATCCTGAATCCTGATTTCAGTGGGGCATGGTCTTCAAACATCACAGCCCAGGTGATGAAATCCCAGCAGCTGGCAGTCTGGAGAGGGCTTTCCAGCCGGCTCGCTGGGAAGAGGCAGTGCCCTCACAGTAACACGCAGTCACAACCAGGTTGCCAAACCATCCACGCCGCTCTCCTCCACGCTCCCCCAGTCACCATATACTAATACAAAAGCGGCAGCTGCTCATCCAAATCGCTACTGCGCGCCCCCTCGTTAGCTCGCTCAGCTCAGCCTGGAACTGCTATTTTCTCTGGTGGCCCAGCGATGGAATAGAGAGAAAAACAGATTGGTGCAAGAGAAAATGTGATATTAAAATAACCTTGCTGCTCTCCATTTAAAACAGCCACCCAGCTTTGCAGGAAACCCATGGGTCTGGCAATACTGCCACTAATTTATGAAAAGACCCATGTGAATCCAAGAGGTTCATTATGCAAGGAGGGTCAAAGAAAAAGTTGAGCATTTTCTTTTTGCTTCTGTGTAGCTCTGTTGGAGAGACTGCTCTGGCAAAAATGCTTCTCAGAAGATCAGCAGAAGAGCTGTGTTTCTCATATCTTCACGTCTTTATACACAGATAAAAATGGCACAAGAGCAAGAGAAACTCTCCAGTGAGTTGCACGTGCAGGGTTGGGGGTGCTTCTTTATGTGTGCTTATGTATCAGGCTTTAAATCTATGTTGTGCTAAACGTCTGACTTCCGTCCCAAACAACGTAATTTGCCCATGACACAAAATTATTCCAGACAGTCAAAACTAAAACTACTTGCAAAAAAAAAAAAAAAAGAAAGAAAGAAGAAAGAAAAACCTGTGGGAAGATGCTTTTGGCTGAGTAGGCAATAATGAAATTTAATGTCAACAAATGTGCAGCGATGCACGCAGGAAAAGCTGACTCCGATGCTGAGCACGCAGCCACGGCCGCAAACGTGCACCAACTGCTCAGGAAAAAGACCTTGGTGGGATTCTGCACTCGGGATATGGCAGTGCAATGCGAAAGAGTGGTCCAGAAGGCACATCCTGGGGTATACTAGGCCAGATGATATAATTAGGGAAAGAAAAATCTAAGGTAACTTTTGAGGACACAAGCCTTCCTTCTCTCAGATTTAGCTCACGCTGGCTAGGTAACAACATGAGCAATTATTGGGAAAGGAAGAGGCGCAAATGGGAGAACTTCATTACGCTAGTATAAAAATATTTCTAACGTTACGTAATTCTAGACACTTTCTCTCTACAGAGATACGATGGAACTAGAACATCTACAAAAGATAATGGGTGATCAGAGACTGGGGGATTATTTCTACACAAAGGGAGACTAACGAGCTTGGGGCTCTTTAGCAAAGAACAGAGACGGCTCTAAAAGGGTAAGACAGAGATCTCTAAAATCACAAATAGTGAAGATACAGCAAAAAGAAATAGTTTTTCACTGTTTCCCATAACAAACAAGAACTTGGTTCTCCATGCAATTATCTGGCAGTGAATTGGACGAAAGTTAACCCCATTGAACTGCGGGACTTGCTGCTGCAGGATCTGCTGAGGACAAAAGCCAAGTCAGGTCAAGAAAGGATCAGAAGGTCAAGAAGAGCTCAGACCAGTTTACAGAGGACAGGTCCACCAGGCACTACTGAACGCAGCAGCCTGGAGGCAGCCTGCGGTTGAGGCAGTCCTGCCGTGTGCTTGTCGGGAGCGGGTGCAGCCAGCCCAGAGAAGTCCTTGATGCTGGGGCCCCGCCTTGTGGCCCTGTTCTCCTCATGCCTGCACCTCGGCCAAGGGAACCTTTGCCTGACACTTCAGATGAATGGCTAACTTATTTGAGGCTCTAAACACGGTTTGGGAAGCTCACCTATGCGTGTGCAACCTGGGGCCCGTACCCTCAGTGAAGAACTCACTCCTCAGCTCTTGACACCAAATCCTAAATTACTGTATTGGGAAACGGGAAAACAATTTTATTTTTCACACATTTCTTCCATTCAAAATTCCTAGATACCTCCAGGCTTGGTTTTCTTTTGGTATCTCCACCAACAAGAAAGCCTAACAGCTTCATTTGGATACAATATCCGGCTCTTCACAGCGTTAAGAAGCCTTATGATAGACTTGGTGGTAGGTGGCCTCTACTCTCTTCCCTATTCTTAAATGAAATCATTGTTTGCCCAAGGATCAGGGCTGGTGCATTCATCATGATCATTTGTACTTATTTTTGGCCCTCAAAACACGTCGCTCCCGTATTTCAGCTGCCTGGCTCATGCAACGGCCGCACTGCAAAGCTGGGCTTTGTCTCTTCCACCAGCCTTATGCGAATGATTTGTAGGAACTTGCTTTAGCACCATCAGATTAGTTGCTGTTAACATCATTTATCCTGCTGAAGTTTCTTCCCAGGGAGCAATGAAACATGCATAATCCCGGCAGATTAAAGGGAAACACATTTCATCATCCATCCCTCAGATTCAACCACCCCACTGAAACACTGGCACCCTGGGGAAAAGGCATTTGGTTTCCGAATTGCTCATCGCTCCATGGGACTGGAGGAGAAGCTGGCGCCTGTGACAGAGACACAACCTGACACATTGCAGATCTATGGGTATGTTTAACTATGAACGCAATTTCCACAGCGGTTTCCTTCAAACTGCTCCATCTGTCTTGTGCCACGTAACAGCCTGAAGAGGCTCTGCGCCCAGCCCTGACCAGCAACGAGGTCCTCGGTGCCCCAGCCTCCTCTGAGGCCTGCTCGCCCCGCTCTGCAGCCTCGCGGGGGATGCTTCACACGGCCTTCTCCAGGATACAACATTTTTCATTTCTATCCTGATCTTCCAAGAAAACTAAAGTCTATGTGGTCATTTGCAGTGTACCTGTGTGCACACGTGCACACCTTCCCCACCACCAAACAGGGACTTCCAGAATCACAGGGCAGTTGCAGCCTGATTTAGCAGTGGGGTGGCAGCTCCAGTGGACCACATGCAACCGGCTTGGCGAGCGCGGGTGGCCGGGACGACAGCTATGGCAGCACTCAACCAGAAGCTCAGCTGCTGGAGGACACCAAAGAATCGATGGGTAGGACAGAAACATTGGCAGAAAAAGCTGTATCTAGAGGCGGCACTTTCTTTGTGATTGGAAACCCAGTCGCAAGACAACAATCCAGAGGAAACCAGAGCTTTGTTATTTCTGCTGCTCATGGAGAAAATCATTTTTACTACCACAATAAACAAAAATAAAGAGCATCTCTCCAGAGGTGTGTGGGGACTTCCAGTGACTTTCTAAAGCCTCCTGCTGGCAGAGGCCGAGACCCCCGGGAGCTGCGGGAAACCCAGCGGTCCCCCACAGCCAGGGTCGCTGCCCAGCGCTTCTGGCATCCCTTAGGGCCATGATGCAGCAGGCCGAGGCCGACTGCACGTGCCAGGACAAACCGGAGCCAGTGCCGCTCAGTGTTTCGAGATGATATAGTGTGACCCAGTTTAGATTCAAACTGAGCTTTTCACTTGCCACCAAAATAAGCCTATTATGGAGTTGCTAGCCTCCTCAAACCACAGTGTTGTTTTAATGACCTCCCATTTAAGCTGTAAGGAGTGAAATGTCTAATCCTGCCGAGTGTGTAAGAACGTGACTCACCCCCTCGACGCTGGGAACTGCCTCCTTTTTGGCAGCCGCACTGTGTGGCAACGAGTGCAGCCTTCGAAACTGCAGGCTTTGAATCTGTTAAATGAAAATGATAAATAAATTGTAACTGCAGGTAATACCTAGCGTAACGTATGTGTGTGCAATAATATTATTCTAGTTGCCAAGCAACCAACAGGAGGAACAGTGAAAGAAAGAGATAAAAGGTCCTGAATGCAGCGACACGCTTCGGTCTCTTCACAAGAGGCTCTGCTCATGCTGCTTTTATCAGATGTTGCCCAATGGTTAGCACCGAGGTCTGCTCTTTGTGAATAAAAGAAAAGGATGATGAATGACTTATCACAAATCAGGGCTGGATTCAAAACCAACAGAAGTCACTGGGAGTCCTGCCACTGGCCTCGCGGTGCACCTAGATATGTGTCTAACTGCATCTGTCGTTCATGTAACCACTTGCTTGGGCACATCTGTGCACACTGCACCAGGCTACCTGGGCAATTAATGGGGTGAGTTAGCCCCTAATGGTTTTTCATAAGCAGAACCCACACCACTAAGCCTTCCCTTGCAATCCTCTAAACAAACGAGCTGCTGCCTTAGTCTTCCAATTTAAAAGGAATAATTGCATTATCAGTAGGAACTTGAGATCACAAAGACCTCCCAGGAGATGTTCTGCAGCTAGCAGGATCAGGTCCTAAGCATGCATGATTCACTGAAGTAAACAGTAGTCTGCATGTTTAAACTTGGCTTTCCAGTTTGCTCCCATTAACGACTGGCCCACATTTGACTGCACAAGCCTCTGACACGATGTCCAGAGCAAGGGTGCTCTAAGATCTGATGGGACCACTTCCTCCAACAGGTACGTGCCACCCAACTTATTTTCAGGTGCAAAACCAAAGGCTGACATTTGAAAGCTGCTGCTAAAAGCTGCCCCAACATGGGCAAAAATACCAACTCTTGTCATTAAACTCTCGCTCCTTGGGTACTGCGGAGAACAGGACGCCCCAGCCCAGGATCTGCGGCCGCAGCAGAATGCATGCAGACTTACAGCCAGAGACGGCTTCCCAGCAGGCATGCAAAAAGGGGATTTTTTTTTTTTCCTTTTTGGACATTCTTTTGGCTGCTCTCCTCTGCCTGGAGGAGACGATGCACCAGACCCAGACAGCCATTCACTGGGAGACAGCAGGATGCTAGAGCTAGTACCATCCATCAACCCCCTCCAAAATGATGGTCATTTCCTTTTTATCTCAAGTAATGCATTGCACCTTAGCTGTACATTTTAAGAAAACGCTCAGATTTATCTCCAGCTTCACAAAACTTGCCAATTTGACAAGTTAAAAGAAAGGCAGAAAGAAACTCAATGTGAAAACGCACAGTAATCTCACTGCCTAATTACTGGCATGCAGTTACTCTATGGAAAATATAATACAAACAAACAAAAGGGCATTTAAAAAAGCGACAGAGGGAGAAAAGAACAGAGCAAGAGAAGAGCAAAACAAGCACCAAATAAATGCAGTGCAATGACCCTAGGCATGTTATTTACTGAGTGGAATATTTGCTGTAAATGTCACTTTTTTTTTTTTTCTGTTTGCAGATCTGTTCAGTTAAACCGAACTTCACCCTTACTGTTGGTAATGCCTGACTACAGAGCTTGTCCAAATTTCTGCCCAAGGGGCCTTTGCCAGCTCCTCCCTGGCGGCACAGTGACTGCCGAGCAGGTTGACCGGGAAGCGCCTCTGAGTCCTGCCTGGGTGACGGCAGCCAGCACCCGCCAGGAAAGGCCTGACTCCTGGATTTAAGGTTAAGGATTTTCAGTGGGAGGCTCTTTTGTGCCGACAGTTACAAATCTTTAAGGCTCTGTCGACGTTGATATCAATCCTGGCCATCGCTCAAATCCTCGCAAACAATGACTAGCGTGAGCCCACGCGTAACCCTGCTCGAGCGCACCGCCGCGTTCGGCAGCCCTCGGAGAATGGCTCCGCTAGCCGTGCTGCGCGGTGGTCGGCTACGGAGGTGACTACTTTGTGATCAACAGACTATTGCACACCCATGCTAGCTCTCGTTGAAGTACCTCCTGTTCTAGCCTCAGGACGGGCTGCAAGCACCTACCTGAGCGCTTGGCATGCACTGGGACAAACAAGTAGCCAGCGCTCCAGTCCCCTCTGCCACAAAATCACTGTTGGGGTACCAAAGCTGAAAGGACCAGAGAAAACGCGGGTCAGCAAACACATGCTCCTGTCATGCCTCCAATGGCAGCTCTGACAGAGCTTGTGAGTCACCAGGAAAAGATTAGAGGCAAGTTCCCTTCTGTTTTAATGAATGAATAAGCTGTAAGATTTTTCTAGGGTGTGTAAAAAGATAAGGCTTAAGGGGGAAATACAAAGCCTGTCTAACCTTCAGGTCTACCTAGTGCTTCCAGCATATTCCTAGAAACAGCTGGCACTTGATGATATAATATACAGGTACCTCCAAACCATTTTATGGACTATTTAACTGGAACTAGTGTATCTGAGATCCTAACTGCAATCAGTTTCACATTGGAGGGTTTGCAGGTTTTATGAAGGTCCTCATGTACCATCAAAGTCCTAAGGGCACATGGAAAAGCTCTTGGAAGGATTATTCACTGGAGCTGTCTGCATACCTACAATGAAGCTAGTGGTGGAAGAAACTTTCTGGAAGCAGAAGAAACTAGATCACTGGAAATCTGCAGAGACATCTATAGCACCAGAAGCATCTACCTCCTTTGGCTCAATGCTCCAAGTAAAAGGCAGAGAGAGCCTGTGACCCTTATTCCAGCTCCCAAGCAGTACCAAAACGCAGAAATGACCACATAGGTTGAGTTAGTAGAGAGGTTGAGATGTTGAGTTAGTTGATTTCCCTGGCTCACATCTCCAAAGACTTGGATGTTACATGGGTGGCATACAGCTGGAAGAGCATCTCTTTGGATCTGTCACAATAGGTTTGTGGACCAAACCCTACCATGGCTACCCAAAATCTCAAGTAACCAAAAAACTGCTCTGCACACCCACTCCCAGCATACACTGATACACAAAGTACAGAGAATGAACCGGAGCAATGTGCAGCCTGGAAGGGCTGAAGCCATCTTCACTATGCCCTACAGCGGCCCTCCAGAGCTCAGACCACCAGTGATCGGAGGCTGCTAACCTGCAAGGGCAGAGCCGGCACCAGTCTGCAAATGGGGACCCTATCAACACTTTCTTGGAGCAACCTCATGGAGCCTAAGTAGCTCATTTTTTCTATTTCTGCCGCTAACGCGAGCTCTGGGTCTGCAGCAAGTTATCGGGCCGGGTGTGCCCCGGCATTCCAGCCTCCTTCTGCAGGCTCCCGCAGGAATGCAGGGGCTGCGCAGCGCCTGGAGGGCCGTCACCATCCGGAGGTATTACTTTTTCTGTTGGCATCACATCTAGTCTTGTTCAAGAGAAAGCTAAAGCCTGGGCAGATAACAGTGAGCCGCGTGTGGCTGTGACAGGATCTCTTACGCTGAACTTTTGGACTCCTTACAGTATGAAACTATATATTATCCTCTCACAGGCTCCGTGAGATGTCTGTGAAAGATGCAGCCAGGAATACTCAAGTTCACCCACTGGGGAAACATTGTGTTACGTGAAGATTGCAGCTTTCTCCCCTTATCTGCAGCCCAGTTGATGAAGGGCCTGGCGTCAGTCTGGCAATTCTGATGGCTCCCATTTAGCACCAGCGAGAGCTGCCTATCAGCAGAAAGCTGGGGCAGATAGCAGACGGGACTATCTAATCACATACCTTTTGCATTAGTGCTGCCATATATTCCTTCCATTTACAATCAGGAGACTGGACCGCACTGAATTTTCACAGGAATGAACTGTCAACAACCCCATCCTTCCCAAGGCCTAAAAATGGGTGCTTTATCACAGAGGCCAGTAGACTTCTTTTCTTAGACTTCCAGGCAATGGCCGGAGCAGACTTGGAGCCCCCACGAGCGAGACATTAAGGAGACCTTTTTGAGATAACAGCAGTTCACTTGGCGCTCTCGAGAATGCCTCATGGCTGTTCCTTTTCAAAGCCGAAGCAAGGAAACTAGCTCAATTAGAGCATATCAAGAAACTTTGTGTCTCCTGGTTTGTTTACCTTTTATCAGTGCTCTGAATATGCTTTCCTGCTTTTCCAAGAGGAGTAGGAGGGCTATGCTTTGCAAGATCACACCAGAAAAAGAAAATAAGTAAGAGGCAGCTTTTTAAAGGAACCAATTAGAGTTAATAACAGGACAGCAAGCGACTGCTACCAGCTTTTTGCTAGCTCGATGTCTCACTGCTTTTTAGTGCATTTGTTTGGCTGCTTGATTAAATTTCATTTCAATTTTGCAGAATTATATAGTTTTATTTAACACGCAGTGTCAACCTGTAATCTCTCAGGCTTGTGTTTAAACAGCCAGCACAACCATTAGTTCCTTCGTGAGCCAAATGCCCATTAGAACTTGCCCCAGACAAAAGGCTGGTAAAACATCCTCCATAACGCCAGCATCTCACAACATTTTTCAAAGCCACGTCCTGACCCTGCAGCAGACTCAAAATCATCAGATCTCAGAGCCTACATTATGCCATTAACTGCAGACATAATTAACAATGGCCAAATTTCAAAAAAGTTCCAAATTGGATTTCATTTGAGTCCAGCAGCTAATGTTTTGGATGACTGGATAGGGCCAAATCCTGCCTGCCACAACAGTCTAGAGGTCTGGTCACCGAAGGAGAACTGCATTTGCAGCCTTCACATGACTGAACTCTCCAAGCTGGGATCAGATGATGAAATCCTCCTGACCAGAGATCTGGACACGCAGCTGCCTTCAACTCTTTGGCAAATAAAAATTTCCCTTTGGAGGCCGGCTGGTCCAGCCTGTTCGTATGTAAAGGCTTCGGTTCTTCCAGCACGGCTCTTTCGGCAGGCCGGCTAGAAACCCTGCCAGAATCCTGTACGGCCACAGTGCGTCTGTCTTCCTGCTTCTTGGGCCGAGCAGACAGGAGGGAAAATAATAAGAGAAGGAGGAGAGGAATTCTCCATAAAAATATGATTTAAATCCAGTTTAAAACCTGGGTGAATTTTCAGAGGATTCTTTTATATTATCATAACTTGGTTTGTTTATTTGTTCATCCAAATCTGCTGCATCACAGCGCCACAGACGATGAGCTGTTCAAACCTGGAGCTGTAGTTTGTGCTTAGCCCAACAGTATTTTAAACTTTCTTTATTGGTTTGTCTTTGTGACAGTTTGTGAGAGGAGGAAGGCAAAGAGTGGCCAGTAAGTCCAGCTTTCAGCTAGCGTGATCTGTAACTTAGCGAGATGGGCTATTATTAACCATCCCACTCACTCTGTCCCTCCAGAAAACTCATTTTACTCATTTCCCACTGGGAGATAAAATGCAGGTCTGCTCCCATTCCAGCGTCCTTTGGCTGGGACACAAATAGCTTTGGAAATACTCTTATCTACGCTTGAATGTCCTCTCAGAAAACATATCAGGCTGCAAAGGGCGGTCTTGGTACCACTAAGCCTCTTCTTAAAAAAAAAAAAAAAGGTGAGCTCAGCCCACAGTCAGAGCTTTTTGACGTGATTTGGGTTCATCTTAACCCCAACATCCAATATGATGCTCGCACAGAGCAACAAACGTCCTGGTTTCAGGAGAAGCTTCCTAGGAGCTGTCTCCACCCAGGCAGGAACGTGCTCATGTTTGGTCAGTGAGTTTTATCCCTGCTTTCGGGGGGCTTAACAGGTTGCCTCTAAGGGTTAGGTCCGGCACGTGGTCACAGCGAGGGGATGCTGCACCTGCAGCACAGCCCTAGCAGTGCTTTGCAAGGTCAGTTTACCTCCGCCAATATACTGAGATTGCTCCTGCTATCTGAGACAACTTCCTGAGGATCCCCTGTTTTAAACTCACATTATATACGGTTCCTATTAAAACCCAGGCACCGCATCAGCTAAAAACCAGGCTTGTATTAATCGCTGAAAACAGAAACGTAGGCAAGCTGCAGCCTCGTCTTGAACAGCTCAGGTCTGCCCACGTTTATGCAGATTCGAATCCAGGTGCTCTGCGAACTTTCTGAACCAAGAAGCACCTGACCTCATTCTCACGTTTGTGACACTTAATTCACAGGGTTTTAGATTTCACAACAAAAGTGTTGGCACTGCTCCTACTGCTGTGCCAAAAAGTAACAAGTGATCACTAACTACTGACACATCTGCTGCCTGAGGACATTCAAACCCTGCCTGCACAAACCATCATATACCTTTCTGAGCAAAAAAGAGTTTGGCCTCACATGTCAGTAACAGCAAAATCCCCGCCTGCATCTTCTTTCCTTCATGCCAGCCAAACCTGCCCCTTAAGCCTCTGGAAAGGAGCGCTGGGATCTGGCAGCGAGGACTGACAGCTGATCGTTACATCGGGGTGAGTGTCTCGCCCAGCGGCGCATACTGCCAGGCTTGCGACAAAATGCTGACCTGGATTTTGGAGCCTGATTTGAGCTCGTCTCATTTACATCAGTGAAGGTCAGGATTTCCCCTCCTGGCATCGGAGGAGATGGAGCACCTGGACCAGAGCGTGGACGGAGAGGCCCGTGCCGGCAATGCAGGCAGCAGCACGGGAAGCCCCCCGGCTAGCGGGCTGTCCTAGCAAAGGGTTTTGTCCCATGTTATCCTCCTCAGGAAGGAGTAGGCACTGCCATCACCACGTGAAGGAGATTCCCACAGGATGAAGGAGGATGTTGTAAAAGGAGAGTTCCTCCTGCTGAATCTCCCTTACTCAATCTTCTAGAGCTAGTCATGGCCTAGATGCTGCCGACTCAAGGGAACAATTTGCTCCCTTTTTGCGTGAAAGGGAACAACTTCATCAACAGATCATTGGTGCTATGAGGGATGGAGACGTGTCCCGTCACCAGACCCCACAATCTTGGGCCAAAGTGCCAAGCATTGCCCTGATGGTTCCCAGACCTTCTGCACTATGGAGCACCGAGAGCCGTCTCACAGACCACTCCACGTCCCAGCCAACCCCCAAAGGAAAGCAGTGGGACGGGGGTAGCCTTTACGGTTGACTGCAGCTTGCAGATGAGCTGCAGACTCCTTCCCATGGCCTCTGGGGTCACCAGCGGCTGCAGTTTGGGAACCGCTGCTCTGCGTGCTGTAAGGATGTATTTCCACAGCCCTGCACTCTGTGCACTGCTGCCTTTAAAGGCTGACACATTGCAAAATGAGAACAAAATGTTTGCAGCACGCTATCAAACCTCAGTGGCTTCATTTATCCCCACAGGACTGGTGTAAATGGTCAAACAAGATAGAAGAGAGCCAGGCCCACTGCCTCTTGGCCTGAAGCCCGGAGAGAAACGATCAGTGCATTTTTCCATCAGCTCTATTTACGAGTCGTCTCTCCCCAGAACTGGAGCTACCTTCGGCCTTTGACAAAGAGCCTGTCTCCAAGTATTTCCGAGGTTAATCACTGCCGGTGATGGCCATCTCCAGTGAGACACATAGTCTCTGCTGTCACCTCATCTTCAGAAACACAGGCGTGCTCCAACCTCCAGGAAGGCACGAGTCCTGCTCTGCGACATCTCTGCCTGGCACAAACCTCCTGTCCATCCCCAGCAACTGCAGCAGCCTGATCCACCCGCGGTTTTAAGCACCCCAGTCAGAAGCCCTAACACGCAGCCACGTCCCTCGTGGGAACATCTCCCTTGGGAGATTTCCCACCGATATCAAAATGGGATTTCAGCCTTAATCCCCTGAAACCTGTGGGGTTTCATTTCATTTACAGAAACAGCAGATTTTTTTCTTTCATTTAACAAACATGGACAAACTTGCCTGGATCCCCCAGTCTCTGTGCTAGAAAGGTAATTCGAAACAGGTATGGGTGCCACTGCTGGTCTGAGACAGTTAGAGGGGTTTTGTTTTGCCTTGACAGGTACCTCTCGCAAACCCTCACTGCACATCCCTCTGCAAGGAAAGGTGTCTCCTCGCGTGCTTATGTCCCCTGCTTACGCGTTACAGGGAAGATCCTAGTGTCATTTACTTAATGGAACACATTTTTACAGGCCTTCACCCCATCTTTCAAACTGCAGGCTGCTTTTTCCTTGGCCATATTTTTCAGGCACTTTCTTTCCTTATCACAACATGTAATTTTCAGATAAATGAAAATCTGAGCTCTCAGTTGCACAAACACTTGGACATAAAAACCTTCCTATTGCCAACTCTTACAATCATATGCTCATATCTGAAGTTTTTTGTAAAGCTGTGGTCCTGGGAGACGTGTGGATTTACCAGAATCTCAACTTTCTCAGTTGACTTTTTCAGAAGTAATTTTCTAGCCTTTACGGTTACAGAGAAAAGCACAGAAAATCGCAACCCCAATAGTGCAAAAGGCATAAGGCAGAGAAATCTTATCTCTTGATAAGATTTAAAAGAATATGCATTTGCCTGATTTGGAAGGCAGTCTTGTGACTTGGGGTTGGCAAAAGCTTGGGAACACCACAGCGGACCCCTGCGCCAGAACCTCTTTGGGAAATACGGCCCAGTGTGACAGCAACAGCCCCCAGCTGTGGGTTCTTGCCCCATGAAGTAGTTCACCATGGTCTCCAGACATCACCATTTCCAGGCTGTTTTTCAACTTGTTAAAAAAACTAAAGATGCATTGTATGTATTGGACTGCCTTTGCCAAGATAAACAAACTCATAGATGCCTTCTTTCCAGGCATTCACAAGTCGAGCAAATGCAAATATTAACAACCGCTACATTAGACGCAAAGTTCTGTGAAAGAACAAAAGAAGGTGGCACTGTAATCCTGCGTCTTAAATCATGTGCGCAATGCACTCCTATCTATCTGCTGCTTTGCATCTAAAAACACTGGTAATTAACAGATAAGTGATAAGACAGCAAGTAATAATTTCAGGAAGCAGAACGATTCATTTCCATGAAAGACTGCCATACTGTTTGCTTTCCCTTGCATGATCTGGTAGAAGAAGTATGTTGCTGATGCTGGTGGAGGGGTGGGAATTAGAGATCAGTGGTTGCTCTGTTGTGTTCCCATCCCAGCCCACAGGACGGGAGATATCACCCCGTGCATCCCGCGTGCAGGGTACTCGACTTTCCGTGTCTCCGTGAGTGCAGTTCCCTTCACTTTGAGCACGCACGCATCACACCGGGGTGGCCTCTTTAAAACGCTGGGCATAACACTGGCACCTTCTAAGGAGAAAGCATAGGGCTGGTGACACACGTGTGTGTTGGATCCTGGGATCAAGCATCTCTGTCAGGCTCCAACACAGCCTGCCCGCCTCTGCGAGGAGAGCACGGGGCTGTGCCGACACGAGACACGAGGTAGGTCTGCAGCATAGGGCGAAGGTGTGATTGCAGCACAAGTCTGCATATTTTAGCTTGCTTGAGACAAAAGAGGCCCTGATGAGCTGGGCTTCTTGGCGTGCTGAAAACCGAAGCGCAGCGCCGAGGACCTCTGGTCGCTAACACGTGCTAATGCCCTCTCACTTCTATTCCTGCCCATCGGGGCTAATGAAAAACGGGCAAGCGCTGCTATTGAACTGGAGGTGTGACTGTGCTTTGCAGGCGTACCCCGGCCACAAGTTGTTACTTTGGTAACACATCGTCACAACACAACTTTACATCAAAGTCAAGGCAAAGCCATGGAGATTAGAGCACCAGGTTCTCAGTGCACACATACTTCAGCCTCGTATTTTCACTCAAAAAATCCCAGGTGCCCTTCTGCTGCCACACGATTCAAGGGCAGCAGAATCTGCTTGCTCAACTCCTGAAGAGTAATTGGAGGCTAATAACGTGTGCTGGCATGTGGGTTGGGACGTTAAGTATGTGTGTAGGTGCCTCTGGAAATATGTCACCGACAAAACACCCCTTTAGCCCACAGAAGGCCTGTTCAACAACAGGAATGTCTTCAGATCTATATTCATTCAAACGCTAAAGCCACTTTTTGTTGCTATGCCAGGCAATAAAACAGCGATAAATGAAGGAATTTACACATCAGACATCTCGGATTCCTCTCCCTCCTTTCCCAGGAGCAGTATGAGGGGACAGTTAACGACGCTAGTTTATGGTACAAATATTTTGACAGAATATATTTTGGTACCATAAATTTTAACAGCTCTGGCTGGTTTTAAACTCTGTTTTTCCCCGACCAGGAACTTGTGTAAAGTAATAATATCTGAAGTGTTTCTTAAGGAGCATAACCTGTCACTAGTAAAACATTCGCTTTCCTTTAGAATAATAAAGCATCGCCTACAAAGAAACTCCCAACGTCTGCACTTGCAAAGCCTGCACGAGTTAAAGCTCTTTTATTCCATCTTTAGGTGAGATCTCGTGATCACTTCTGTGTAGGACCTCTTTGCTCCCACGACGTTGCTCGAGGGCTCTCGTTACCAGCCTCCCCCAGGGCCTCAAAAGCCCTGTTGTACCTAGTTCCACTGCACCCTTCCCAAGCAGGCAAGTGCTGCCGGCCCTATTTACATACCAGAAAACAGCAGAAATAACTGGCTTGTCCAAGGTTATGGAGAAAGAAAGGCTTTAAGAGCAAGAAGCTGAGTGCAAGCGTCCCGAGAAGCAGGCTGCCCTAGGGGTGGCTTACCCTATGCGGGAGCCTGCTAACAGGCCACGCTGCTACTGCTGCTGCACTCTGGATTCTGCAATGTGGGGCGGGCAGGTGCCAGCCGTTTTGAACACACATTTTGGTCACTTCGAGTGAAGAACTATTATAGTGACGCATGCAGGCGTCAGAGGACACAAATCCCAACAAAACCAAACTTCATTAGTGCTACTTCTTAATGAACAACGTGTTGAATTGCACGGCTGACAAGGAGCCAGTTTAGAACAACTTTCCAATATACTTCTTGGATGCCATTACACCCCAAAAGTTACTGGCATGAATTTCAAACATGCTACAACTGAAGTCTAGCTGCATTTCGGGTTACAGAGTGCAGTGGGACACGCTTCCCACAGTGGAGCTTAAATTCCCCGCGACATACAATTAAAATGTTCAGATTGCCATATAAACTAGCACTGCTCAACCTTGCACAGCAGTTTTTAATGGCTACGTTTTTTTTTTTTCCCTAGCAAAACCTACAAACAGCAGGGCCTATGTCAATCCTCAGACATGCCAGTTCAGGGCTGAGAATTAGATAGCCAGAAAAATGTTGCTCAGAGAAGGATCTGGCCATATCTGCTTCAGAACTTTCCCATGCAAAGAAATGAAATGTGGACCCCGGCACCTCGGCGTCTGGCTCCAGCTCTAAAGTGGTTTCCACTAGTTATAGAACATGCTGACAGGCTCTTCAGATAAGTAGGGCAAGGCAAGGGCACTCAGGAGCTTGGCAGCCGGAGACTCAGGCGTCTTGCCTGCATGGTTTCAGGAGCAGCTTTCGAACCCCAGGTCCAGCATCTATGAAATAAATTCCTATACCTAAGGCATTTGACCCATAAACCCATTCAGTAATTTAAAGCTCATTAAAGACTCCAATCAATAACGCAGGACGCTTGGAAGCCCTCAGGTCCATTACTGCAAAGGTAAAAAGAATGGGAAAGCAGCTGCTGCTGAGTTGGAGCTAACTTCTTCCATGTCTGCTCCCAATTTTAAAAGGATTTCAGCCTGTCCCTCCAGCTTCGGTTTCTACACTGTTGCCCATCACCGTGGTGCCCAAACCCCTTCCCTATCAAATCGTACGCAACAGCCAAATCTTTACCGGGATTAATGAAGTCTCTATTCCTTTTCCCTTATAAGGGTACAATTGCAGTGGGATCTGGAGGTCTCATATTAAAATTAGCTGAAAATTAAAAATTAGTTAAAATTAGTTGAAATTGCTTACGTTAATTCATTTTAAATTTATTTAAGGTAACGTTTACCATTGTGTTTCCCTGCATGTTCTTTCAGGGAGATGGGGGAGAGATTTCTAGATAGCTCAGATTTGGAGACAGATGCAATTTTGTCTCCACAGGCAAAAGCTTGCACAACTGACCATCAGCAGCATTGCTGGTGGCGCCAGGACGGTAACACCTGCCTCTTTTGGACTTGATTTCTGCACCTCTGTGCTATTACAGTACTTCCATTTCACAGCCAATGTGTCAGTTTTGAGAGTGCAGAAATTGCTTTGTAACACTATAAAGCTCTGCTTGAGATAATGGGTCATTTCGGGGGGGTAAACTTTCTTCCTGGCATTTACATATTTCAGGAAAATAGGAAGGCTTGCTGTGATGTCTCTGTCCCGAGACCCTCGAGGTCTGTAACCGTACGGTGTGGTCAGGGCTCAAATGCCCAAGTGACACAAGGACACTTTTTAGCAGGCAAATGAGTAGGAGTGGAGCCGGTGTCCTTTGGGGGACAGCTATCTCAGAAACATCCCTGCAAGCTGGTGAGGGAGGTTGTCCCGGGCTGTTAGTTCCACCCTTTGGAAATGTTGTGGAAACAAAAGCAGAGGCTCCTGAGCGCACAGACTGTGCCGCAAGCGATTTCTCAGTAACCGGCCCGACAGCCTGAAACGGAGGTGGAAAACGGATCACGGGGTCCCTGACCTGGTGCCCTCCTAAGCGCATGCGGGCCTTCGCTGCCTGTCGGTATCAGGCCATGGACGGTTCAAGGACTCTGGGCAACATCCGGCCTCGGTGTTGATGCTGCCTGCGTGCTTGCACCGAGTCTGGAGAAATGCCAAGTCCTTCGCCCCAACCTCAGACTCCGGTGAACAACGGTCAAGCAGGGGACAGTTGCTACTGGTTGATTGCCCAAACTTTCCTACTTCGAACTCACTTTTCAGTTGCTCATTAGCTTCCCCCGCACCGTGGCTAACGCACACCTACTCACGCCCTGGCCGGTTTCTCACCGCTGCACAGAGAGACGGACGGAGCAGGCTCCCGCGCTGCCAGCATCTCCGTGCGTTCAAAGCCCTCCCGGCCGCTCTGCGACATCTCCGCCTCACCACGGCGCGTGCAACGGAGGGGCTGGCGGGACGCAGCGCTTACTGCTGCAGCAACGGGGTGAAGAGCAGCCCCCAGCAGCCAGAGTTTATTGCGTGGCCCGGCTGCCGGAGTGGCAGCGGGGCCCTCCGCTCCGGGAGGCTTTCCTAGTTGCTGTCACGTTTGTGCGTCTGGAGTTTGCGCTTTGTCTGGGGGGGTCTCCGAGCGGTTCAATTTGCCCCCCGTTCAAGGCGAAACTTGCGCGCGCGAGGCGGCGAGGTGTTAGTGGAGCCGGCGCAGCCGGCCGGGCAGCACAGGCTGCGCTCTGGCAGGGCAAGGACCCGTCGCCCTGCTCACGGGGAAGCGGTTGAACTGGTTTCTGCCTCTGAAAAAGGCCTTAAGAAGAGCTGGAAATGGTTTTGTAGAGCAAATGTCAACAATACAGGCCTCTCCCCGACTCCTTCAGCGGAGACCCAAAGTAAAAGCAGGGAGAGGCACGTCAGACATAATTCAAAGCAGGCTATTTAAATCTCTATCCAGAACTACGCTCCTATCAAGAACACTTAATTATCTCTATTTTAACATCTTATCTCCAATATGATTTTTCCAAACAAACAGCAGTCTGGAAGCAGCCTCCAATGTCGGGTGTCGCAGGCAGGCAAGTGCGTGCCGGGGCAGGGGCACGAGCGGTGGGGGAGCCCGGAGCTCCTGCTGCGGGGCACGGGCTGGGCGCTGGCCTCCGCGCGAGGCACGGCCCCTGCAAGAATTGGGCAACAGACTCCCATTCCAATATCTAGGCAAACCCGAGGGCTGGATCCTGGATCTAGCATCTCTAGCCCTTCAGCAGAGAGGGGCTCTCAGACACTCCAGTAAGGTCAATGCGTTCTCTTAAAGTAGGAGCCTAAAAGAAGCTTGAGGATTGATCTGTCTCCTCGGTTCAACTGTTCCCCGCACAATACTTTTCACATGCCAAATCCCAAACACAAATACATTCCTAACGTCACATGAGAACGACTGATCCAACTCTGGCCCCAAGTCTGGTCCTACTGCATCAACAGCAAAACTCCTTCTGATGACAATATTATCAGAATTAGTCATTAATATTAATCAAACATCAAGAGAACTTTTCATCCTAAACGATACTATAAGCACTAGCTAACATTTTGCAGACAGACAGGACAAAATGCATGGAAGTTCACCTGTTCATAACATTTCCTATTTTTACACTTGCCAAATGGATGCAGAATATGATAGCTCTTTAGAGCTTGGATAAAAGATAAGGTCCCTGTTACTATTTTGGAGCCGGCTCTTCCTGGAGTACAGATTCTTTTTAAAGAACAAACTTCAAGAGCTAAAGTTACGTCTAATCTGCGGTGAAACCTTCACTAACATGAACACAGCTGAACTTCTCCCAACCCAGGCCCCAAAACCTTACAAATGAGGGAAACTGGTTCCATCAGAGATAGAAGTGGCCCCATGCACGTTGTATTCATTTATCGAAATCCTGCTCTGCTATGCTGTATTTAACTCAACACTACTCAGGGAGAACACACGTGTGTCTATGGGTTGATCTTCTATAAAGTCTTCAGAAAGCATTTTCATGAATACAGATCACATCATACATATTTGCATCTATTTACTTGCCTTCCAGCAGGAAAAAGCAAATCAAGGAATGGAAAAATGATTTATTTCAACTTCATCCACAGTGCTACAGTTGCACAGAACTGGAATTTGGACCCACAAATTTATTTTGTAATGGGACACAGAGCAAGGGAATTCCTCTGAGACTCTCCTAAACCAACACACTTACTTAAAATAGCAGCACAGATTGTTTCTCTGGCCTGAGGTGCATTGCATTTTAACGGCATTATAGGGAAGGTTCCATTTTTATGCGGCAGCCTCTTAATCTTATGAAAGATATTTCTCAGGAGCCACCACTCCCTGTTCCACTTTAAAGGTTCATTTGCTTGTTTGTTTGTTTTTGCAATCTCTGTCATTGTGTTAGCCAAGCATGATAATGAATGCTTTACTGCAAAGGTGTCATGGCTTTCTGTGGCAATAGTCCTGATGTAGATATGGCAGGATATCTCTTAAAAGGAGCTTGCAATAATCGCATTTTGGAGAGTCATCAGGCAAGATCCAAACTTCTACCTAGCTCTGGATCTCTGCAGGCTACTTTACCCAACAAAAAGTATAATACTGAAATTCTGACAATCTCTTTTTAGCATATTGCAACAGCTGTGCAAAGCGTGCTGCACATTTGCACTATATCAAAAATTCATAATAGGGACAGGCCAGTAGGACCACAGGTGGTGCTATCTCCTTCCAGGCAGCAAGGGTACTTGCAGATCACTGCACATTAGAGGTAAAACCTTTCACATTATTTGCCAGGTGCCTGATCAGTTCGTACGGGGAGCTCTGCACTTCAGCAGAATTTCTTCAGGCCACGTCTTACTGACTGCCACAGTCTCAAGCCTCAAAGCAAGTGAATTTGGCTGAAATGGACAACATGCATCTGAGCTTCACAGTTTCAGCCTTCTGCACAAACACATGTGACTTGTCTTCAGTTTGGTTTCAAGCACTAGATCATTTACAGGAATCGTCCCCCAAAGGATTCAAATACTGATGCTGAATTGCTGATACAGGAGCTGCAAGTGTCCTGGAGCTCAGGATCACCCTGACACTCAGCAGTTCTCATCCCTCTCGTCCTGTAGGCAGCCCAAGTTCAAGCTCAGTTTAGGCTGAGATCTCACCTCGCAGCAGATCCCAGGAGCCTGTCCGGGAAGGCCCCGGGCCATTTTCTCTCCTGGCAGCCGATTACTGTGGCATGACCTCATGGGCAGATGAGACACGTGCAGAGTGCCACCTCACAGGTGGATGCTGCTCCTTAACCACCACTAGCATGCACAGTTTTCTTTAGTGTACGTGAAAAACCTGGTCATGATAGAATAACCCCTGAGAGAGCATCAGAAAGCTTTGCTCTCTAATGTAGCGACTTATTTGAATATCCGTTTGCTGTGGTCTACCTGAATAGGAGAATTATACAGTATCCTGTAAAGTGGGAGCAATACACACACCACAAACTTGCACATTCTTTTTTAAGATGATGCGCAACTCAGAAAGGGTGTGTGAATGAGTCCCAAGCCAAGCTCCAACCCACCTTACATTGGCATTGCACAATGCTGTGTGTCTGGTCACCTTAGGCTCCCTCCACAGTACGTGGAGAGATGTATGCATATCCAATAGGCACTGCCTAAGACCTTAATTGCTGCCTAAGATCTTAATTAATCGCTGGAGGTGCTCACCTGCATTTCTCCACTACAGAGGAAGCCAAGGGCAACTACACTTCTACTTCAAGCATCTTATCCCAATGAAATGCCTAAATACGTGTGGGATGAATATACAGAAGTAGAAAACTATGGAATTAACTTTGTTTATTGTCCAAGTCTGGACCCTTGCCCTGTAGTGAATGATCTTCTAACTATTCAAATTTGTATGGAAATCCTCTCAGCATAAGAGCAGCACTAAAGCATATGATGCTGCGGAGAAGAAGAGGTAAAAAGGTACACTTGGGGTGCATTCACTTGGGGGTTTGTCCCTCAGAAATAGTTCAGTTGTTTCAAAAAAGCAAATTTAGAGTCTTTCAGAGACAACATTGGGGGCACCGGGACAATACAGAAAGAGGGAAATTCAAATAGAATTCCTTAGCACTGGGTTTGAGGCAACGTAGAATCAATTAGAAACAGGGCAAAGTCCAACATTTAAGAAGCTTACTAAGTTTTCTGCAGGCTCCATCTTCTAGCGCCTAGCAGATGCCAGATGCTCCGGTGATGCATACAGGACACCACACATCATTCGCAACTTCCTTTCTAACCATTTCAGTTACAGTCTCCACTCGCTACAGAGCGCTGCTGGTCAGGCAGTACCTATCCTTGGCTGAGGTCAGCCATTCACCTAACGAAATGATGAAACAACGGTTTGCTAGATTTACCCTGCAAGAACCCTGGGCTGAGATAGGTTTCCTCCTCCACTCTGTGCAGCTCCATGCACACTGAAACAGCTCCTCAAATACATGTCAAATAAGTTGGAGATACCTTACATTTTACAGTTATTGCTAAAAGGTCTTTTTTTCTGTTTGTAATGAGAAAGCCGTTCTCATCAAGGGGCTGGAGAGAGCAGCTCAGCATGGAGTGGACCAGATCCAGAGGAGCTGCGGGCTCATCTGGATGCTGCAGAAGACCCTTACCAGCCCGATGCACCACGGGGCTCTGTGGGGCTGGGGCAGCTTTCAAGCCCTTTCTGAAGCAAAGGGCTCAGCTCTGCTGATGGTTCAAGGCCTTCTCTGCCCACGTGAGTCTTTTGGCGGGACTCGTGTTGGGTGCGTTACTGTGCTTTGCTCTACCTGTGGGATGGCAGGTCGCCACGGTCAGAAGTTCCTCCTCACTGAACTGTTCATCACATCTCCAATGAAAATATGCTTTTTATGTGCTAAACCCAGCATCTCATTCCAAATGTAACAAATTAAAGTGTTTGAAAGTTTGAAAATACCTTAAATGCTAGGATAAGCAAAACTATAAAAAGCTTAGCACCACAAATCAGGGACCATACTGGAAGAGGAGCCTTTAAGGGAGCTTGAAAAATCTGGGATTGTCTGGGTGAGGGGATCAAGAGTCCTTCTGGTTGTTACTCCTCAGGATTAATTCATGATCTGGGAACAAACACAAGTAGCTTTCTGGATTTCTGCTGTTGTCTAGGAGGTTGGATTTGGGTTTTGCTGGGTTTTTTTTTGTTTGTTTCTCCCTAAGTCCATGTTCCTAAAATGCATTTTAAAATAGACCCTGCCATGAAAATGTTCTCCAGGATTTCCAAAAAAGTTCATTACAGTGAACTCAGGTTGTTTGCTTCTTAGCCTCTCACCCAAAGTGATTTTTCTAGCGTGTTTGCTCAGTGCTGTTGCCAAAATGATCTGCACAGTGAGCCACTAAAAATGCAGACTTCTGAATTCTAAGCTGCAGTTTGAACAGTAATTTATGTTTGGGTGGAAAGCACATTTTCCCATGCAGAGATGGACAAAAGAACATCTTTACACAATACGGGTGTGTGTGTGTGTGTGTGTGTGTGTGCACGAGAGAGGGATAGAACTGCTTCCTTAGCATTCCTGCTGGTATTCATAGCACGGGGATCAAAACCACGCTTACTTGTCTTTTCGATGAACCTAGATTACATTAGTCCTCAATAAAACAATACTGAAGAGATGTCACACAGACAAAAGTGCCGCTTATGTTTTGTCCCATTTGCAGACGGTCAATTTTTAGAGTCTTTCAAACCATCCTGTATTTCTATCATATTGTTCCCATCAAAACGCCCCAAACTCATCACAGGGATCATCAAAACTTTATAAAAGGTGCACCATTACTGCCTCTGAAAGCCAGGCATTTCTACAAATTCTCTAAGTACTACAAATCTGTATCTCCAGTTGGTATTGCAGATACTGAGTGCCCTCTATACCCATGCTCTCTATACTCAAAAAACATTTACCGAATATTTCCTTTTTGAAACCTTATTTGAGACAAAATGAAAATGATATGTGAAATGAATCATAAGCAGATTATTAAAAATTCAAGATTTATCAACTAAGAAAATACTGAAAAGTGTCTGCCCTTTCTCTCTGCATGATCTGTAAGCATATGCAGACACCAAGTGCAATGAAGTCCTTCCCATGCTGGGCTGGCAGCGAACATCTACAGTGTTATAATCACAGCAGTTTCCCTGGAGTCCTAATCTGCCTCCTAGGCTGAAGGGCATAATATGAACTCAAGAACCAGCTCTTTATTGCCCAGTCCCAGCAGGCAGCAGTCCCAGGACTCAGTATTCCGTTCCCCAGCATCCAAGAGTTGTACTGGAGTTACGTATGACTCCAACTGAGAAGAGCTCAGTCACGTCCATGTCTCTCACCTACCTTCTATATTACGGTCTTGTTTGCCAAAGCCTTCTGCATTGGACGTTTTTGTATGTTTTGGTCCTTTGGAGAGTTTCCTGTGTTGTTTTCTGTGCAACAACTGACAAGATTAGCCCTGAAAAGCACCAAAAGTACAAACTAATAGCTGAATAGCGTCAAGCCTCAATGCCTCCCGTGTTACACTAGTGAAGTTTGAAAGCACATTCGAAAGCACCTTCAAAACCATTCAGTGCACTCAGCAAGGTACAAGTCATTAGCAACAACAGTCTCTGGCAATGAATTTTTCATCTCCATCCGATCAACAAGTGTTGCTCCGATCTCATCCTTGCTCTGTCAAGCTACGCAGAGGGTCACGTTATGTTGTGTCAGCATCCAGTAAAGTACCGGAAACAAGTTTTCTTCTAATTTAGAGGGAGTCTATATCAGAAGAGCCGCCTGATCAGTTTGAAGCACGTTTGTCCAACCCCAACATAATGCACAGCCAGGCACACAACCTGCCAAGGCTGCCCGAAACAGCATAGCACACCGTGCTGCACCTGCCGCGTGACGAATGTCCGCGTTGCGTTAGTCACCAGAGAAAGGAACTTGTGTTTCTCCCCTTGGTTGTATTGTCTAGAGTAAGATGTCCTTTGTGACACTGATCTGCTACTAGTGTATTTGTTTTATGAGCTCCCTTTGCAAAGAGGCATTAATAGGTAAATTTTAGTTAGTGAGACAGAGGAACACTCAACTGGTCTTGCAGGTGAGAGCTGTGAAACAAGAACTGCACAGGGAATGTCTTTTAGAAGGGGAAAGAGGCTCCAGATGCTTATGTCCTCAAATGCTTTCATTAGATATCATTTGGCTATTGATGCTGGGAACATACAACTGGAACAATCGGGGAAGCAAAAAGGAAAAAAAAAAACCCAAAGGGAAAATCAGAAGTAGGAATTTTAAACAGGAAAAGCATGGCGTCAGGACGGGCGGAAGATAACAGAGTGCTCTGCTGAACACACAAATAAACAAAAAATAACAGAGGCAAACTGGCAAAACATTCCTTTGGCTGACTTAACCACTGCTCTGCTGCAGTCACAGGTCTCCAACCAACACTGTAATTTTGTCACTGCTCCAGCATCCTTCCCTGCAGATAGATTTGAGTGGAAGGGATCTCGCTCTGCTGTTAAAGGGGCTCGGTATCAAAACAGCAACAAGAGAGAAATGTCAGGAGCGACATGAGTAATAGTTCCTCTCTTGTTAAATGAGGATAATACCTCTGACCTCTCTGTAAAGTACTCTGAAACTCATTAGGGAGCAGTTCTAGATAAGAGGTAGGGCATACCGCTGTTACTACTGACGGCTGCTGCTTACACACAGCAAGATTTCCCCTCTCAAATCCCGTCCAAAACATGAAGCAAACAAATGAGATGACCGCTTCCTACCAAGCTCAGCTCTCACCGGGCCACAGCGAGCTGCGGGAGAGGACGAGGCCCCAGCTTCGGAGCCCAGCGGTGCGCCCCCCCCTCCCAAGCCTGTGGGACAGGCGGGGGCAAACAGGTCCAAAAAGCCAAAATCCCATGAAGGAGAAACAGCCACAGCCACAGGCATGTCCCTGCTCCTCCTGGTACCCAGGCCATGCAGCTCCACCGCTGGCTTATCCTGAGGCAGCACATACTGGAAGACGGGGTTTAAGCCTAACCTTGCACAGAAGACGCCAGAAAGATTTAAGCTACTTTGGCAGAGCACAGTAGCGGTCATGACTCTATCACTGCTGTGAAAGGAGCACCCAAGCGTGGAGGTCACTCTTCCTGAGGTCTCTTCTTCCCTTGAAAGAGTCCTTGCCCTGCCTCGGGCATGCAGTGAACCAACCGTCCCTGTGCATTAAAGCAGACTTCCAGACCGCCCGATCTCATAGCCGAGCAACGCCGCTCACAATCTTCTGGGGAACTGACAGAGGCCAAGAAAAGATCTAATGGCAATGATTGTTCATGCAATTACAGTTTTGGTTACTTTAAAAGACTAAAATCATCTAGAGACCTCAGCAAAGCACTCGGAAAAGATATGAATAGCAACCTTCAGTTCCACAACCCTACAGACAGCCATCAAGCAGAGATGAGGACAGAGTCCAAGTTCTCATGGGGAATGTGGCGTTTATTCCAGTTAGCCTAATTGTTCGTAACAGTATTTCCCAAATAATGCTGCATTCTCAGGAGATGAAGAGAGGATGGCTGTTTATACCGCACGCGATAACTAAACAGTGCTGAAGAATTATCTTATCTTCCCATCAGGATTTAAATGCAGAGGGTTCCTTTGTAAGGCCACAACTTGCCCACTGGAAGTTTCCCAAACATTGTTTTATACCTCATTTTATCCATGGAATTTAAAGGTCTCTCTTCAAAGACTGGGAAACGTATCATCTTTTTTTTTCCATGAGAAATCATCATAAGGGGAGAAATTAGGGGAAAGCTGAGGTCCCTCTTGTGTACAAGAGGCTTTGAGAGGCTCCACCAACTGCCATGCTGATGTCAACCATACCAAGCCAAAACCTGAAGTTTCAGCTAGGAAACAGAAGAATCCAATGACCATGCAAGGGAGCTGCTGGTATGTGCCTGGAGAGACACTACACCAGCAAGGTGGCTGCCACATCTTGCCCCAGGGCAGAGGATAGCAGTCAGTTGTGCTTGCAGCGTGGCGAAGGCTTGTCTAACGGCAGCTGGGGAAAGGTCTCGGAAACCTCTGCTCTGCAGCATCTAATGTCTGCCACAACCTCCAGGTCATTGCTTTGCCTCCCCAGCGAGGCTGTTCCTCACCCGACTTTGAGAAAAAATTGAGAATATACAAGAACCAGAAGGGGAAAAGGGACAGCGTTACACAAGGTTTGTAAAAAGTGCTGACTGATTAGTAGGAATAAATCCCCCCTGCCCCATACACAGTGCAGCTCAGCAAGTCCTTTCACTATCCAGTAAATGTCCATAACTCCTTATTGTAGGCAGGGAAAGAGAGGCCCAGAGAGACGACGTGTCCTGCCCTCAGTCATACAAAGGGCTACCGCAAAGTGGTGAACCAACATTTCGGGAAGAACCCAAACACCTCTCAGACTGAACCTGTGAACATCATAGGCAACATTGGCATTTTCGGTCCGTGTATGATGGATTCTGGTGGTGCTCCCTCTTTTCGAGAAAAGGACACCCAGTAGCAATAGTAATTACTGCTACCACCAACTTCTTTTCGGGTCTACTGGCATTTTGGGAGGACAGATTTTCCAGAGAGTGGCAATAAGTTATATGGACACATCCCATGGATCTTCCACATGTTCCTGTTCTTACCACCATCAATCACCTTAGAAAACCTAGTCTTTCTCTGATTTCTTTCAGAAGGACTGAGAAATGTGGGGGGCAGGGGGGAGGGAGAAAAGAAAAAGAATAGAGAACTAACTATAATGACCAAGAAACAGGAAAAGCCATTATATACAGTAATAAAAAAAACTGCTTCCCCCATATTCAAAACATGAACATATTATCTTAGCAGCCAGCACAGCAAAGCAGATTTTACCACAGGAATTGTATAACCATTCCTAAAGAAACGGGAAGGGGAAAGCATTTATTCCTTTCCATATTTTATGACGTGAGAGCTGATATGATTTGCTGAGGTTGAGGTTGCACATATACAACCAGAGTGGGTTTCACACTCATTGTTTTTGCAGTTTTCCTTCTACATGCTGCAGAAAGAGGTAGTTTCCTACTGCTGGTGTTTGAAGGGCCTGAAATACTGAGCCATAATAGTCTCTCTGTAACACTCCCCAATGTTGACATGTTTGGTGCCTGTTTTGTCAAGCAAACCTTTGCAATCTCCTTCAGAGTTGTCCAGGGCGCACTAAATTAGTTAGTTGTTCCTGCACTTTCACTTAGTACTTTCTGCCTAGCTTAATAAAAAGCCTTTCAGGAGAAATATATATGCATTAAAAAAGCCCACAGAAAAGTCTTTCTTGCTACATAAAGAGCGCACTCAGATCCAATAGGCCTTGCAAATGCTCAGCAGCACTCACATTCCCTAACCTGCACGACGGAAAGGGTTAAATGAGATTTACAACCATTTGGAGCAATTACAAAAGACTGCAATTTAATGGCAATTCCAGAAAGAGCATCTCTGAACAAGACAGAGAGGTTGGGAGAGCCACTCACAGGAAACTCTTCAGGCAAAACATTACACACGCTGTTAATTAGGGTCATTGACTCCTCCGTGATCCTTATCGATGGCACCCCGCTCAGCCCAGGAGCACAGCAGGGCCAACGTGCTTCTCAAGACCAAAGTGTGGCTGCTCCCGGCTGAGACCCAGCTTGAACCGGGCCAGGGTAGCCAGAGAACAGGGTTCTGTTCAAGTTCGTAAAACCTTTTTTCCTACTTTTTATTGCTGAAGGACCAAGGGTACTGGGAAGATCTCTGACAGAGCCAGGCTCTGCTCTAACCAGGAAAGCCGTGTGTTTGCTCTCTGCTCTACCTGGGCAATGCAAACAGTTTTGCTTTCTGCTCGCCATGCTCTAACAGCCTGCTGAAATGCTCGAGTGACAAACATGGCAGGAGGAGGTTTTGGGCTAAACAAGAACCCATTTTCATGGTATTTTTGCCCTTTTTATTTCCCTGCAAGATTTCTATTCATATAGGGATTCATAAAATGTCACCACACAGCTCAAATTTGGGGCCCATGCTACCTGCCAGTTCTCCTCTCAAGAAAGTCTAACCCCTAATTGCTGGGACTGGGCTGCTGAATGCTCAGCATCTGAATAATGAATTACTTATCTTTGCTGTTGAGGCAGAAACATATTAGACATTACTAGCTCCAGCCTCAGATTCTTTGACTGGGTTCCAGCTGTAAACATTCAACAGGAAGAGGTTAATTTTTTGATTCAGTTAGTATAAATACTGAAAGGTTCCTTACTTCACTGTCCCACATCACTGCAACATACATTCTGTAATTAGAAGCATATTTTTGTGATTTCAAGGTATATTTTGCCAAACCAACAAAAAGCATCAAACTCCAACTTTTATGCCAAAAATACCCACTGTATAATTTATGCCAAATCAACAAAAGTCTTCTTTTGTCCTTCCCAAACCACACTAAAGAACAGTCTGTTAAGAAGTCCAAATGTTAAAGTTCAAAAAAAGTCCTCTATTATACAGCATACAAGATAGGGAGAAATAACAAAACAGACTGATTTGAGCCCTGCCATTTATGCAAGATAGAAGCTAGCATCGCTTCCTACGCCAGCAATCCTATCTCTCCCTCTCTTTCTCGTTCACTCGGCTCCCCACGCACACACTTCTCCCTCTCTCTTTTTTTTTTTTTTCATTTTCCTAAAGCTTACTTAGCATCTGGAATGTGTCGGCAGCAATCCATGTGTTTGCAGTAAACTTTGAAAGCACGGCCAACGAGGACCACATGGGCAGGTATTCTGCAAAGCTAACCTGGCTTTCTGGCGTTGCTCGAGCAGTAGTGCAAGATGTACAGAAACCATTGGACATAGCTAAATTACGAACAAGAAAAAGAAAGAAAGAAAGGAAGGAAGGAAGGAAGAGAAAGAAAGAGAAAGAAAGAAAGAAAAAGAAAGAAAGAAAGAAAGGAAAGAAAAGGAGAGCATTTTGGTGGTAATTAAGCCTTTCCTTTCTCTGACTGAAAGAAAAATTTTAATTAGAAGTTCAAGCATTTGGTTTTAATTCAGTCCAATGCACAAATGGTTTATTTCCACACAGCATATTTTCATCGTCTATGAAACAGCCTGCAACTAGGAAGCCATTATAGCCAGTGATTACAGCTTTTACATGCAGTTATTATACTTTTGGAAATAGTGGCAGAATGGATTCACTTACATTTCTCCCTGCACATTAGGGTGGATCCATGTGCAATTAATTAGATAGGCTTGGTACAGACAATTAACAAACATTTTTTTTAAGTAAAGAAATTCAGTAGTCTTTACATATTCAGCACAGATATTTAAAAAATGGCACTTTGCCAGGGTGCACAGCTCTGAATAGAATTTACTTTAGAACATCTGCTAGGTCTTTAACTAACTGCACCATGACTGAATATTGTTTGGATGAATGCTAGACAATAATGTTCAATCTGGCACCAGCAGAGACCAAATGATTCATCGCCATAGTAACCACTAATGCAAAGGTTCCCTTAAATAATATTTTTTTTACTTATAGACACATCAGGGATGCTCCAATGCTACTTTAAGATGGCCAAAACGTGAAGAATAGTGTTTTCCTTTTTTGACTGCAAATCTTATATTTGCACGCTCTGTTTTCTGATGCATGCTAATTGCTGAAAGTCACTCAAGAGGCATTGAACCCAAAGGCCTTGGCTTTCAACAGACCATCAAAGCCCCTTGCACCTCAAAAGCAAGCTCTGACCAATCCCACCACTTCTGTGGCAAGGAGGAGAGTTTGCCAAGTTTGCCTCCCTTGCAGCAGCTATGAGGGCTCTGAAGCGGATGGCTGCAGAGGCCTGGCAGAGCAAAGCTCCTATTGATGAATGTAGAAAGTTAAATGCTTTGAAGAGCTTCTTAAGGAGAGTCGCTCAGGTCAAAGGAGACACGTGTGAGGGAGAGCTCTTCCTGTCATTGCATCTGACAGCTTTTTTTCACGTAAACACATATAAGATACTCCAGCAGAAGTGACAAATTCAGCACTATCAGATCACATTTTGGGACTGAGCAAAAAGTCACAGGGCTTTTGGAAACAGGGTTTTTTCCAGCCATTTCAAAGAGTGTTCAAATATGTCTTTAGAATAGGTTGATTTCCAGAGATAAGTTTTGCCCTTGAAATATCTCAGGACGGAGCTCACTGAGCAACAACCATTGTAAGAGCCATGGGAGCTTCCAAGGAGCAAAACGGATCGGGCTTGAACACCTACGGACACTCCGGGCTCACGTGATTTAGCAAGGTGGATGAACGGGCTTTCTCCAGAAGTACCGAAGCATTGTACAACATTAAAGGCAAGACTCTGTGCATGTGTCCAGAGCCCAGAGGAACCGCTGCCTCATGCATGGACACCGTTTTCAGAATCAGCAAACGGGACCCTGGAGCTCCCACCGCTGTGATCAGCAGCAGCAGCAGTATCTTTGCCCTGTGAAAGCAAATCTGCCAACTGGGCTGCCGGAAAATTTGAAAAAGAGGTGAGACACCAGATGAGTCATAAAAGTGGAAGTTTAATGTCAAAATCAGTAGGACTGGAAGGTGCATGCTCTGAAATGGCTGCTGAAGAAGCACCTTTCAAATGTCACGGTTGTCTCTAGACTTTGCCTACAGAATATGCGCTTTCGTTACTCTCCTTGACTCTACATCAATGTGAAATGCTTTGACAATCATCTGGCACAGTGAATCCCAGAAAGATGAGATATTTTAAAATGTTTTCCCTAACTTGCTGAGGTGGAAGGAGTACTCCGATACGCAGTGAAACAGCCAAAGAGCCAGCAGCTAGGAAGAGAGGCTCTATGATCTTATCCTCTTTCCAGCCATTTTTGCAAAAATTTCTTATTCATTTCCTCCTGGCTACTGTCAGACAGAGGGTACAGGACTAGCTGGACCACATCCAGATGCAGTCTGTGTTCCTAAATACTTAGCTTATCTCTCTGTGTCACGGAGCAGTGATTACATAGCTTGTGGGGCTAAAAATATTGCCAAAAGCTTTAAAAAGAGAGAGGCACCCTTTAATTTTTTAACTACACCAGTCACTGGAGATGCCTGGACACGTGGGGTCCTGGGTAGGGCCCAGCTGGTTACAGCAAACCTGGCTGAAGCCCTTCCCTGCCTGACGTGACTCCTTTTCGCCGTTCCCCTTAAGCAGCTACCTGCTGCACGCCTGGCAAACAGGGCTGGTGGGAGAAGTAGGGGAGCAACCAGAACAAACTGCTATTAGCCACCATTTATCAAAACCAGGTTTCTTTGGGCCTGGCATGTATTGGCTTTACTCACAAAGGAGGCTTTGGGCAGCAAGAGTCACTAGAAAGCCGGAGTGAGAAGCGAGGGGCATATCTCCATGGTGGAGAAGGGGCTGCAAAGCCTCTGCACGCCAAGTGGGGGCTTTTCCACAGGCCGAGGGGACGACGGTACAGCCACGCACCCCAGCACCCATATGCTGCCGCTGCAGGCCTGCCCGGCGGGGGTACGGCTGCACGGCGAGCGGACGGCATCGACCCCCTGTCCCTGCGAGAGCCTCGCTCCACGGGGTTTTACCGCCCGGGCTGACAGGAGCGAGCTGGGAGGGTCAGGCACGCAGCGCTTGGCCACGAGGCAGGGAAACGAGCCCAACAGAGACCTCTCTGCGAGCCCGACGGCATGGACAGATGAGCCAGGGACGCGGAAGCGGGCGAGCGAGCGCGAGTCTGCGAATGGAACGAAGCAAGGAGATAAAACCAAACGCCCCAAGCCGTTCACCAGGCCGGCAGGGCAAGCAGGGGCACCGGGCTGGTGCCATCCCCGTGCCAAAACACGCCGTTCCCTGGGAGCTTCTTTAGAGCTGCAACATGAATGTTGCTGAACTCCACCAGGAGTGACCTTTCTCGTCACCTCCAGGACTATTTAGACTGGCTGAGCTTCCCTGGCCTAGCAGCAATCGCCCAGGCTCCATCTGCCCACTCCAAACGAGAGTTATAGCGTGTGCTGCCGACGCGGTCTCTTGGGTTTGTTTTTTTTCTTGCAATCTTGACTTCATCCCAGCAAGGGCTCCCGTCTCTAACTAGCCGCTGTCAAAACAACTCCAGCGGGGAGATAAGGGAGAGGAGACTTTGAAGAGGCTCCTTCCTGCAAGCTGCTCACTATCTCCCCAAGACATTTGTCCGAATCCCCGAGGAAGGGCAGCAGACATGGGGAAGGAGGAACCGTTCCCCCTCTTAAGCCCCCAGGCACATCACAGCTGAGTATTTAGAATGGCTCGCGAATCCCAGATAAAAAGAAAGTGATTAGCGTCTAGAAGAAACCTCTGCTTTCTATCACCAGATGTGGCCCTTTCCCATCAGGACAGATATTCATTCATGGAAGGACAAATATTTCTGTCCATTTTTCCCAGCTTTCTTGCTTTGCCGCTCTTCACAGCCACCTTTCTCCTGATTTAAATTAGGCTGTGGCTTTGGAGCATGCCCAAATCCACCCCCAAGAGAAAATAACATTAGAAAAGGGATGTGATTCATTTGGTAGTTTCCCCTTTCGTACATCTTGCTTCGGAGCAAAGCATCACCAGACAAAAGCTGGTGATCTACAACAGGGGATGCCATCCAGAGCGTGGGCTCCCTGCTCCGGTTTCCAGTGCTGGCGTGCAAGCACGCTTGGGAACACGGTGTGATCCAGGTCTCCCGCATTCCTGCTTCCCGGCCCAGCTGCCGGCCGGATGCTGCAGGCCATTGCAGTTCCCTTCATCTCCTAAATGAATTGTGCCCAAACTGAACCCAGTTGCTGCCATCTGGCAGAAACTCTCCTTTTGGAGAGTTAGGTAGGCTCTTTCTGTTCCTCACAATTTTTCCTGCTGCCCAAAGGAAGCCGGGGGAGCACTGCTGTGGGACGGGGCCGCCACCACCGCCCAGGAGACCGGCAAGCACGAGGAACCGGTTGGCGGGGTCCAGCACCCAAGCGCCACCCGCACCCTGTGACTGTGTGGAACAACAGCCGCGTTTCCTGCAACGGGCCCGTTAAGGGAAGAATTCAGCCGAAAGCCAGGAGCGCCCTTGCTGTTCTCTAAATAACACGAGCGAATGAAACACTGGAGTAAGAGCCATTAAACAAAATCCTGAAGTCTGCAGAGAAAAAAAAAAAAGTAAAAAAAAAAAAAGCGCCTGCCGCACTAAGGGCTATTTTTTTGCCGCAGCCCATTGTTAAGCGGAGGCCTGCTGTCCCTTTCCCATGCCAGCGAGAGATTTGCCTGGTGCCGGCCAGTTCTTTATCCCACTGCGCAATTAATACAGCTTCCCTCAGATAAACACGAGCTTGTTTAACTATGTCTCTTGATAGGTCCCAGTAAGGCTTGATAACATGGATGGTCGGATGTTGTCAGGACGAAGGAGTCAGACATGCTGGCAACAAGCTTTTCCCTTTCAAAGCACACATGTTTAGAAAAGAAAGGGCTGAGGCTGCTCACGGCAAAGCCCGGCTGAAGTCTATCAGTAGCATCAAACCAGAGGCAGAGACACGTCTAGGAGCCGTACCCTGCGCCCTGCCCTGCCAGCCCGGCTCGGCCCTGCTGCCGGCTCCCAGAGTTGAAAGATCACTAGTCAGACCATCCCAAAATCAAGCGATGTGCTAAAAAGCATGGTTTAAAATGCTCATATTATGATTTCTACTATTACTAACAGTAGCAGCAATCAAGATAAAAAATAATAGAGGGTCATTTTTCAGTTCCCTTCTGGTTTTAAACCTCCAGCGTGCTTTGATGTCAGCTTTCCAAAGGTCTCCACTGATCACAAGCCCCAGTTTCTTAATTTAGTAACTTTTTAACTTTATCTTAAAGCCCCTTTGATTTGATTGCACAAAAATCTCCGCGCTCATTAAAAATAAACTAATTATCCTTGGCAAAACTCGGGATAGGGAGAGTGATAGTGCTGTATCAGAGCTAAAATTCATGCAGAAACGATCCCTTCGTGCTGGGGCTGCACCCTTGTTCCTGGCTGCTCTGGGTGCCTGAGTTTCCAGATACACCCTGCCCGCCTGCCACCCACAAGAAATGGTTTTTAGGAGAGTGAAGGTCACCCCCACACACTTACACACACTGCATGCGATGCACGTCCCACTGCAAAAGTCTAGCAAAATTATAGCAAGAAAAGCTCCCAAACTTCGCAGACCCCCCATTATAGGGGCAAGGATTGTTTCAAAGCTAACCTTGGGCAAAAATGAGCAGGTTTACTAAAATAATACATTCACAGTCTCTCAAGCAATAAAGTACACAGCAGTGTGATCAGATAAAATATGAGCAAGACCTGTCCAATTATGATTATTGTGTGAGAAGCCAAATGAGGTCTCAGAGCCATCTTGTGAGCCTCACTATAAGAAGATCAGCCCAAGGCACCAGGAATTAACCCTTTGATGGGTTTCTTTCTACTGTGGCCTCAGCTCTATCGCTGGCCCCTCTCTTTCTGGCAGATAATTTTTTTTTTTGTTATTTAAAATTTCTATTTAACAACCAGATTAAGCAGGTTCACACCTACAGTTTGCGAGAAACGTTGTCAGCAGCAAAAGTTAAGGAATTCAGTACTTTGTGAATGAAAGCATCAAGCTACCTTCATGGGATCGTACTTGATGGAGAAAACAAAGATGTAATGGCAGTGGTTTGCAGCCAGCACCAGATGATAGTATGGATTCTGGCTCAAGATGACCACTTCTCCATTTACTTAAAAGGATATTGATCCTGCAAAAGAAGTTAGGGGCAGCTTCAGGGAGAGGAAATAGAGGAGGAGCAAGGAGGAAGACAAAGAATGATGATTACCAGCTTGGCTTCAACTTTTTCCTTTAGCTTTTCTCTGTGCTAGACCACTAAGATGCTGTCCAGACAGACTAGGGCTGCACAAACGGTAGCTGTGGCCATGACACCCCGAGCATCCAGGGGACAGGGGGATCTCTGAGCATTACCTGTTGAGCCTGGCGTTGGGTCAGCAGTGCCAGTTACCTTTACTTGCATTCCCCCTGAATACCTAACACACTGCCCCAATCAGCCCAGAGGCTGTCAGAGGCACCTTGCTCTTTCCTTCTATCTACAGGAGATTGGACCATAAATGTAGCACACTGAGATTATCTCAGTGCACCCAAAAAGTAAAAGAGAAGACTTGAGACCCAGATTTCCAGGGGTGAAGTCAGGACTTGGACTGGCAACATTGGTTTTGGGACGTGCACAGCTGCAGGCCTGGGAAGGGCTGTGAAGCAGGGTGGGCTAGTGGCAGTCCTGATGGACCTTGAGGGCTCTAGTCCACTTTTGCTCACATCAGATGAAGTCACAGTCTGTATCTGGGATTAAGCACAGAAAACTGCTCTGGCTTCTGAATATGTGAGTTTGATAGCGCTGTCTCATTAAAATCTTCCTCTGCTTATGGCATGAGCAAGCACAGCTTCTGGACAAGTAGCAAAAAAATTGCTTTGCTCACTACACCATATACCAGCTTTCTCTGCTCGCTCCCATCCAGCTCCACAAGCACCAGCAGTAGCCAGTACTGCAGAGCACGCGAGGCTGAGAAGGGGAGCAGGAACCGCCTGCTCTTCCTAGACCAGAAGAGCTTTCCCTCTTCTAGATTGGCACCCCATCCACTGTCATAACAGTGGATGGATGTGAGACCAGAGGTCCATGCTGAGGGATATTTAGACCCCTATCTGACTTTATTTCTGACTGTTTGTGCCACATATCTTGATGTAAAATTCAGCATTATTTTTTTTCTGGTAGATAATTGCATGGTCTAGTTGCAGCAGTATCTGAACAAAACCTTTTGCAACACTGCATAAATAGAGGGGAATATTACTTAAGCAAGGAGCAAATTATAGATTGACAATTGCTGGCTTTCCAAAATGACTAGCATGCACACAGTAATAGTTGGCATTCCACAGCGTTAGCCAACCAATCTGCCTTTGCCTGCCAGACGGCCTAGCATCAGCCTGATCGTCACTTGACGGCAAGAGGAGCAGACAGAGGGACCAGAGTACAAAGCAAAGAGCCTGGATTAGGAAACAGAGCTGCCCGGTTCCCAGCTCAACGCACGTTCCTCCAGACTGCACTGGCATCTCAAACTATATGGAGCAGGAGGTTTTCCTATGATCTCTCTCTCTCCGATTCCTTTAAACGGCGACGGATGAACTGAGACTCCTTTTGTGATACAGTAAAAGAAAAGCGGAGCTGACCCAGTAAGTGTAGTGCCACAGGATTCATCTAAAAATGCCTGCCTAGCCTCCGCAACCCGCCTTCACCAACTGCACCATGCAGATCATCTACAGGCATCAACATCACAGATATTACACAGAAATTATAAATCTTCCCATGTACCAGGGACGTGTTCTCCTCTCCCCACAACAACAGTTGCTGCAGTCATACCTTTCCTTTTGGTTCTCCCCATGCTACTCCAAAGAGCTAAATATCTTTTGATAAGGCCCTACACTACCCCTTAAATTTCTTTGCTTGAGAGGAATGGAGCTGGGTCAATGGGTGGACTAGTAAGAGGCATCATGCTCCTCCAACCGTATGTGTTTATGAGGAAGTTATTACGAGGGAGGCGGGGAAGAGGGGCAGGGGACGCTGAGAGAGTTCTTTCATTGATCAAATTATTTTTAGAAAATAAATTTCCCTTAATGGGTTTATGGTTTCAGTGAGAAGAGCAGCTGGTGCCAATGTTTACAGCTCTGAGTCACGTCACAGAATCTCAAGGCGGTGGAAAGTCTTATGAGCCTTGGACAATTGTCCCACTGAGCAAAGTTTGCCGTGTTGTCTAGGCTTGTTGTGTTGTCAAGCTCAGCTCTAAGGAACCAAACCTTGCAGTAAACAGAGTCGGTCATTCAACCATTGGGTGGGCGCAAGTGTCTGTCCGCTGAACACGTTTGAGCACAGCAACACACACCTCTTTAAAACCCTCCCGGCCGCGGGCGAAGAGGACGTGTAAAAGGGCGAAAGCAACGTTTCAATAGCTGAGATGCTGACACAAGGCAAATTGTGTTTTTGTGACAATGTAGACTTCCTTCTCTGATCACCTGTGGAGTTAGTTCTTCACCTTGGTCCCCTCCTGACGTTTTCCACAAAGGCTTTTGGATTTTCCTGTAACACTAAGCTCTAGGCTTGCCTGCAACATGCGGCCATGGGCTCTGGGACAGGGCAGCAGCCTGCCCGCACCCTCCCAGGCAGGCATGACTGAAGCAAGTCTCCTGCTTGTCCCCTCTGCCATGTTTGGTCCATCTCCCACAACAGTCTGCAGAAGATGTGCTCCAGCTGTGAATGGGTGCTCAGTTCAAAGGCCAGGTTAGAGTTAAACCCCCCCTCAGATGTCCAGTGAGGTCATTAGTACTGTGCTGCACTGCTGTTAGCATGTGCAGCACCCAATGAGGCCCGTGCCACCTCCATGGCTCAGCTCTGCTCTCAGGAGCACCCTCAGCAGAGCTGCTCTCCCTCATGTCTGCAACACCTCGACGCCACGGCACTTGGGCAGGAGAGGATGTGAGAATCTGCCCCTCTAGGCTGTGTATTTTTCCCTCCATTCTCCTCTCTTCTCCTCTACAAGAGGTCCAGGATGGGAAAAAACCCATTGTTTTGCACATCAGAACCACGTGCAATAAAACCCAGTTGAGTCCTGTCACTCAGCTCTAGTGAAGCCTGGTCCTACCTGCAAGGCCCTCTGGGGCCTGTGTCTCCCACTGCTCTGGGAAGCGCTCCAGGTCACCTCCAGCCCTCGCCCACGGCTCACGGTGGCAGCGCCCAGGCACAGCTGGCGCAAGGTGCCAAGGCACCGCCGTGCCCAGCGCCTGCAAAGCACGGGTGGGCAATGCCGCGGGGTGCAGCACCTCCAGCCTCATCAGCATCATGGGGCACCTCTTCCGCTGGGCCCGTGGGACACCCTGTGTCGTGCAGCAAGCGCTCTGCCAAAAACTCTCCCCAGGGAAGACTCAGCAGCACAGGCTCCAGCCTGCTTGTCCCCCTGAGCTGGCCTTGCCGGGGTTGGGGCTGGCACAGCCGAGGTGCCCTGCATAGGGTGTGGGGCACAGGGGCTGCAGGAGGGACAAGCCACATGGCCACCTAGTGGCTACTTCCCAGCCAGGCCTGCAACACCACTCAGCCCTGCTCCAAACCCCCTTTCCACCACGGATCAGGCCCCAAAAGCACAGGCGATCCCAGTCCGGAGGAAATGAAGCAAACTTTTGGCCCATCCTTGCATTTGTTTTTCTCCTGCTGAGTTTCTCTTTCCAGTTTTCCATCCACAAAGCAGCCAGTAAGCAAAGTTCAAGCAGTAAAAATTGAAGAAGCAGTTCTCAAAAGAAATAATCAAATGAGTTTTGCAAAGTTTTGGGGTTTTTTTATTCTTTTTAACCTGTGGAGTCAGCCAAACCTGCATGCCACTTACAGGGTGCTTTCATCTGCTGGCCTTTGGTGCAGAAAGAGGGGTCAGATTTCTGCATGTCTTCTGAGGGCATAATTCCACTCGCTAACGTGGGATGGTCACACCCAGAAAGCTTGCAGGATTAGGTCAGCAGATACTCATGTTTTAATTTTTAAGAAAGTCAGCCCTCAGGGAGAAATATTCCTAAAAGACCATTCAAGATATGGTGAATCTGAAGTAAGTAGATTTAACAGAGAAAACGAGAAGGACACCTTGAGAACAGAGGGGTCAGTTGTTCCTTAAAAAAAAAAAAAAAAGGCGTTAAAAAAAAAGACAAAAATGATACTGGCCATTACTGGATATCTCCCTGTAGTGGCATAGGGTGAGGCACTTTCAGTGGGGTTGTGCATTTTTGGGCAAGTTGAGGGGGTGACTCACTGCTCTCCAATCCTTCTACTCACCCCAGCCTATCAGGGCATGCAAAATCCCTGAATGGACCCAAATGTCTTTATAATCAACATCTGGCTCCAATAAGCAGCCCTATGGTCATGCTTTAACAATGTTTGTTCCAAACTAAACCTTTAACTAAACATTTTCTGAAAAGGGGTTTTGATAGTGGAGTTGCAATAGCTAAGAGGCTGCTCATGTTTGTTTTTACTAGAGATCCCAATTCTCTGGGGTTAAACTCATCCTCACACATGCTTTCTGGGCTGAAACTTGGTGAGGCAGAGGAGGTTTCTGCCATTATAACCAATTTTTATGAAGACATCACTTTGGTGATTTTAACAGCAGCAGCGCAGATGCCTGCACTTGTCATATCTGAGTACTCTTGCTCCAGTTCCAGGACGGATACGACAAGGGAAAACTAGAGTACGGAAGATTCAGATTGGCTATTAGGATATTTATGAAAGAATTTAGGAGGGTCAAGTTAGCTTGCCTGCGAAAGCCGTAGAATTTCCCCCGCTAGATGTTTGCATGAACCTTGGGGACAAACATCTGCCAGACTTTGGCACAGCTGGTCCTGCCTTGCACCAGGGGGTAGATCACTGGATTTCCTAAGGTACCTTTTAGCCCAGTTATTCTGCGGTGCTGCCCCGAGGACACCAAAAGCCACGTCACCCTTACACAAACTATTACCCGGCACATATCAGCTAGCGCTATCTGCAAAGGCAGATTACCAGCTCACTGAAGATTACAGGGCTCTGCAGCAGAGACACCCAGTCTCCTCCACTCACCCAGCTCCGCGCCACAGTCAAGACCGAACTCGCCTACCATCCAGGCTGTAAAATCTCAGCGCAAGGCCAAGTTCTCGCTTGGTCTAGACGAAGCGGGCACAGCGGAGCGAAGCACGCTACGCCTCGGCGGAAAGGCTGGCAGCCCCGGCCGGAGCCCCCCGCCGCCAGCAGCGCGCACAGCGAGTGCTGGGCTCGCCGGCTCCGAGCCCGCTCCTGAGCCTCCCGCAGAGCCGGCGGGGTGTGCGGCTGTCCCACGGGGCGCAATCTGCTCGATTCCCACCACTCAGGAAAAGTAAAACACGCATGTGCACGAATGCCGCCGGCCTAGGAGCCAGGAACCCAGTCCTCCGCCTAGCCTCGACGGTGACTCAGCTCTCGCTGCTCTTCTGTCCCGCTTTTGGCGTCTGTAATATGGGGACAAGTGTGCTTCGGGAAGCCCTGCGGAGGAGTATGCTTAAAATGCATAAAGAACAGCTCATTCTAAAGCAGCTGCTAGAAGTCCTGCTTTTACCTACCGTCCCTGAAACACATGTTAAAAACTCCCTGGAGCGGAGCAGCGTGAGCAGAGCCCCCAGCACACACCTCCCTACAGGTTCAGCTTCATTCCCGTGCCGGATCGGATGCTTCCCTTTCCGAAGGACGGCTCAGGCCAGTCGGACCCGTCCACTGCCAGCACCGTCCTGCTGCAGCCAGCACAGCCGGCCCAAAGGAGGAAGAGCGCTAAGATTGCATTTATTTCCTAAATCTAATCAAGCAAAATGTTACGCAGACACCGGGTAACTCTGCCGCTGTTTTCCCGGAGGGCTCGCGCGAGCGGCCGTCCCCGGCTTCGGGCTCGGGGGCATGCGAGGCCGGGTCGTCACCCACCAGCTCGCGGGGGTGGGATACGAGACCCAGCTGGACAAACGCACGTGCCCTTTGCGCATCGATTTGCTTTTTTTTTTTTCCTATTCCTCCCTTCACATTCAAGAGACATTTACTGCCTTGAAACGCAGAAAAAAAAGGACACTTTTAAAAACACAGATGTGGGGTCTGATTCCTATTTATGACACAGGGCCTCTTTACACTGTTCCAGTATGGTCTAAGGTCTTAAATGCAAATGGGAACCAGGCCCTTCAAGGTCTCATTTTGCACAGGTTATATTCTTACCACTTTCAGCAAACTTTTAGGAGAGGAGGCAACTGAATTTTAACCAGTACAATATGGCAGGGGCTGATTTTTCAGGCCTGCTCTTTTGCTCGTCCCACGGGAACTCGGCAGTCTGGAGGATCAGGCCTTTCGGCGGCAGTAGCTGTGACCTGGTTTCTGACACACTGGGCACTGCTGGAGAATAGCTGAAGGGGAAGGGTCAGGCGGCCCATTGCAGCAAAACAGAAACCTTTTTTATTGGATAAATATAAAGATACTGTATATGAACAAAAATGAAGCATGTCCCACAGAGGATTTTAAAGCTTCCAAAAATATTCCCTCAGCCCTTGCCAAAGGTAATACAGCCAGACTTTCCATGGAAAGCATCATTGTGCACGGTGGGGTTCAAGGAGGTCGCTCTGCTTGAAGTGCCCAAACAGCCGGCACCCTGTCCTGTTCCTCCTCTCCGCGCATACGCTGGGCCACTACGAACAAGTGGCCTTTTTTTGAAAAAAAGAAAACAACTTTCCTCCCTCAAAGGTAGTATAGTATTCACCCTAGCTACACACCAGTAGCAAGCTAAAACCTGCATTTACAAGAAGCCCCCTTAAGAGGACTTTGACGGCTGTTCATGCAAAGCCCTGACATCAACAGGTTTGCTCGCCGGTTTATGCGTTTTGGAGACTGCTCTAAGCCCCACTTTCTGCCCCCGTCCCCAAAGCGACGACTGTAACAGATCCTGCAGCAAGTAGGTGGGAGACTCACCGAGGAGATGTTACTGCTAACATATGCATTACTCCATGCTTCTTGGAGGGCTGGAAAATAACCCTCCTTTCTAAAGTTGCTGCCTTCCACCTAATTATCCCCAAAGCTTTGACTTGTAAACACCTGACCTAATTCTTTCCATGGGCAGTTTTTAATAACAGAAATTCTTCAAAAGTGTCTTTATGATGCATCACACCGTGTTACCTTGTAAATACGCCGTGTGCCAACCCAGCATTTTACAGTGCAGCAGGAGAAAGACACTTACTCACAGAACATTCAGCACGAGGGAGAGGCAATGCAGGGAGGTGCAAAAAGCTCAGTCCTCAGCTCCCATTCGGGCAGAATCTCCTACCGAAATCTGTGTCCAATTTGCCTGCAGGGGAAGAAGAAAGGAAGGATCCTTAGCTCCTGTCCTAAGAACACGATCACATATTTCCTTTCACTCCAGGATCACAAAGCCTTCTACAAATATATATCAGCGAAGCGGTAAAACATACTCAATACTTAGGTAGGTGGGCGTGTGCAAATAGCAAATTAGGGCTTGCTTTGCTCAGCACCGCCAGCACGGCAGGTAGAAGCCCCACTCTGGGCCGGACAGTGTACCCATCACAGCCCAACAGTGTTTAGCCGTTCGGCCACTCTTGCGTAGACACCGCTGAGGCACACCTGGCAAAACCGGGGAATCTCTCCAGCACATTAACACATTGCTCCGCAGTAGCACTCAAGTCCCTGGGGGAGCGGAGGAAGGAGGCTAGATCCCCCCGCTCGCCCCTCTCATACTCCGTCCCGCGTCTTATCTTGGCACTCCAAATCAGCGCTGATCTTGCAAATCCTCCCTATTTGCATTTTGCATTTGTATACATTTGCATATGGCCACGCCCACACCTGAAGTTGTTTCGGCAGTGCAGATGCCCCTAAATTTGTGAATACCCCACAGTGAGTAGCCAGGCTGAGACCTGGCCCGGAGAGACGAGGTGACGCAGCAGAGAGGCCTGAGGAGCAGCGAAGGGCATTGGGTAGCACCGGTGGCTGCTGCTGGTGGCCGTCAGCAGGAGACACGCGGTGTCCCCGCCGAGGCAGGCAGTTCAGAGCAGGCCTGCAGAAAGAGCTGCCGAAAGGGCTGCAACATGATAGAAGCTCTGGAGGCCTTTGATCTCCGAGCTGTTCTTGAACTGTCACTTTAATGATGTGTCAAAGACTAAAAAGAGTTGAGATTAAGAATATTGGAGCCTGGGGAGAAGGAAAAGGCCATTTTAAGCCCTCTGGGTCTTCACTGGGTTTCTGGAAGCTTTTAGACCCTTACTGTGTGCTGCACACCAACGGATATCTGAAAAGCAGGTCAAATTTTCGAAGTCCAGCACCGCAGTCTGCCTTGTAAAAAGCCTGCGTGCTCCCTGCATGGGCAAATCCGTACCTGCTCCAAACATGCACGTGCACGCTCTGCTCTAGCAAGTTTTGCACACAAAAGGCTAGTGAGCTGTTTTCCGAGCTTCTCTGTGAGATGCTCTCCCCCTTTTAACAACCCCAAAAGCGATCCCTTGACTGAGCGCAGATTTTGGCATGCAGAATCGCAGCTGCAAAATAGGTAGGTCTTCCTTAAAATAGCCCGTACTGCAGAAAACTCCGGCAGTGTTATCAGGACGCGACTGGCAGGAGGACATTTGGGCTCTCTGCAACCGCATATATTTCATTAATATCCCAGCCAGCTTTAATGGCATTACCATCAGGTTAATCTACTTTAGATTAATGAACCTCAGTTTCAGCCAGGCAAGCTAATTAAGATGATTTTCTTTGAACTTGTTCTAATGAATGTATTAATATCATTCAGGGCTTCTTTTGGAGGTACAAGCACGGCCATGTTATTCCTGAGAAGAGGCCAAACATTTTTTACTAGAGAATCATGGGCCGTGCAGCGTCTCAGACTGCCTTGCCTTTGTTTTCTCCGTGTTGCACCTTTCCACTGTCTGCGGAGAAAGGAGCCCTTCGGTTTGCAGATTTTGCTCCAGGAGCCAGCAGGAGTTCAGGAGTGCTCTGAACATGCTCGAGAGTAGACCCGTAATAAAAAGTAAGAACATCGACTCTTGACTAGCTCTTGTTCTTAAAAAATATGTAAACGTATTTAACTGCTCCTCCACCTTCGTTCCAGTGGAAACGCTGCAGCTTTGTATGAACGATGCCCATGCTGGCAGTACCATTAGAAGAGGTACAGGGATCACTCTGTTTCCCGACTGCGTGCCCATGTCCGGAGGTGTGTTACCCCTCAATGTACAACCACGTGGTATAGCACCTGGAGTCAAAGAATGGCACGTTCCTTGGAACAAACTATATCCAGTTCCAGTCACATGAAAACAGAGCATAAGGGTACGTGTCCATAAGAGGAGCTGACCATAAGATTGGTTCACCTCCGCCTAAACCAGCTGAGATGTTTTCCTCCTAGCTGTATTGAACCTTGCAGCTCTCCTCAAAGACATTTCAGCTACACTTACTATTTGCCAAGTCGATCCCCCTAGGATCATAGGAACACAGGAGGAGGTCACAAAAAGAAAATTGTGGGGCTGCTGGTGGCCCTCCTGGGCTGACGCCAGCAAGCTGGACTGCTCCTGACACGGCGCGGGGCCGGGAAGGCATTGGAGACCGGCTGGGCCTCGGGGCACGAGGTCCGTGGCGATGGCTACGGGAGCCAAACCGGAGGGGTCTGCAGCGTCAACAGTCGGCAGGGCTAGGCTCAGCGGGGGTCCTCACCCTGACCCTCACGGACACAGCCTAAACATGATCGGACTGGCTTTCTAGGGAGCTGATGAGCCAAAGAAACATAGCATGGATGTTATTTAACTTTTCTGGGTTACTCGGTGGCAGCTTCCCATAAGGGTACGGCTGCAAGGCCTGGTTTAAGCTAGAGTTCAAAGGAGTGAGAAATAACTTGGCTTTGTGACAAACTGCCTCACGCCGGGGTCCCTCTTGGATGCCACTATGGGAACGTTCCTAGGCTGTTGTTTGGAACAAGCGTAAAAATGCATAGAAATAAACACTCTGGTTTTGCTCAGCCGCTCCCGCCCTGCCTTTCTGACGGTCACTGTCATACCCCAAGCCCCTGGGAAAGAAACACAGACTGCCCCGAAAAAAATGGTCTTCTAAATTACACCTTTCTCCTGCCCCCGAAGACACGAAACTTTACAGCTATTGGCCTCCTGCTGTTTCAGCCAAAGCTTTGGGAGCTGCTTCCAAAACCCAAGTCCCCGGACATGTGCAGCACGGACCGTGCAACGCTGGGCTGGCTTAAATAAGCTCTTTAATGAATTGTTACTCCGGTGAAATGAGAAAACCACAGGCCCCATCTCTCAGAGTCACAACCCCTCAACATAAATAAAATAAACAGTTTGGAAACAGTTCTATAAAAATATATTGCCACACAGGTATCATTCAAAAACGGGGAATATGACTGACTTTTTTTTTTTTAAAGTAACCAGCCTTCAATCAATGTGCCAGGCCAAGGTGGAGTTTATTTATAAATGCACATTTATGATGAATCATTGGAGGAAATGCATGCAGACTGGAGACAAAAGTCTGCAGTTGCTAAACCAAATAGGAAATGCTCTTTACATCTGCCTCTTCAGTTGGCATCCACTTCCCCCCAGCTTTTCTTTTCTGCTCAGGAGGGCTGTTTATTTTTGGGCTACTTTTGTTTGCAAAGCCAAACAGAGCTTCTGATTTTTATATTTATCTATTTTTTCCCTGTAAACAGCACTTCTCACATATTCAAGCCCCAAATTATTAACAGTGGAAATCGGTCACCTTCCTGTGTAGAGCTGTTTACTGTCTTCAGGCAAAGCAAACCAAACAGAGTGGAAACAGGGTAGAAAAACAGCGTCATTAAAATGATATAAAAATAAGGACAATGCTGGAGCTATGCTGCCAATTATGGAAGAATTCCTATCTATTTTTTTTATTAGATTTATTTTAAATATTACTGAATTAGTTCTAGAAATTAATAAATTTGTACAAATCACCGACCAACTTCTATTTGTATCTCAGCAATAAGCCTTCAAGCAATGGGATGCTACTCAGCGCCACTCCCATTCATTTGTATGTGCTTTTCCCAAAACTGGCCCTTCCAAAGGACATCACACCAAAAGGAACAAGCATCTTATATGTCCCCCAATTTGTGCAAAGGCAGAAATCGGTTAGGACAGATTGCTGTGGATCTCCAAGGGAGGGCCACGGGGCCCCAGCGATTCACTCCAGCTCACGCAACAGAGAAAGCAGAGCTGGAGGGAGGACCGCTCACGCCTCACCGCTGCGCCCTACCTCGGACCCACCTCGCAACGCCTAGCTGGAACGTATGGCCCTATTTATGTCACCCTACGAGCTTTCGGGCTCTGCGACTTGAGTGGAGTCTTCAGCCTCTTTGCGTATGAGCTGATGGAAGATAAGACAAGCTCTTTTCATGAGCCTGCCTTTTCTCCGACGGCTGGTACTCTCTGTGTGTGTGTGTGTGTGTGTGCGTGCGCATATTAAACTTGCACTGAGCTATTCCATCACCACTACTTATTTCAGAATCCATGTTCAGAAAGCTGGCATGGTCTTTCCTTCCTGAGACTTTAAAATCCTTCCAACCCCACTGGAGAGCGAATTCACACTGCCAATTTTTTCCAAGGGTTTTACAGAATGTGCTATGCGTGCAAAACGCAGTCTTTAACTGTTAGAAAAATACAGTAATTTGAAATGTAAGCAACAAAAATAGACGCACACAAAAACAGAAACAAAGATGGATGATTTTATGCACTGCGAGCTCGCTGAAGGACGACGCGCCCCGGTCACTATTAGCAATGGTAAACACCGCATCTTATTTACGTAGGGCAGAGCGGGGTCTCTCATTTCTGCTCCCTTTTTGTAGTGGGTTAAGAAGCAACAATATCGCAGTGGAAAGATGATCCAAGCAATAACTCTGCGCAGAACAATTCCGGCAGCCAAGGCAAAGCCGAGGAATATGTCGGCGCACTACCACAACTTCTCCTTCTCTCAGGCCGGAGGGCAGCGGACGGCTGGAGTCTGGGGTTTGCGGGCGCTGCAGGGGCAGCGTTCGCACGGCTGCCATCTTGCCTTCGGGCAACGCTCGGCCTCCTCCGGACCTTCGCAGCACGGGGCCGGCCTGCCTCGACCACTGCGTGAACGGGCACCTACTTGTTCTCGCTCCCTGCGCGCCGGCCACGGCAGCGAGGGAACCTCGCCTGGGTCCAGGCACTTCACGCCCTCTCCAAACTCACGAGCAGTCCCCAAGCGTTTTCTCTCCGACTGCGTTTTTTCTGAAAAGCAACCTGCCCTAGGTAACCGCTAGCGCCGCGCAAGCCGCGCGCGCTAGCTCGGCACGCGCGGCGACGGGGCCCGCGGGAGCCGGCTCGCCACGGCGCTCGGCCGCTGCCCAAACTGCACAGGCTCGAGTCTGAATAACAGCCGGCTCCCCAAAGCAAGAAGAGCTCCATTATCGCCGCTGCCAGAAATAACGTAAACTGACGTTACTCGAGGAAGGGGCTCGGGGTGACCGTTGTCAGCACATCGGGAGGAACTTGCTGTGCTTTTAAAAAAGAGAAAGTTTAAACTAAGGAAAAATTGATAAGAAAATCATCGAAACGCCAGAAGTTCTCTCTCACACAACAGATACTAAATTCTTGCTATATTATATATATTTATTGGTTAAAAGCACATACCAGCCTGTCTAAATCTGTGATCGGTGCCCAGTTTATAACACCTTTGTGGCTTTTAGTTTCTCACCCAGACACATCAAAGCCTCGGACAGTCAGCCAAGGAAAACTTCATTGTTAGTATTAACTGACTCCAAGAAAAAGATTTTTGGAAGTTTGAGAATTTTTCACTTCACGGCAATTGTTGATTAATGAACCTCAATGGGCTACAGCCTAAAAGAGGACTTTGTCAATAAAAAATGCTAAACAGTTCGGGCGGAGTAAGGAGATACTTTCTTTGAACCTAATGGATATAAAGGTGTATACAAAAAAAAAAAAAATACTGTGAAGATGGATTTATTCAGTGCGATCCTGTTTTCTTTCCAGTTTTGCCTCCAGCTATTTCTACTTGTGAAAAACAATTACGGAGGACAGGAGGAGAAATCAAAGAATCACAACGTAGCTGGAAAGATTAGAGTACGAGGTAGGAAATATTTAGCAGCAGCGCTATTTAGGAAAGGAGTAGCTTTGCCCTCCCCTTGGCTGCCTCCGGCCCAGCTATCGCAGCAGCGCGGCAGCAGAGGCCCGGCCGCTCGGGCGTCCTCGCAGGGACGGCGGCACCAGGATGCTCACGGGCTGCTCCTGGCCCTCTCCTGCCTTTGTTCAAAGTCATCTAACACCTCTGAGCCCAAACGTATCCATCCAAAAACTGGGTTAATAAAAACGACTCACTACACAGGGATGTTCCAAAGCTTAATTCACGTTTGAGCCGTGCTTTAGGCTCCTCAGGAAGGGGCACGGCGTGGAAATGCAGGTTTTCCATTAGCAGGCTCTGCTGAGGCCGGCTGAACCAATACCCCACCCCGGGCAGCCCTGGAGAGACATCAGCTCCTCTTGGAGCCCACGCGAGAACGACCCACCTTGGTCCACTCGGCCACAGCTGGTGCACACCAGCCAGCTGGGGCGGCCTCGAAGAGCTGGAGCTCCTGCTGCCAGAAAAAGCCCAGTCCTTTTCCTGGGGACTCTTGAGAGCTAAGTCTTGGTGGGTTATTTTGAGGCGCGTGTCACAGACGGGGAGCAGGAATGTAGCATTATGGTGACAGGCCATGTATTTAGGGAGTCTGCATCACAGTCAAAGGAAAGGGCTGTATTACTGAAATTATATGGGAAGAGATATGCCCAAGCAGTGCTGGCTGCGCTCTTTAGTCTCAAGTCTTTGTCTGAGGGGGTGGTTAGATGATGGGAAGAGACTGCTGTTTACTGTGGAATGTCCTTTCCGTCTATAGCTTTCTGAGAAAGAAGCAAGAATTGTATGTTTTTATTAAATTCTGTGTTTGTATCCTGCCTCTGTGATAAGGAGCAGTCTATAAATCACTGAACAGAACAGCTGTAAATCATCATCCATGCTATTAAAGCCTCTCGGGTCTTTAACAGATTTTCTACCCCCGCTAGTTCTTCAGCATAATCCACAATGTCACCCAGATGTATCTCCCCACGGCCTTGCTTTTCATTTTCGGCTGGAAGTCTGAATTCACATCGGATTCAAAGCAACATTTATCCCAGAAGGGTTTTCGAGCACCACAGCACTGCTGTGCCTGTGAACCAACTTCATCCTGCGGTCGTCTCCAGCACACTAAGTAACACGACACGGAGACCTATTTCTCTTTAGCGTGGTCCTCAGAGGTTTCCACAGAACACAGCTTTAACGGTACAACAAGGCAACAAAAAAGGTCAAAACTCAAGATGCTGGCAACTCACTTCTCGTGCAGAGCAGCCCCTAAAAGCAGTGTGGGAGCTTACACGGGGCTCAGCAGCCCCAGAACCCGACCTCCGCATCGGGAGATGCGACTGAATGCCGGCAGCAGGACTTATCGGCATCCTGATGGGTAGGTTGCAACATGGGCAATGGATAGACTGCAAAACGTTTGAGGACAACACTGGTTGGGTTCCCTGTTCTCAGGAGCCTGATGACAAAATGAAGCTGAAAGGAGGAGTTCAGAAACCAAGCTCAGCAACCAAGAACAAAACACAATGTGCAAATGTATCCATATAGCCCATCTAGCTCTGAGAGGCTGGAGTATATCTTAACTCTGTATTTTCATAGCTGGCACATCTGAGTAACTTCTTTCGACAGGTTTTAGCCTCCCTTTTGAGGGCTCACTTTTACACTCACAGGAGAAGACTTGCACATATTGCAAATCCATACAAGATCCTTTTTGCTTGCAGAAAAGTTGTTCCTCCAAACCTGCCTATATACATTTAAGGACCAGCTTGACTTTCTGCTCATCGCTAATACAATGCATTCCCTAAACAATGAGGGCTACATACAGGACCCCAAGGCCTGTGTTTTAAATTTCTGGAAACCTATCCATATGCTATCATCTTTGCATGAAACATGCAGCTATAACATATCACATGGCAAAACAGTCCTTCCACGTTTATGCCCACATTTCAGACGCTAACGCTCACTGTGCAGGGGAGAGAGCTCTACGGGATGCTGATTCACTAAACCTTGTTGATGCTCCCTGATGAGTCAGTGATTGCACATTAGTCACAGCTTCTCTGATTTAATAAATGTACTCTCCAGCACTGCTGGATTAATTACTGTGGAACCCTGTACTCAAGCCAGAGGGAAACAAAAATGGCCATCAAGACCGAAAAACCCATGAACCTTCAGGGACTTTATTATGTTCCCCAAAAGAGAAAATTTCACTGGTAGCTTTTAGAGCACAAAGGATGCACAGCCTGTTGATATTGCAACCAAATCACTTTGACAGAGCAATTTGTGAAGATAACACTTAAAAAACAAAGTCTGAGTAAAGCTTTGATACTTCTAGCCAAGAACTGAGGAAAGCTTAACCACACAATGGCTCATGCACTGCTTCCTGCTCCCTGGATCGGACTGGGAAAGCTCTTAGGAATCCTTGTCCTTAACTGGGAGAAGAAATAAAAAGGCTGCGTGGGCCATTCTGGCACCACAAAGGAGTGTTTCAGACCTTTTGCCAGGGTAAGCAGTTGTGAACACCAGCTCACTAGTACCTTTCTCTTTCTCATACTTCTGAATGATCACACTGGTAGGCTGGAAGTCCCATTTCAATCGCTGTTTCAACCAAATGTCAATTCACCCACAGTAAAACCAACGTAGATAAGGCAGTTACAGGTTTACACATTTTAGCAGCTAGCTCCAAACTACATACATCTTGCAAGTTGACATGTATAAACTATGTTTTCCCTGTCAAAAGGGGGATTTTTTTTTTAGCAAGTTGCCTAAGACAGGAAACAAGATACAAGTAGTTTCTACTGTGATGTAGCTAAGGAAGCCAACATTGCCAGGGTATGCTCATGATAGAGCTCACCTTGTAGGAAGAAATGCAGAATCCTGGCTGCGGTATAGACTTGTTTGTTCTGTTAAATCCATCAGTGCAGGAACTGGCTGCCAGTATGAGTTTGCACAGAGCACACCTGGGCCTTAATCTTGAGTGCAATTTCTGTGTTGCATCAGGTAACGTAAACAGCAACAACAGTACTGTCCTCCCACTATTTTGCCTGTGAAATGGAAGTTTTCCTTCAATATCACCTTTGCACAACGAGTGTGCAGCCAACTGGCAGTACCATACTTTGTTTTTTCTCTGCTGGCAACGTACCTACCTTGCTGCAGAACCCAGCTTCAAAGGCAAAGCAGTAGGATAAAGGGTTGCCTCCGCCATGCCAAAATGCTTTTCCTAGGTTGAGAGGAGATGATAAGTTGGAAGAAAAAGAAATATCTTTGGCAAACCTGGTTCCAACCGTTTTAACGTCAAGATGTTAAATAAATAAAATATATAACGGGGACTGCAGAGCACCCTCAGCTGTCTTGCTCTATGGAACACAGATACGCTTTATCCTCTGTGAACATCCAGTAATATCTGCTGAGATACTTATCCCATTTCATCCATGGCTTAACCTCATGGAATGAATGCTTTGACACTGAAATTAAATTCTCTTTCATTTTATGAGGGAGCAGGAAGATTTGAGAGACAGAATCAGACCAGAGGTTGGCCAAGGGGCAAGGTTCATCTCAGTAACTGTGTGCAGGCCCTGCGAACCTCTTTCTGCCTTGCACGGATTTCAGCTGAACAAAGCCCAAACGTAAGGCTTCCTAACGACCTGCTGTGGGAGGTACCAAGGGGCAGCTAAGAGTCTCCAATTCCTTCTCCTTCCAGCATGCAGCCTGCCTGCTGCCAATTCCAGGTGTTCAACAATAATGCAGCAGTTACTCCCAAGTAACACCTATAATTTGAGTCACTGGGACATTTCCTCTGGTATTTCAAAGCACATGGAATGGAATGTGAAAACCTTTCATTAGCCACAGGCAGGCAGGCAAGCGCTGTCAGAATCACTCAGATGTGCCCTAAAAGTTTTCCAAAAAACATACTGATACCTTCTAGTTGCTGGGCAGCAGGCAGTACTGGAGACCATTAGCATGAACAAAGCAGATTTCTCTATGCTAAATATGCAGGAACAACTGCAACTACTCCTGCTCGCTGGAGAAGTTTCAAGACAAACATCATGCTCAAATCACTCATCCTCACACGGTACCACTCATGCTCTCTTATAAGGTAGGAGGGACTCCCGAGCCTCTGGGGAATGACAGTTCCTTTGCCCAGTAAGGATACGCAGGAGTTTTCTGTCATGCTGTTTTGCCCCTGTCATCTGCTGGAAGACCTGTAGCTTCTCCTGCTCACATGATACTGTTATTCCTCAGAGAAATATGAATATCTGCCCATGTTCCATGGGCTGGACATAATTTGCCAGATTTCATGTTTACTGTGGAATTTCTACACAGCTTCAGGAATCCCTGTATTTTATAAGAAAACAGATCAGTATACAAAAACATTCTTAGTGGCGTTTTATTTATAAATGAATGGTCAGCAGACTATAATGTACTTTTATGTGCCCCACCTCCCTGCCCCAAAACCAGTTTTGTTTGACAGACAGTTTTGTTCAGCAATCTCCAGGGGTACATTAACCTCTGCAAAGTCCATGCTTGAGTTCAGAATTGGCATCGTCACTCCTTCCCCTGCAAAGAAAAATCAAGTAGGCTCAACACTGAGCCTCTCTTTCCCACTAGAAGGGATTCTTTCAGTTGCATCCCTTGGCGCAGCCCTGCAACACAGTGGCAACTTGAAGGCTGCCACTTCATGATGTCCAATGCGAGGGCTGCCTCTCAGAAGGCCGTCAGAGCGTCCCGGGACTAAAACATGAACTGCTGCAGCTCACTCGGGATGAAGTGATGGACCGGTCAGATATCAATATCCTTTGTAGAGTAGCACAGAAGAAAATTGTTTCTGCATTTAGATTTTAACAGTCCCATGCTGCTCATGGATCTGCAGTTCTTCACTCAGGGCAACTATCGTGTATCTCAGCCTGGATTACCCACCAGAACAGGCGCTCACCAAATGCTCAGCCTCGAGGGCAATTTCATGTCCCACGTTTATAAAAGGACCAAAATCCATATGGGTTTCACAACATAACACTTGCGATCCTGGCTTGCTAGTTGCTCTGCCTGACGCTATTAGGATGGCTAGCTGTGCTCCTTTTCCTCCACGGAGCAGTGTGCTCGGACTCTAGGCCGAGAAATGGCGCCCAAAGTTGATGGGAGTCTAGACTTAGAGAAGATCAAACATGAGATTTGTAAGAAGCTGAAGGAACAAGACATATGAGAACAAGTCTGAAATGCCAGCCTAGTTTAGATCTGCAAGTGGAACCCTTCTCCAAAGATTTGCTGGCCATTTTTTTCCTAATGCATCTTAGCTAAACTGGTTTAAGAAAGGGTAAAACCAATATGAAGATGTCTACACTAAGGCTTTCTAGGAGTTTAATTAGATCAATTTGAAACTGATTTAGTTAAACCACTGAACGTTTCATAATGTGGACCAGACTTTGAATTTCAAGCACATCAAACCTCATTACATGTATGCTTTATTATAACAGTGCTTCCCTCCATGCTCTCATGGCAGATTCCTGCCTCCTGAGGTTTGGGCTGGAATGCCAACAATTCATTTTAATGCAATTCAGACATTTTAAAGCTTTGCTGAGCTATCTCCAAAATAACCGCTGATAGTAGGTGGCAAGCACCCTGAAATGATTAGGGTCATTCCTTTTAGGAAAAAAAAAAAAAAAAGGTATTTGGCAAAAGAAAAGCAAAACCGATGGGAAGAGGATAAGCATTAAGGGAGACAAGGCATATGTTGCAATGAAAAGTGGTTGAACTGAATGCCTCAGCATTAATAACATTTAAAAATACGTCTTTGCAGAGTGATGGTCACTAAACATGTTACGCTGGGGTTTTCACTTGTTTTAGAGCCACGTGCCTTTTGCTGCAGTGTTGGAGTTAACGTTTTTCCCCTTTCTAGTTTCAGTGTCCCCTCTGCATTTTATTCCACTCCAGTTTTACTTCCTGCTATGTTGGGTTCATGATGCCGAAACGTTGAGCACCAGCTGGCACGCTCCCCGACATCTGCATGGTGGTCTGCTTTTGATAAACTCTGGTCCTGCTTCAATAAAACGGCCCTTGCTGAAATCTCATGGCCCGTAACGGGTTGACAGCAAAAAAACTGCCGCATGTGCACAGATTAATCTCAGGCATGGACTGATACATGTACCTTGCCTTTCGCTGTCTCCCTGCCTCTGCCATTTGAAGATGCAAAACCGATGAGTAGCTTGTATCTCTCAGTGACTAATGACTTCTGTGAACTAACACTTAATTTTGAAGGAAACAAATTACTGCTCTCCCAATACAGCAAACAACTCTCAAAGTAAACATACCCTGCCCCAAACACAGAAAGTAACCCAAAGGAGACCCCTCTTTCTCCATGAATGCTGTGAAGTGACACATCTTTAACTTTTAAGGGGAGATAAAGCTGTCCTTAGTGAAAAATCAATAGCCTGAGGAAGAAAAGGATCTAGTTCAGGAGCTCCAGCCCACACCCATAGCGCAATTTAAAGCGGAGCATCTCCCATACTGGAGCTCATGACCTGTGTTGAAGTCAGAAGGAAGCCCACATGCATTACTGCAACAAAACCATAAATCCCCTTCTGTGCTCCACCTCTCAAAAACGTCCAGTACATTTCAAATATTTCAAAACAGATAAAACAGGCCATCAAACAGCATATTCCTGTAGGCTGCCATACTGCCCAGTCTTCCACATCCAGAGCCACGCGCTCTCCCAACGTGCAGCGCTGGGAAGCCACGAGCAGAGTTGTGCCATTTTCAGCATTCATGCTTTTGTCTTGCAAGACTCAACGACCTCAAGAATAGTTATAGCTACAAAAGTTCACCTGTTCTTGGTTAACATTTCAGAGGCCTTAAATGATACGTTCCTGGAAGGTTTCTCAGGCTACAGGATAATCATGCAGGATGTTCTTTTATTTCTAATATGTTAGAAGGCATTTTTCCCTATTCTCATACGATATTACAACAAAAAAGAGAAAGAGATGCGGGTGGGAGAGCTGCATTCCTTGCCAGCTATTCTAAACACAGAAAGAAAGAAATTAGAACAGGAAAGCTGTATGCTGAGCACTTCATATTTTTGTTAGATGGGCTTCACTGAAACTAGATTTAACCTTTCTCCAGATCAAAAAAACACTGAAACTCTCAACAATTCAAATAACCTTCTTCTGCTCTAGTTATCTGAGATTCCTGTATTACAGTATAAGATCTTAACTAAGTAGGAATAAATACAAATCCTGTGATCCTAGAGGTTTTACTGACCTCACAGAGTTTCTGTGAAATCCGATGCATTGCCATAATCCTGTTTGTACTTTTAAATAAATCCCTCTACAGCTTCCAGCAACACTGTATCTGGTATTAAAACAGAAATAAAGTCCAGCAGAGGATGCTTGGGTCTCTGCAGTTCAGCCCGGCTACTTAGCAGGGTCTCTCTGTGGGGTGGCCTGGGCACGGCAGCACAGCAGGGACGATGGCGACAGATTCACCATCTCGCTTCCAAAGGGACTAGGAGGGAAAAGTCCTTGTTGCTGGGTCTCTGTGCACAAATGGCCCAGAAGTTGGCGGGGAAATTTCAGGATGGGAGAAAGAGAGAACAGGAACGATTCGTGCGCCAAGAGCAGCCTCAGTCGTGGCGAGGAGGGGCAGAAGATGCTCCCGCGGCCGGGGCCGCGGCTCGGCCTGCCCGAGCGCCAGTGAGGCGCGGGCTGCGGCAGGAGCTGGGCACCGCGGTGTGGGCCCGTGGCTGGGAGCCCGCGGAGGAAGCTGTTTGCTTTGGATTTGGTGCCTGTGTTTTTGCTGCAACGCCCCGGGAAGACACAGCAGGGAGTGAACTGACCAGTCTGGTGAACTTTTTATATTCCTTTTGGCCTTTTATTACCCTGGGAAGTGGAGGGATTTTTTATTCTTAAACATCGCTAAAGGGCTAAATTAGCATTTTGGCAAGAGAAGCAAGCCTGTAAGACAGCAGAAAGAGAAGCAACTGTTACCTGGAGCCAAAACTGAATGGAAATTCATGCAGAAATCCCACTGGTTTTGGAGTCCAATCCCTAGCGAAGGCCAGCGGCCCAGGAGAAAAGCCTGCACAAGTCTTTGCCAGCGTCCCCCGCGGCTGAAGCACGCACCGGCGGCTGTCCTCGCACCAGCGCTCTGCTAGCCTAGCTCCCTCGGCCGGGCCTCTCCCGCACCCGGCAGCCGCTCTCACTGCCTGCGCCCATCACGCCGGCCTCCTCTGAGCCCCCTGCATGTGGCGGTCGAAGGAGAAATCTGTACACAGGGCAGTCCCGACGGCGCATATGCTCCAGGAGCAGCTGGGCAGCGCCTCTGGACTTTGGCACACCTCTGGTCATAACGCTCACGCACCTGAAAACCGGGTCCAGCTTCAGTCCTCACCTGAACTCAGCAATGCCTCTTTAACACTCAGGTTGTTCAGCTCCATAAAAATACCTTTTTTTGTATATTGATGTGGGACAATACTGATACCCAGTGGCTGATTAAGTTAATTACAGTTGAGTAAATATCCCCCTTGGTCATCTTCAGGACTGCACCCCACGGCTGGCTTCCCACTTACCTCTGCGACCTGCAAACAACAGGCTATTGAATTCCCATGCGCTTTTGACACTCTTCTAGCTAGAATTGTTGCTAGAAGCTGTTTCTCCCTGAGAATCAAGTGCAAGTTATACCTACTTCGCAGAGTCAAAACATCAGTTAAGACGAGACTGAATACTTTAATCATTCCAGCATGTTATTTGCATTTGTTTTGGCTAACAAATGTCAAAGTGACATTACCAAAAATGAAGCTCAGTCCTGCTGAGGTCACATTATACCTTTTTCACAGTAACGTCCTGCACCTGGATATCAGTTTTAGAACACAAACAGGTATGCTTAATCAGTTTATATCAGGAAAACCTGTGATTTCACAAGACTAGAAAAATTTGGCTTAAGGTGAAGCAGGATTCAGGGCAAAACACGTTGCAGCCCTTGGTGAGAAAGTTCCTATTTATTTTTCCATCGATATTTTTCCTTCCCAAGTACAGTTGATTTGAAAGAATTAATGAACAGCAGAAACAAATCCCTGTATACCACAAATATTAGACAGCATATGGACCAAGCCTTCACAGGGTAAGCCAGCGGGTGAAGGTTGGAATTTATCAAAACACGATAAAATAAACTACTTAATTATGTTAGGGTGATTGCCAGAATGCAACAATCCTAACAGCAGAGAGTTTCTCAAATTGGCCTGAAGGTAGTGGCAGTTGAGCATTTGCACTTTTAACCATTCACTTCAGATGTCTCCTGAACCTCATTAAGCGTCTGGTACTCCAACAAGCTGCCTGTTTTCATGACTACATTGATAACCCTTGATTAAATGGGCTCAGAGCTGCTATTTCTGCCTTGGCAGTCTAAAGGACTCTTGCCTCTTGACTGTCAGAGCGTAGCACGCTGTCTCTCCTTTGTCACAACTTGCCTATCCGTATTAGCAACAATCCCTCAAAGTGCCACAGAATATTTGGCCATACCCTAGGGGCCCTTTTCTTTTGCCTCTTTGGCAACTTGTCCTGCTTCAATGAGATATGGAGTCCAAACTGACATCTAGACCCTGTGAAGTGCAAGCCACTTGGAAAGAGAGAGCATGCTGAGCCACCTGGTCCTGCAGGAACACCAGGAGATGTTGCCTCCACCAAATACAGTGCCCCTTCACTTCTACAGCCTCCACCTCCTCAAGGGATGCAGCACGCGCCAGTCGTTATTTCAGTGCCAATGACTGCACCTTCTCCCTAGCAGTCCAGCTTAGCCCACACCTCTAGAGATCAAGGACACAAATGCAGCCTGGTTTTAAGTAGGGACAACTCACTTCCTCCCATGTTGCTGGGCCCTGGAGAATCTGGCCATTAGATTTTAATCTTTGACCAGGCTCAGTTCCTGGTTAACAAAGAACTAACAGCCATTAGGTTTCTCCTAATATAGGAATATCAGCAGAGCACTGCTATTGGCAAAAATCTTGTAGATCAGGTATAGATCATATTAGCCAAACTTTGCTCTATGCTAATACACCAAAACCACCCCTGCAACATCAAAACAAGATCGGTGTCACTGAGGATCAGCCACTAAGGATTTGTGTCTCTCGGGGAACTCACCTTTTCATATCCACATCAGACAAAAGCAGCTCCAGGATAGACATGGGTTTGGCTTTAGTATGCTTTGCATGAGGATTTATTGTCCCTGCCATGGTTGACTACACGGATACAATTCACAAGCTAGTGTTTCCCTCATTGGGACCCACTGTCACTGGTACAAGCCCTCCAGCCACTGTTAATGGGATCTGACTGTGGCAGAGGGCCATGCAGCCGCTGTTGGCCCTCCTTCTTGAGAGGCTGCAGTCATGCAGAGATAGAGAGGACAGCAGGAGGTATCAGGGCACACACCTGTGAACAAATGGTGGGCTCCAGGATCTCCGTTTTTATGGGCAAATTCCCCGCACTGTGCCAATTTGCTATTTTCATTGGAAGCTCTGCTGCTGGAGGTTCATCCTTCTCACACTGAGGTCAACAGCAACATTGTCCTTCCTGGTCCCGTGAAAGCAGGCTGGGCTGTGACAGGGACTGGGGAAAGCACCAGCTAAGGAAGGCCAGGTTGCAAGGGAAATGTACTGGAAGGTGCTTCACCTGCCCCGTCTTCCCTGCAGCCTCCATGACAGCCTGCTTGATGACCACAGGCAATGAGAGGCCTGGCACAGAGCATTGCAGGGGAAACTGGTGCTAACGCTCCACTCTGGAGACAGGGTGCCACCAGAGACACTTGCACTCCTACCTGCTCACCAGGGGATCTCTCCTGCTCTCACCCCTGGGCTCTGATTTGAAGCAGAAAGGCAGACTGGTTTGCTGGAGACTAGCTGGATGTTTTCCTTCCAGTCTCACTACAACCATGTGCAGGTCAACAAACCGCAGGTGTGCGCTGCCAGAGCAGGGGATAATGCGATTAAAAAGGGCCCTGGGAAAAGCTCAGGTCCACATGCCACAAGGCGTTTGTCCCCAGATGTTACAGCCACGCAGGCAGCAGCGGGTGGTGGCCTTTTCACAGGAGCTTCAGCAAGATTTCAGAACAGGAGCGTTTGATCCTCAAGGCCCAGCAAAGAAGCCAGGTCACAATACAAGGGACCTGGAAACATGGTGGGCTCAGCTCTCAGAGACAGGAACAGCCATCACCCCAGAGCCACCTACACGGCACCTGATGCCAATAGGGCAGCTTCAAGGTGCTGCATCCTATCCTGCCCTTCTCGCCCCCAAGCGATGTGGGTCCATCCCGACAGACTAATGAAGTTCCAAGGCTGGTTCGATGAGGAGATGTGCTGATTCAGCAGTGCCCGAGGCTGGAGAAGAAAGCTGTGGGAGGTGCAAGCTGCTCTTTCCCTGCAGGAGCCTTGGGAGAAAGCAGTGGTGGAAACTTGCCTGGCAAGGGCAGGCCAGCAAGATGAATAGAGCTATTTGACACTAAAACAGTTGTGCCTGGTTGTAGGTCACCAAGACTTGGTGTCTGCTGTTTTACTCTGGGTTTTATTAGGGCTCCAGATTTGCCCCTTTTCTTGATCTTGCCTAGCCCATGTGGTTATGACCTGAGCTCTCTATCATAAGAAGACTCAGAAATGATGTATTCTTCTTTCTGCTGACTGTTTGGGCTTTTAAGCCCCTTTCAGGAGCCATTTAAAATGATCCCATGGTCCCTTCCTGGGCTTGTCTATGAAACTTAACACCAAAGACTAAAGGTCTTACTTAATTACAGAAGGGCTTTTTTTTTTTCACCAGCATAAACTGGAGAAAGGTAATTTCCACAGCTGTATTATTTACTTCGGATTTTACTAAGGCTGCTTTTATAGCAGTGCTAGAGGTTAAATCCACTGTTATTTCCTACATGGTCTGACTTTACTGTACGTTACAGTGCATAGTATTCACTTAATCCAAGCAATAAAAAGATATACCAGCAGCACTGTTTTCTGAAAATGAGAAAAAGGGAAAAAAGGAAAAAGGGAAGAGAGAAGAGAGAAAAAGAAAAAAAAGGGGTTAAGTCCAGTAAGTCTGCCCCAGATGGAAAATTATAATATGTCTAGTTTTTCCAAAGACAATACGTAAAAAAGACATGTATACTGCTAAAAATACCAGCTTTCTGATATGGGGCATTGCTCTAAAATTAATAACCATCCTGTTAAGCTGAGATAAACAATGACCAACTGTTTAAGAGCTCAGCTGAGTGTCCCGCTACCCCTGAAGCTCTACATCCCCTCAAGGACTCTGCAGAGTTGGGCTAGGCAAGCTGGCCTGCCTGCAAAAGGACAGACACAACTGTCTAACTCCACTGGACTGGCTGCAGAGAATGGCAAGGCTGGAGCCGGTCTAGCCAGGTGATGCTATGGGGAATGAAATCGCAGGGAAGCCAGTAGCTGACCTGGCAGAGGTCACTTCCTTGCAAGCTTTTCCAGCCCATCATGAAATGGCTGGGCCATGCATTGCTCGCAAGCTCCCCCAGTGCCAAATGTGTCATGGACTTTCAAGTGCTTGGAAAATAACCAAAAGTCTATGCTCGCAGTACAGCCGGGAGGCTGGATACTAGAAACTCCACCAGCACTGCTACTGACAGCGTTAACGAAAGCCAGGTAAAACTTCTTCCCACCATGATGGGGACAATAAGCCTCAGTCACGCATCTACCGGAGGCCAAGGCTACCTGCCCTGGGTACGACGTCCTGAGCAGTGTGCGGTTCCCTCTTGGCCCTTTGCAGCCAGCGCTGACGGGGAGGCAGACTCCACCTCCCCCATCTGACCCAGGGATGTCTCCTACTGGGCTGATGGCACCCCTGGAGTCCTTGCAGCAACAGAGGGAAGATGACACCTCAAAAGCAAGGATTGCTCCCTATCTGCACCCTCCTCCCCATTGCCAGAGATGCATCCATGGACATTACCCCTTCCAATGTGGGAGAGGGTGTTCCCAGACCTGGCAGCATCCCCACTTCCAGAATTTAGCTGGTAGAAAAGAAAGGAGATCCCTTTGGAAACTTGCATGCAGGAATGAGCTGCATGTCCCTCATGCCTCTTGGCAAACTATAGATAGTGGCCCACGGCAGGCAGGGTCAGTATAAATAGATATAGACTATCTGTACAAAAAACTGCACGTTGCTCTGGCCTGGCACGGTTTCTAATAAGATCTCCCACAAACTGCGTCATAACGTGAAGAGTATTTTATTCCCTGTAATTGAACTGTGCTCTTGCCCGTGCTCTCCGTTCCGCCCTTCAGTGCTCTCCTCTCTCAAAATTCCTTTGTTCAGCCTAAAGAGACATTTCATTAAATGAGAAATAATTTCTGGGAGTGGTAATTATAGTCTTCTTTCAGATGGATGATATGTGGCTGCTCTGTTTTCCTTTCTGTCAACAAAAACAAAGAAAACCCCAGTGTCTTTCATTAGGTGTCAGCTCCAGCCACCCTGGCCATTGGAAAACTTGAACACGTCGGTTTTAATCAGGTCCAATTTGTTCTACCAAATGACTGAATTTAAGTTGGGAGCAAAGATGTGGCAAGGCTCATTGCCTGCATGGTGATCGATCTTGCCTCCATGAGCTCTGTTAGCCTTGGAAAGGGTACTTTTACACACTGCCTCTAGTTAATCCTGTTTCTGTTTTCTTCAGTGTGAGCTCAGCGCATGGGAAGAAAAAGGCACAATGTTCACAAAAGCAGGGAGGAAGAGCCAGAGCGCTGATCCCATGCTGCGTTACCCCAGCTTGATGTTACGCCCTCATAAAACACGAGTAGCACAAACCTGAATCCGCTCCAAGGTGTGCTCTGATCGTCTGTTTATTGCATATTTGCCAAGATATTATAACCAGCCTTACGTATGCACGTGGGGTGGGTTAATGCCAGAAATTGCTGCGTTTTTAGTTAATGAGACACTCTATCAAGGTCTGTTTTTCATCTGCGTTTCTTCTCCTGCTAGGTGCTTTACTGAGCAGCTCACTTTACAAATCAAAGCAATTAGCGGGGCTGCTAACACAGCTTCCAAAGGCACAAAGCTCACAGACACCCTGTGTACCACGGATGCTCTCTGATACTGCGTTTCACAGACACCCTGGGTACCAGGGATGCTCTCTGATACCGCGTTCAAACTCCCACCATGGGGAGCTTTCTGGCAAATCTTTCCTTAATGTATCTGCTCCCCGGCTTAAAGACCAAGAAACGCTCTAGGTGCCTGCTTTATCAAAAGCTTGTTGTTTCAAATGCAACAGCAGTGTGACTTGGATGAGCTGAACAGCAGTGTCAAAGGCAACGCTGCTCAGAGAGCCAACAGCCAAAAGGTTGTGGTTCCATGATGAAGGGCAGGAGAAATTGCCCGGTCCTCTTACTCAGGTGACTTTTTTGGGCACTAAACAAAACATCAGCAAATCATAGCAGCAGGTCTCTGCTCCATTTTAGAAGCACTCTGCTCACACAGTATTTGCCCCTGCCACCTTCACCATCCTGGCTTAATTGTCTACCCTCAGTCCATAGCTAAACTGCATTTCATCACAAAAGGTGAGCCAGATGCCAGTGTGAAAATTCACAGCATGTCTCAGCAGTAAAACCAGAAGCGCTATTCTGGAGAGGTGTCATGACTTTCAAGAATGTCCCACTGGTCTCTCCCAGTATCTGCGAGTGGTTGACATCCCCCATGAGGAGTCACGCTGCTGTCAGGTTCAGTATCTGCACAGACAGCTGGATCCACTCTTTAGACTCGTTTCTTCCCACAGACAAAAATGCCAAAAATGTTTCTGGGATTCCCCCTGTCACTGATCTGACTCCTGCTTATCTTGGTAGACCAAGCAGCAGGCCACTTCTGCTACTTTGATCATCATTCCAGCATTTCCGATTTAACCTGGTTTCGTTCCCAGGAACACACTCTGTAATGGCCAACCTCAGTGAAAGTAACAGCAGTCTCAGAGATATTACATTATTCAAGTTTCATGGAAACAGACTGCCAGATAAAGAAGGCAGGGCTTCTTTGTGTTCCCTAGAGGAGAAACCAAGACAGAGCGAGGGCTCATACCTCTTCCACCACCAGAGAGTCCACACAGGTGCTCTCCCAGAGGAAACCAGACCTCACGGGTGCACAGGAACTACTGGTTACGAACCTCAGCACTTCCCCACTTAGCAAATCTCTTAATCTGGCCAGAAGCTCTCCTAGAACTTGGGAAATCTGAGTTGTGAGTCCTTTTCCCCAGCAGACTTCCTGTGTGACCTGGGCCAGTCTCTTTTAATCACATGAGATCTAAGAAGAAGCGCAAAGTATCTTAAATTCCGTTGGTCCATAGGAGAAATCTAAAGGTTTCAGAATAAGACTCCTTCATTTGGAATTTAGCCAAGCCTCTGGGGTTAATACCTTTACATTTGCAAAAAGCATTTGGAGATCTTTAATGCCCACCAGAGCTCACAAGCTCAGGTTTATGTTTCAGCTGGAAGCTGATCAACAGCTAAAAAGAGTGAAATAGCCACTTTCGTGAGACTCTGAAGAATGGTATTGCCAACAAACAGCACGGACATTTCCATAAGGCCAGCTATAATCTACTGACAATATGACATAAAATAAACCAAATACGTTAAGAGGGAGGATATGGAGATGAACTTAGCATGGTTCTTTACAGATGCACTTTCCCCAAACACTTTCATAAAACCCACAGTCAAGCTAACTGCTCTGCTCTCCTACACCTAAACAAATAAAAGACGAGTAAGCAGATACGCCCAGCTTATTTAAACTCTACTCGCAAAAGTCTAGCCGACAGCTTCCAAACCATGTCATTTATTGGCATTTCAAAATGTTTTACAGAACCACGGTCCATTGGCAATAGAGAGCCTTGTTACATAAACATGCAGCGAGTCATTGGAGAGTGAAGTAACGTAAGAGAAAGTTCTTTATAAAGGTGCCAGTCCATCAATATCTTTTTAGGTGAGGACATTTCTGTTCAGTACAATTCAGATCTTTCCAAACAACTGTGCTTTCTGCCCAAACATATACGAGCAGAAAACAGTCTGAAAAGGAGCCTCAAGCCAAATTAACCTGGTTGGATTTGAATTCCTTGACATGAGCTTCAGTTGTGAGTTACAAGGCACACAACTACACTGCCCAAGAATAGCACCACCAGCAGCAAGTCCTGCCTGTCAGCCTAATGGTTTCAGACTGGCCTTTGCTGAAAGATAGGGAGGTTAGTTTGTTTTCTTTTGAAACACGTTCTCACATTTCTGAACATGAACTGTGAGGGCCACGTCCTCCAGTGCTGTAAATCACTACGTCACCACGCACAGGAGCTTTGCCATCTTACACCAAAGGAAAGGCTGGCCCCTAGCAACTGAGCCCACCAGTATCTGGTCTGAACTGGTGGCGCGTTGCTGAGTGATCCATCATTGGAGCAGCAGGGTTTCTGAAGTCAGACACAAATATATCATATATATCATCAAAAGCCTTGGAGCATGGATGATGTATGAATATAAAAATACCTGAGAACACAGTAACTTTAATGATGGCTTTTACTCATGGTGCTAACTCTAGGAAAGCCCAGGAAGATCTGGAACAGCATCTTTCATAATTCCCAATCATACACATGTTTGTGAAGTGAGTATCTGGGAAGAGAGTTCACCCGCAGTCCCTGGTGGGAAGTAAGACAGGACTCCTTGGGCTAAAGGAAGCAACCAACTCCCACCGAGCTGCCCTGTCCCCTCGTCCATCACTGGCCTGAGCACGGGGCCCTGTGACATGTGGGCTCTAGTGAAAGAAGAGGCAGCTCTGAATCTCCTTGCTTTCTCTGTGCAAAGCCAAAGCCAAAGCCAGGCGAACAAGTTGCAACATCCTCAGTCCAGACAACTACGGGCTGCAGTGTCAGGCACTTTAATTCTTTGCTTCACACATCCCCGTCCCCCCAGCTTAACTCCCGCAGCTGTCTTTCAGTTGGTGTGCTTCAAAAGAAGACGACATAGCTTTCTGACCAAGGGGACTGTTTCCTGTTACCTTCCATCTCTATTTATTTGAAATATTGAAAATTCAGTGTCACTTTGCATCCATCTCAGGGTAGCGCAGATGTAACTCCGGAGAAGGAAATGTACTGTGTAGCTGCTGAAAAGACTGACACCAAGGCAAACAGGAACACCCGTGAGTGGTCCAGCACCATCAATCAAGCCCCCTTCCTCCTCCTGCCTTCCAGCTTCATACTCCTCTAGTCGTCAGGAAAATTTGCACCAGTAACAAGCGCTACTTAAACTGTCTCAGCAAGTAAAGCCTAACTACTCAAGATTTCAGTATATTTATGCAATCCCGTCTGGCTCTGGGCCCACGCTAGCTTTATTTATCTAATGTCTGTGCTGTAGGCGATGAATTCATAGAGAAGGTATTATTAGAAGACAACACGCATAAAGGGGAGGAAAAAAGTGAGAAGTCCAGTGGAGCAAAGCTTTCCTGTTCTTCCAGCTTTCCCCAGAGCTGGCGAGCGGAGCAGCAGAGCCAGGAGAGCCACGTGCAGCTCCGTGCTGACAGGAATCCACACCATCTTCTCGGAGCCTTGGGCAGGACCGCTCAGTGCACGGGCACAGCGAGGAGCACGGGGTTTCATCTTCAGCAGGAGACCTCCCAGCACGGAGAGAGGTGCATGGAGGATGAGGAGGAATAGCAGCACAGTGAGCGGAAACCTGCTTTAACCGCTCAGAAGAGGGGGCCAAGGTAATTGCCTTATTTGCCTGCACTCGCCTACCTCACTCCTGGACACCCTGGGGCTACAGATCTCCTCAGCATCTGGCTAATGACAACTGGCACTGAGCCTCCTTCCTACGTCTACCTTAGGTGACAGAGCAGATGCACCTTTGCGTTGAGATATCAGACTGGCGTTGATGCAACCTGATGGTCTGTGATAGCTGCTGGGCAAGTGGCAAGGAGACTGCCCCCTCCCTGAACGCCAAGAAGCCCCCACATCTCATCCAAGATGACAAGAAGGATGAACCTGTTCACCAGGTTGGGTCGTAATGCTGCCGTTGCCATGCCTGGGTGCTGAATGCTAGTCTTTAATCCATTGATCCTGGCTCATGATACACATTTCACCCCTTCTGCTCTGTCCATTTGGAGTGAAAGCCCTTGAGGACAGGGAATCTCTCCAACATAACAGCCAGGTCTGGCCATCACCAACATACAAACACCCTTGCTATGTGCAGCCCTATACAAAGCACAACGTCCAATCACACGCTGTCCTAAGCTGAAACTTCTGCTACCGTACTAGTACTTAAAAGAGACAGTAGCATATTCCACTAACTGCCTCAACCCAATTCATTATGCAAGCCAATATGTAAAATGAAAATGAATTCCAGTAAACCAGCCCATGGAAATTATCCTAGAACCTTAAATCAGTATTTCCGCAACAATTAGAAGTTCCTTTAGGACCCTTTTAATGTGGGAAGGAATTTTGAGTCAGAAAAAAATGTTTCCTAGAATGAAAACCACCTAAAGAGACTTGATAGTTGAATAAAAGCATTTAAATTTCCAACCAACATGCACCTAGAAGGGAAATACTCACAAGCCACCACAACAATGGCAGTATTAAAACTGCCTTTACATGGAGCTATATAGACTCTCTGAAATAAGGGAGATAATAGATCAGAAAGGCAGTATGATCACAATAATTAAGGATAGAAAAGTCAGATCGTAATAAACCTTTATATTCTGTTTTTCCCTAGTTATTCACTGTGGCCTGACATCCTTTGGACTAAGGGAGTCCCAGGGCTCAAGACCACAGCAGGCTCATGCTTTAATTACTAGATTCTGCCAGAACCACTAATTTGAACACAAATCAAGATTTAAGAGACAGTATTTTCCTATTCCTAGTTTTGATCTGTAAATTGGGGGTATGAGGGGGGCAGTTCGTTTTTGTTCTTAGCTAAATTTGATTTCTGAACCCTTTAGCTGATTCTTAAGCAAAATAAGAAAAGTTCCAGCTAGAGCAAGGGGTACAATTCCGCCTATAAGCATTCCTGACTGAGACATTATCTGATCAAAGCTATTTGCCACCAAGCACAAACTGCCGAAGAAAACCCTCTTTGTTACTCACTAATGTCACCTCCAGACTACAAAACATCTAGTTCTCACATAAGCCCAGACGGTTCATTTTAAAAAACGTTAGCTCTACTTTTGTCCTGCTTTAGGAGCAAAATATTAGCTACTATATATTATTGAAGAAATAGAGTTTGAGTCATGCCTTTATACCTTACGAGGCTTACTTCCCCCCCGCCTTTTCTTTCTGTAAGCTCTAGACAGGGGGAAAAGTGCAACGTAAGAAACTTGCATTGCTGGGGCCTTAGTAATATCCGTCAGTAAACCTGTAATTAGATAGGGAGTAGTATTAATCTTGTGCATTGCCTGAGGGACATTGCCAACATCCAGCAAAACCTCTATTGATGAGGAGGGATTCCAAGCATGCCTGTATGAAAAATGAAAGAGATGAAATATTTACTTACTTTACCCTTCCGTCAGCCACTCAATTCCCAACCAAGAAATACTCTAGCCCCAAATGGACTAAATCTTCTACTAACAATAACCCCTTAATGTAGAAGGCAATGCACACGAAGCTTTTCAGTTCTCCCTCAAATGCCTGTTATAACAGGTATTTCAAAGAAACCTCAGACTGCCATATTTTCAGATGTGCAACTTTTTAATGTAATGTTAATGGAATACGAGTAGTTAATGAAAACAAAGAGATTGGTCAGTTGTGGCAACAGAAGTCAGAGCTTTCTCATCCTAACACATGATTCATATCTCATATCTCATTAATGCGGCATCAAAGATGTGATTTATAGATATTATTTTTCTTTAGGCTCCACCCTTGCTTTCTGGATAACAGGGAATATATACAGAGATATTTCTGTCAAATGAGTCTGTACGGTGAGAGATTACTCTGGTTTACTAGAGGTAGCTGAAACACTAGAAAAAAGTTTTCTTATTGAAAGGGCATCTAATAAAAATAAATAACATTGTGTCTATTATAGTTAACTGCTAACTTCATCACCTTCTATGACTTCTTTTCTTTTTCTTCTTTTTTGGGGGGAAATATTCTCCCTTATTAGAATTATTTGATCACTGAAAATGGAAAGAGGAGGCCGATAGATGGAAACCGCTCACAACCCTTCCCATAGTTCTTCACTAGTTTCAAGTGAAAACATTTGTGAAAAATTTTTACAGATGTGGAGAGTAGAAAAGAGACAATTTTGCATTTTTTTACTGTGAGGCTTGCTATTTTATGTCTCCGTCAGCTTAAAGTACCCTTGAGAGAAGCATACCCTGTCAGCTACTATTTCCTTCGCTATCTTTCTTTACTACGCTTAGGCAAAATCCTGGATTTTGACATAAATGGAACAAGAACTTTACCCCGCCTCCACGAAGTAACACTACTCAGGCTCAGTATTCCTCAGACACGACACAGTTTAACACTATGAGCTACTAAAGGCAACGAGGCACCAGTGCCACGGTCTTGCACCTCACTGAGCCACCCAGCTTAATTCAGGAAAGCATTTAAGCGTACACTTAACTTCAAGCTAGCAAGTAGTTCCATTGATAGAAACGTGACTATACAAGATAATTAAAATTAATTATCTCACTGCCTTTGCATATCAAGGACAAACTGTTTTGCAGCTGGCAGCTTCGAGATCACAGGCCCTGAGCCACCCATGCTTTTCAAAACTCTTTCCTTGCATGCGGCCAGTAACACTGACAGTGGATTGTTCAGTCGCATTAACATTACTCTTTACTAATTTTCAAACACTATCAAGAATGAATGACATATCTGCTAAGACTCAGAGAAGAAATTCAACCTGCCTACTACGTTTTCCCTGGGGGAATCCCACCCTGTATGTCACAATTATTATGCTCAGCATTTAACTTATCATTTAAAAAAAAAAAAAAAAGGCGGCTGTCACAGGAACGGAGTCCAATGGGTCCTCATCTGTATCCGCAAAACAACTAAGAAATGAGCTCTACTGCTCAAGCACGTATATGATTTCAGCACAGTCCAGGAGAGGACACACTGAAAGCTGAATCCAAATGCATCAATCTAATATTCTGCAACAAATATTTTAATACTCAAATATTCAAATATTTCTAAGGAAAGGGCAGGTTCTGAAAGCAATCCAGTGTAGAAGTAGGTCATGGAAGCTCACTGTAGTCATCCTCAGGAGAGTGCATTAGTCAAGCCAGTAAATGCAAACTGCATTTGCCAGTTGCTTCACCAACACCATGTTGTTAACCAAGGGCTTTAGACTTTGGTGCCAAAGCCCTTTACAAAACCCATTGCACCGCTGTGTTCTTCCCAACATGACCAAGCACACTGAGCTATATGTTACAGCTATATCATGAATACATGTTACAGTTATATCATTCTATTTCATGTTGAACGTGTTTGAAAGATTTTGCCCTAAAATCCTGCAGAGCCAAAATATCAGGACATATCTGACTACTTCCAACACAGGTATGGCTGCAAGCAGGCTCTCCTGTCCCTGTCTCACCACTGCAAGTACGTCCTCCAAGGCGGCCTGCGTGGGCGGCTGAGTGCTCAGCTGCCTGTTACTGGGCAGAGCTGGCTGACACGCGCGCTGCGCTCCCTCGCTCGTCCTCCCATCCCACTGCCCTTCCCTGGCGCTGGACATAGGTGTCCCTCAGCTGTGGCGATCCAGCTGTTCGTGTGGCCTCACTCTAACCCAGCCTGTGAAACGATCTGGGAACAGGAAAACAACCAGCCAACCCAAACTTTGCAAAAACCCGAAGTTAAAACATTAGCCACCTAAAACAAGCCGTTTTGCAGCTGCACCCTGTGCAGGTGCTGGCTAGCATTCAGGTGCAGACTCAGATGCGGTTACTGCCCCAGCTGTTCCCCGGCTTGCCTCTCCGTACCACGGATGGCCGACCAGCCCCTGCTCCCGGCTCGCTGCTACTGATTTGCCTGCAGCAAGCAGCAGCCGAACCCAATGCCTGGCAGGCCTCAGGGAGCTGCGCACAGCGCTCCTAACTGCTGACTCCCGAACAACAAGTGAACGAAAGGCAAGCGCCTCCAGGAGCAGCCTCTGCCCAGTCCATGAAGGCGCTCAGCATGAAATCAAATACTTGCTGTGGCCCCAAGTGCTGCCATAGCCCTCCTTCCTTCCTTACCTTAACAGTGAGGGAAGCGCTTGAATCTGTTGGTAGGCTCCATCTACAAAATAAGTTGCTCTCTAGACTTCCCAGAGGAAGCCGGAGAGCAGGCAGTTACCCAGAAAGTAATAAAGAGTTGGATGGTGAGTCCCAGCAGTAAGTTCCCCTCAGTTTTAGTCCAGAAGGATTTACTGGAAAGGGGTGACTGCACAAACTTGCGAGGGTGCGTAAATGTTCCACAGGATTCCCCTTGAAGGAGTAACACCAGCTGAGGTGTCCCTGCTCAATTCTATGTACTAAGCTTTATTAGCAATAGAGCCAGACAGAGCATTGGAATTAAACATTTCTGCTCAAAGAGTTCAGCCTCTATAAATATCACTCAGAAAGCCTGTGGGCCCTGTAAAATTCCATATGCTCTCCTACCATTAAAGGCTGCATCTCCCTGGAGTCAGCATAGCAAGAACTAAAAATTGATCTTACTACTTAAAGCCCTTTGACATCCAACTTTACTATCCCAGAAGGTTATTTGGGGAATCTGATATGAAGTTCATTCTTGCACAGCTTAGGGATGGAGGAAACTGCTTCGAACAATAACAATAATAGTAAGGACTGATATAATAGTGCCTTTTAACTGAGACCTTCAAAATGCACCTGCTTACAAGCATTATTTAACCTTCCCTGTGCTTCTGCAAAGCCCTACAGATAGAAGACTGGGCACAGCTGAATGGCTGCAAAACCTCTGGGTGAGCAGCAGTTCTTTACCAGGGTTCAGCAATAAAGGCAGGTTTTCTGGTTGGGATGTGAGGAAGGAACAGCAGAAAAAGAGTGCAATTCTGGGCGTTCACGTTCAGCGAGGACACAAGAGTTAGATTTAGTGTCTCTAACGACCACAAGTGCTTCTGGCATCGCAGCGCTCCCCTCCGCTATCTCCTGCAGAAAGGCAAGAGCGTTCTCTGTTGTCTGTCTGCATGAGCCCGGTCCTCTACGATTAGTCTACAAGGGCCTGCAACAAGAGGGTGGGTACGGGCAGGCAGCCCACAGAATGAAATGCAGCCCTCTTGGAGCGGCTCAGCCTCTTCCTGCAGAGGTGTTGACCACAGGGGAAGTCCGCTGGCCCAACTCCGCAAAGCTCCTATCATCTGAAAAGCACCCGGTGCAGCAAACATAAATAACAGGTTGATTCTGGCATTACAACAAGCATGCCCATGATAAGCAAAACTAACAAAGTCTCATTTTCCACTTGTCTGACTCTCAATCTTTCCCCACTCCCTTTTCCCCCTGCGAATCTCTGATGTTTAATAAAAGTGAGCTGCTTGGCCTCCTCCCTTGGTGTGGTGCTGAGAGAGGCTCTCCCATTCATTCTCCTGCCACCTGCTTTCCCAAAACTTGCAGGAACATATCCCTCTTTGAGATCTTTACCCTTTTGCTAAATCTGGTTGAAATTGGCCAGTGAATTTAAAAGCTGCTAGGCACACTTACACCCCCAGAGGCAGTGTGATCATACAAGGCTCACTTCCTTAGGATATTAGGCAAAAATGCCTAGTTGAAAGCTTTTTGATGTTTGGTGCACCTTTCTCCATTTCCTGGTTCTGCGTGAAACGCCAGGGAGAACCAAAGACTTCACAAGTAAAAGCCCATCCCCTGAAGACTGTTACTAGCCTTGCTTCTAGAGCAACTCTTGGATGGCTATCGAAACAGAGCCTCCTCCCCCCCGCCCCGGGGTTTGCTCGCCCTATGCAGATCTGTGGGTGGCATCCTTGATGATCGTTCTCCGCAGATCCTGCTGGGAATATTGCTGACGCTGGTCTGCATATTTTTAGCTCGCTGTTCAAGTCAGAATATTAATGCTATTGTTCATATCACTCTCATTGACTCTTACGTGAGCCTGGTCATTAAGTGGAACATTCCACTGGTTTAGCAATAATGTTACATTAAGATTTTGCTCCAGATAGACAGATCAATTTAGAAACAGCCATTCTCAGCCTTTGATATATCAGAGGCTTTAACTTATTCAGACAGGCTAAGTTATTAGGAGGAAATGATGGAAACTAAAACTGTCTTTCTGAAGATTTAGCAACAAGGCCATCATTTATATAAATACTACCAGGACTCTGTCATTTTGGTCACTCTGTTGCTAACAGTGGGTGAAATACAGCCGCAGTGGCACTAGCACACAAAGGAATATGGAAAGAAAAATGAAAAACAAGTGGACTGATTAGCCACATGGGGCCTTACTCTGGAAATAAGCAGGATGTGAATGTAAGTGCTATTGCTGATCCAGCGTCGACTTGTTCCTGCTCAGAAAAAGAAACTCATTTGGGAATTGGTGTCCGTGCTAGAATGGACTATGCTAGAACCGTTACAGAGAGGTTCTTTCAGACAACTTCCACTTGTGGTCAAGCCCTTAGATGACAGTCATGAAGGCTTTGATTCCTGCTGTAAGGCATGTTTTCAGACACCTAGCTCTAAGGTAGCCAAACTCTAAGCTTGTTCATAGCGGAATTATTTTAAGCCCTTAACCCCAGAGTCTTGAACCAAATGCTGATCCAAAAACCATACCCTCAGCTCATTTCACATTCAGATACCTGCTTCTCAGAGGTGCTGAGCTACCTCAGTTCTCATTCTGTTCAATGGGAGCTGTGGCTGCTTATGAGATCACAGGATCAGACCTGTACAGTATAAAGCTGCTACAGTACCTGAAGAACCAGCTTTAAAATGAGAAGCACAGAGCCCGGGTCTGAGCTGGGAGGTGAAACCACTGAGCTGCAGATCCACACTCCAGTTAATTATATTAAATAATACCTTCTAGTAGATACATAAAACGCTTTCTCTACCACGCTGCCACCTCTGTGCCAATTATGCAAAAAACTGGCTTATTTTCAAAGGCAGAAGCAAAGAATAACATTCAGTTGAAACTACATGAAGAAAGTTAAGTGGGCAGAAGGTAATTATCTGAGCTGACATCCGCTAAGGGGCTGGAGCGAGGAACCCCTACTCTGGCTGTAGAGGATCGTGGCAGTGTTATACCCACAACCAGTCACCAAGTCTCCAGTTCTGCGTGTCCAAGAAGGCGGCATCTCTTTCAGCACAGTATTTTCAGAACAGCCTTTGTTTTCCTATTCTCTGTCTTCCTGAAGAGACAGAACTGTATTCTTCAGACAACCATACCACAAATGGAGAACTATTAAACCACAAAGATCTATTTTAAATTAACATTAGAGATCTAGCTTAAACCCACCAAACCAAGGAAATGCTCCAAAGCTCCTCTCCTCACCGTAAGTCAGTGTACATCGCATGTGAGATAAGCACACAGCATTCACTATTTGGTAAATTTAAAAAACACCTCTTGGGTGACCTCTTGGTATCTTCTGCAGCTGCAGCACAAAAAAACTGAGGTGGGTGGATGCAACCACAAACCTGAAATTTCCCAGCTTTCATGTTTAATTCAGTTCCTTAAAGTTTTTGCGGGGAGGGGAAGGGAAGGGATGGGCTTTGGGTTTGGTGGGTTTTTTTTTTTTTTGGCTTATCTGCCAACTTAAACTTCTTTTTATTATCCTCAGTGCTATGTTTAGGCCTCTCTCCAAAGACTATCTTCCAAAACGAGGGACAATTTTATTACTACACAGAGGAACTTCAAAAAGGGATCTGATAGTAGAGGACTTTTCAACCTTACTTAATAAGATCTAATGACTGGAACTTGCAACTAGACATATTCAACCTTAAAATAAGATGTAATCTTCTAGCTGTGAGGATAATGACATACTGGAACAATTTCTCATGCAAGGTAGCCTCACTATTGCTTAAAACGGTTGTACTGGAATCAAATATCATTCTACAAACAGTATCTAGCTCAGGGTCTGGGTGAAGATCTAAGGGCTGGGAGTAGACTGAAGGGAAAGGGGATGAGATCAAGCTGGATGGCTGTCTGGCCTTCAGGGCTGGAAATTTCTGAATTGTCCTGTGCATCGTGCATCGCTGTTCTTCCTGACCCATGAGGAGAACGCAACCTTTGCTCTCAGCGTGCTGCATCAGGACAGATGTAATCCCACCTCCTGCTCAGGCATCTTCTGCGAGAAACAGAAAGTAGCATTTCCTCTGATGGGAGGTACACGGAGAGGGGAGTCCTCCTGCGAACATCTACACCTTAGTGCCTCTTATTATCTGTTTGCGGCCTAAATCACTTCAGTGTGCCAAAGATAGAAGTCCTTTTGTTTCTCTCGTTTAGCTGTCTTGGCAATGCATCTGCTGTGCGTTTGCAGAGAAGGTCTCATCAGGTATTCCCTGGGAAACTGGTTTCCCTTTGAAGCAGCTGAGATTGCAACAGTGCTTGGAGTTGAGAAGGAAAGCAGGTCCATACTTATGCCCTCCTACTCCTTCACTTCCTTGGGAAGTTTCTCTTGCAAAGCTTCAGTGCGCAGCCCAAGCAGCTGGGCTGTTCAGGACAGGAGGTTAGGAGAGAAATCCTACTGCGCAGCAAGACATGCAGCCACTCCACGGAAGGTTTTCTTAAGATGGATAAAATCCTTTTTTATCCCCCTCTGGGAAATATGCTGGTGATCCTTCATCGGCTTAAAACGCTATGAAGGATTTGCACAATATCACCCAGGGCCTGATGCACAGTATAGGTTTCTGCCAGGGAAGCTGTCATGTTGGAGAGGGCTGCAGAAAAGCAGCAGGCTGGTGAGGACATGGTGAGCCACCACCTCCTCTGTTACTTTTGATTGCCATCTTAGTCTTTCAGTGCATCGGAAACAAAACATTATTTTTGCTGAAAACATTTCTAAAACTCACCTATTCCTCATCGCTGGGCCCAAAGGCCAAGTTTGCTTTGGACAAAACACTGAAGAGCAGAGTAAAGCTCTTCAGGAGCGGTGACACAGTAAGCAGAGTCTGAAGGCATCTCCACTGCTGCAGATATTTAGCGTTTATGGTTTATTTGCAAAATATTTTTGCCTTGGAAGATCAGAAACAGTAAAGTTTTCTCTAAGTATGCCTATCTTTCCTCCCTTTGCTCTGCTCCTTGGCTCTGCTCCTGCTCCTAGGGCAAAACTGCTGCCTACACTCTGAAAAGGAATATCGGTGAGAGCTTGAGGCCCCTGCCAGACTCCTATTTCTTCATTTATCTGAGCATGATTTCCTGTGGAAGGAAAAGACTGAAAAGCTTCTCAAGGTCACAAAGATCATACGAAGCCTGGGATGCTGCCACACACGCACAGTTAGTCCTCTAGGGAAGCAATTATCAGCCCTTCTGGCCAGGAGGCCATGCAGTGATTGACACAGCCCTCCCGTACCCTGTGCCCAGATGCGTGATCTCAGTTAGTCTGATCTGTACATGCCTGGCAAGCCTGATTCCTTCCAGAAGCACCATATTCACTACACACAGGTAGAAGAAAAATGCACATTGCTTGCTCATAGTGTGAACAGCATCCAAGAAACATGATGACCATCACCAGTGCAAGTCAGCCAGCCTGCAGCTTGCTCCTGCAGGACACAGTGAGATACAGCACACCGAGGTATGTGGGTTTATCAGCTCCTCCGTATGCAAACACCGACCAGCCGTGGAGAACGGCGATGCACAGGCTTTCGATAATCATTTAATGTCACCCTTGATAAGCAGGCAAGGGAGCAGGGAGGAGAGGCAACAACCTGCCTATAGCAGGGGAAGGTCGGACCCAGCCGGACCCCGTGCGCAGCCATGCCAGAGGCACGCACACCCACACGGGCACACCGGCCCCACGGCAGGACCACATGCTAGCTTGCATATATGTTAGTGCCAGGAAGGATTAAAAATGGGAGGGGGAAGAAATATCTCTGCTGATCAGAAACCAGTTATTCTTTTTGAAAGACCCTCAGGAGTCACAACTTTTGTATTATCTAGCAGCAAAGGCACTTTCTTACAGAGGCAGCCAGCATCCCAGAGCACACTGTGCCACAAGCTGAACTCGTTTTAGCCTTACAGAAAGGCGCTGCCACGTTAAACTCCACCAGCGGCCGGGGCTCGGGTGACAGGATCCCTCTCGGCTGCTCTGCCACGCGCGCCCACCCCACCGCAGGGCCCTGCTTTGCCCTCGCGCGGAGACACTTCTTCACTCTTGCCACCCCACCGGCTGCCACCACACGCTGCACCTCCAGCTGCTGCACGACTCTGCACACCTTTCAATATTTACAATGCTAAGGCAGGTAGGCATATTTTTAAAACCAGCTATAGCCAGGCAAATTTACTGATTTTGCATGGGCTTCCTATGGGCAGGACTTCAGTAGGGGCAAAGCTAAACTAAACCGAGTGTTTTCGACCCCTGCTCCCCTCCCAAACTGACGCTGCCGTACTGCGGGTGGGAGAGGTGGGAGACATCCCTGCCCTTGTTCACGGGGATGAAGGGATGCCAAATGAATGGGATGGTTTTAATCAACAGACTTAATAGCTGAAAAAACAATGGCAGAGGGAGAGAACCAGTACTCTGTTTTATGCTTCAGAGGGTATTGTAGAGAGAAGAGACCCCGACATTTTGCTTTTTTTTGCCCGAGACAGAGGCTGCAGTTTTTCTTCTTTGTTTTTTTAACAGACAAATTGTCTCATATACTCTGCCTTCCCGAAGGACATTTGGGATACTCGAACAATTCGCAGGAGGACCACAGTGGTGACTGAGTACAACTGAAAAATGGGTAACTGAGAGCTGATGACTCTACCTGGAAAGCCTTGCATATCCCTGTTCTGCCCCAAACCCAGGAGCCAGACTTCCACCTCTGCAGTGCAAACGCCAGCTATTCACCCAGACCACCCATGGTCGCTGTTTGGACCAGTTCTTTCTGCCAACATGCCAAGCAAGGGAAAAAAGCTCAGCGTGCTGTTTTGTTTCTTTTTTTCCAATTTGTAACTATTAAACATACAGATATAAAACACTTGGACTTCTCTATGAAAAAAGTTATCCTTACACAGATTTATGAAGTGTTTTAAATAGAAAGAATGCAAAACAGCAGCATAAAATCAGTGAAGCACAAAAACAAGGAAAGCGAAGAAAAAAGCATAGAGGGAATATGAGAAAGGGAAACAGTGCCACACAGACACAGCAGAATTGGGGCTGTGCAGAAGATAAGAGCAGGGCAACAACAGCTCTGCCTAGAGACCGAGCACAGGGTTAGTCCAAGAGCTCTTTCCACTGCCTCCTGGCTGTTAGCTATGCCTGGGATTTCTTTTACAAACAAAAATGAAGACAATCTCCAAAACATTTATAGTCAAGCACCATTTCCACCAAAATAAAGGAGCTTGCCCCTGTTCTCAAATGCCCAAATTGGATTTTGTAGAAATTTGTGAAGAAGAGTAAAAATAAACAACCAATAAACGTACACAGTATAGTCACACAAAACTGAAAATAGATGTCTCAAGTGGTTAACACAATCTGATCACTCCTGCAAAATATTTTGATTCTAGTGGCCTAATATTTTTCTGCTCAAACCAGTTCAGTCAAAAATGGCTTAGAGGAGCTCAGAAATGACACATTTATATCTGCAGGTGGAGGAGGAGCCTCGGCAGCGGCATTTTGCTGAACCAGCTCCACTGATTCTCATTATGTGGGTAGGTGAGAAGCCCTTAATTGCCACCACTTCTCACTTTCCTGGATATTTTCACTGCTTTACTGGAAGTAAAAAGGCTCTCATAAATTTTAATGAAGAAAAAAGAAGTACGAGAGTGAGGAACGGTCACGGAGGCTTCACAAATCACACAAAGCATCCAGCATATAAGGGCAAGTCATCATTTTACAAATTCTGTGCACTCTAGTTCAGAGCATCTGATATAGTGAGAAAGGGAAAGGCCTGTCCAGGATCCTTCCTTAAAGGAAGTAAAAAGAAGAGCTGGAAGCAGGCAGGAACGTCTTCCAGTAACACGTCCTTTAGAAGGATCCGATAAATCCTGGCCTGGATTTATACGAAAAGGAAAATCCACATAAAGACACTCCCTTGATCAACATTACTTGAGTGGCTTATCTTTAAATCAAACCCAAAAGCTCCAAGGCACACATCTTTGAAATCTGAGCTTTAATGGCATTAAGAGACTCAGAGACCACCGGTTTCAGACTTGGATCCTGAAAAGCAGGACTTGAACCAAACTGGTTGATTGTATCCAGAACAGCATTTTTGTTTGCAACTTGGGGGAGGCTGGAGAGCGAAGGGTCAAGCAGGACTGAGATTTATTTACTGGCACTGAAAAGTAAACACCAGGCATTATACTGATAACAACCTGGCCCTGACAAAGGCCATTGGCAAGGCACATTCTTGAGGAGGAAAAGTTTTGGTTGCTGTATTTCTGCTTTGCTAAGGGGATGGACACTAAAGCAATTACATTCTTGAGAAGTGCACAGGAGGCTGGGAGAGGGCTGTGCTGTGTTTAAAGTTGCAGCAGAGGTTGGCAGAGCAGGGGAGGTGGAAGGGTGGCCAAGGGCTGCCACTCAGCAGAGGTGGGATCTCAGCTCTATGCTCTATCCTCACGTGCTAGAAACAGGGTGACGGCCCTCATCTCCTTTAAAACCCACTAGAGAAAACAAATCTCTCTCCAGATGGCTCAGTTAGTCCATGCCAGCCTGTTAGCCTTGCCCTAGAGCATGGGTGCGAGAGCTGGGCTTGGCCACCATCGCACTAGGCCACTGCATCCTTCGTATTTTGTTCTCAACTGCATTTACACGCAGTTATATCTTTTTGTAGCATCCAGCCATCCCACTGGCATGAGTGGGAGAGAAGCTTATCCCAGAAAGGAATTTCAAGGAAAATCCTGCCCAGGTAGGCTTTAAGTAAAGAACTAGGAAGGACTGCGACAGGGAAAGGAGATATCATTCCTGGAGGCCTTACGTTGGGAGGCTTGGGAAGACGGACAGTACAGACCTCAGCAGGGGATGTGTGCTCTTGGGGGCACAGCCCCTGCGAGAGGCAGCAGGAGCGCTGGGAACACACTTAAAACATATCTCCGCTGCATAGCGCACCCACCTTGCCAAAACAGTTCCCAGAGCAACATAGTCTTATCGGCTGGCTACTGCTCCCTGCCAACTCGCTGTGTCTCTGGGCCCTGGCACAAAGTTGTCCTGATGCAGCTTTCCTCCGTGGAAGCCACGGCAATGTGCAGACCTGTGCCCAGCCCCCCAGCAGCACAGTGAGCTGCAGGGACAGGACCTGGGGGACCTGGGGTGCCCGGGAGCTCCGCTCCCATGGAGGTGCTGAGAGCACAGAGCGCTGGGCAGTCCCCCTGCCTTCAGCCGCCTTCCCAACTAGAGCACTTCTGTGGCTGGCAGCGGAAGGTGCCACCTTGGCTCTCCCCAGGTGCTCACCCCGACAGGCCCTTCCTAGCTCCCAGAGCACAGGCTGAGTGATCCTGATGCGCAGGGCATGCCAGCACGTTGCAATTCCTGTGACCTGCGCTGATTCATTCTTCCCCAAGGAGCTCCCCTTTGTGATCTGGGAAGGGAGGATCCCCCCCTCTGGGAGCTGGGAATACCACGCAGCATGGATCCAGCCTGACAAACACGCTGATGATGTGGTCTCTGCCTTGGAAGCAGCTGTGTTTGGGGCTTAATGTTTGTGGCCACACCTTCAAGCCACATGCGTTGGTAGATCTGCGCAACCTGCTAGCTAGGGTTTGGAGGTATCTCAGCATCCTTCCGCGTGGGTGTAACACACTGTCCCCTTCCTTGTCCACGCCTTAGCCTAGAGCTGCCCTGCTCCCATTCGATACGCAGCTCTTTGCATCCTGAGAACACACCATGGACCTAAACTTCAAATAGAAGCACTAAGAGGATACCAAAATCCCGCATCAAAACTCCCGGGTAAGTAGCTAGGGTCTCAGCAGGGCCCGTATCCCACAGCTGAGAAGCCAAGCGCACGTTACAGACAACTCCAGAGAGCCTTTTCCCAGGTGAAAACGGACTTTCTTGTTATATCACATGTGCTTTTCTCAGGTGCAGATGTAAAGGGATGGGGGATAGAGACCTGCAGCCTTAGTCCTTATGAGTCAGGGCACAGCTACATATGGAAGACTGAAAAACTGCTATCTTCTTATGTGTGCAGCTGTAGGGCAATTACTAATTTTCTAATCCCAGCCTACTTCCCTTAACTTGTGCATTTAGTTGTTTACTTTAGAATGACCCTGTAAGGAAAACACTAAAAGGTTTTAAAAGTTTAATTTTCCTAAAACAGTGATGTCTCACTGAGCATCCTTTGTTGTCCCTACGCCCAATCTTTTTATCTGCTTCATATTTCTGATTTTCCTCAGTTTGAAGAACCTTAATGTATAGCGTGGTTTGATAAATTTATGTCTCAAATTACTCTGAGAATAAGCACAATTTAATACTTTGTATATTATTTGCAGATTTTATTAACATTTGATGACAATGTGCCTTGGCTGGGAGCCCAGATTGCACAATGCACCTGTCAAAAATGAAGAGGCCTTTATACTCATCGCTTTCCATATGACATCTACATTAATCATCAAGATTTGCTTTTTTTCCACAAAGAAGCCTAAATATTGGATTCAGACCCAGTACTGTCGACGTTTATGGATGCCCCCCAGAGTGAACTGCTAGCCATCCGAGAGGACTCTGCTGTAACCTGTGAAACGCATTAGCCAATGTCACTAGGAATTTAATGCAGTTTGCCACTCTTTTCTAATGAAAACAGGTGAGAAGTTAGCTTGTTTGTGCTAGTGGAGGCGTCTCACTACAAGAGACAGTGTCAAAAATACCGGGCAATGCAAAGGGCAAGATTCTGCTGAGGGCAAAACGCTTGGTAAATACAACACAGGACTTGGGACAATTGCTTCTGCATGGAGCCGCAGCTCTCTTGGCTCCTGCTCCCCCAGCTGCATTTCACCTGAATTCCACTTTCAGATATTTGAGGCAAGGGGTTGTCTGAAGGTTCAAAAGAACCAGTTATTTGGTGAAGTTCCTGCCTACAAACCACAGGTAAATTCCAGTTTTCTCAGCGACATCAACATTACCTGGGTAACCACATAAGCAGATTGTCTACCCAGCTAAAACTGCTAACTAGATCAAAAGACTAGAAATAGCAGAAATATCTAGAACTTCCTGCCAAAGCAGGTCTGTCCCCCAGAGTCTGCTTTCTAGGGCTTGCCTAGCAGAGCTTGACACCATCTTGGCGCTAGGGTTTCACCATTTTATTTGTGAAGGGCAGCTCTGCGGAAGTCTAAACCTCAGGAAAAGCTTGCACCAACGCAACAGCGTTATCACAAGTCCTAGTCTGTAATTAGCAAGTCCGGCAGAGGCAGATCGGTGATTTCCAGCACAGAGAGATTTCATCCTAGCTCACCTCTGCTAAGACAGAGGATGACACGCTGTCTCCTAGCATATCGTCTGAAAGACAGGTAGCTGTAGATGAAATTTGGAAAGTAGCGGTAAGAAAAAACAGAACTATTTCAACATTTTTTTGGCTACAGAGACCACACTGCAACATCCACCAACATGGAAACACTCCAAGGCGCTTTCTTCCCCCTCGGCTTCTCCAAAATAATAAAGACGGCGTTGACAGGTGACAGACCGCAGTTTTCCTTACTGAAAGACGAACGACGAAAATGATGTCAGCTCCACGCCGTATCTCTTTCGGAGAAACGGAGCAAAGGAGCAAGAGCACTGGCACAAAAGGCCAGCACAAAACAGCAAGTCTCTCTGTTTAAGCATACAATTGTCCTTTATGATTGTATGTTTTGACACTTCTTTTTGAACATTTACGATCATTTATTATTAAAAAATGCAAAGCTCACAGTTAGTCCTGTCAGCTGTCAACATAAAAGAAGCGTTTCTGTTTGCTTTAGCCAGAAGCCTGTATGAATTTAATATACTATCAGTTAATGTTTCCTATTTTAATCCTAGAAGACACAAGGAGCGCGTGAGCCTACGGAAAGCTCAACCTCAGCTTCTCTCTAACGCTCATTTTCTGCGGCGGTACCAACGGTTCACATTGCTGCCGAAGGAGAACGGTCCATTTCTACACTCACTTCACGCTGCTGCAGATACAGACAGAAAAGGGACAGGTTCCTGGTAACGGAAAACCTCCAAATTGCTCTTCACTGGCTTTTCCCATTCTCCCACAGAGAGGATTTGAACTTGCATCTATTTCCTGTAACGCTGCTGGGTAACAGGAAGGTGCCCCCTTGCCCCTTGCCCCTCCAAATTGCAACTGCCTCAGCCTTAACTGCTAAACTTCCTTTCTTTTAACCTTTTACAATATTGACGCAAATTCCTCAGTGATTTTTTTTTTTTATTCCTTTGGACACTGCTGAACCACAGTTTGAAAAAACGTTTAAGGAATCCTCAGTGCTGTTTGTATATATACATAGAACAAAATGCAGTAGCTAGCGCAAAATAAACTTTCCTGTAATCCTTATAAATCTGTCTCGTTTCAGAAGATTGTTCTGTGTGGGAGAGCAGCGAGGTCACTAAAGTCCTAATTGCCCAACTGCTTTGGCACTCGTTCCCCTTTCGCCTTGTCCTCACCCCTCTGCTCCCCTTCCCCACTGTGTGCTGGCATCACTTCTGCTGGGTCTTCAGTCATTGCAATGACGATAATTTCAGCACACCTGGACGGAAACACGCCTGATGGTAACTTGCAGTCGCGGTAAGGAGGACCTCAACGGGGAGCACATGGCAAGGCTGAGCAACGAGGCAGCTCAGCTCGTAGGACGGTGTACACTCTGTCCTGAACGCATAACCATTTCTCAGCTACGATGACATGAAAACGTCTAGCACAGTGGAGCTCAGCTCAGGATTTCAAGGAGCAGTCACGCTACAAAAAGTAATAAGCTAGAGCAGCTTCTTCTTAGCAGGTTTCCACTCCTTCGTAAGCTTTTCTAGAAGCTGGAAGAGCAAATCCCACTGCATAAACAATCCTGCTGCAAGCATAACCAAGGCTCTGTTGTGCTATCATGCTACAGAGCCAATAAACTAAAACAACACTCATGAAATCACTTAACCAAGAGGAGCTTTCCCAGTCTTGTTTCATTAGAAGAATGGCATTCAACCCTGATCCCAAAGAGCAGCAATCAGGCTACAGTATTAATAAAATGAACTTCAGCAGACGCAGTTCCACAGAAAAACATGCACTGAGGTTCTCTTAAAAAAATTCCCCAGCTAGCAATGTAAGGAAAAATATGTGTAATGCCCTGATATAACTGACAAGAAAAACAGAGAAAAAGATTTATAGAGTAAATTCATTAAGCTTTCAACTCGCATTCCATCGTTCTGGAGTCCAACTCAAATTACTGTATGAAAGCTCTTTCTCATGGAACTAGATGAAATTTAAGATTACTTTTAATTACAAAGGGTGTGGGAGAATGTTTTCATGGGAGACAAATACCTCTACACCTCTTACCAGTGTGGATTTAAGAGGTTCACAACAAACAAAAACTGATTTATGAGCATTGGGGCATCACTGTGTCAGGCTGCAGCATGGTCAGAGACTTAATTTCTTTACTTTTACTGCCACATATATATCTTTTGCAAGTTGTAATTGGAAATTAAAACGGCAGAACTTTTATGGGAGGAAAGTTTATTACTACTAATGGTTTTCGAAACTGGGCTACAGAAAAATATTAAATGTGGTGATGATGTGTTCTTTTTAATTTAAATTTAGTTGCGCTTTCAGTAACTTTTTCAATAAATCACAGTACTGCCAAATTGTTTTTCTGGAAAATCAAATGTATCCTATTTATTGAATAAATAGTGGTCTCAACCTTCCTTTTATTTGGGTATGCACAATTGCATAGGAGCGACTAGCTCACACGTGTATTGCGGCCCTTCTTTTTAATCAAGATTGTCCAAGTTTGCCAACAAGAAACCCTTTCTACCACGGCTTGTAACACGGCCAAACTTTAACCATTTGTGCAGAAGCTTTCCATGCTATGCACTGAATTTTTTATTCCAAGCCAATGGTTCAGCAACCTCAGAGGAAAAGGGTGGGAAAAAAAAGGAATAAAAAATCTAGCAAGTTGTCACTAAAGACGATAATACAACATGTGTGCCAAGGGGTCAACTGCAGGTTAACTGCGGCGTTTCTGAACATCAAGTACTTGACTTTGGGAAAAATAACCATGTCCCCTTAAGGTAGCTCATGTTTGAATGTAACAAAAGCTAATTGTAACAGAGACAAAAAGCACTAGCCTAAGTGCTGCGCATTCATTTGCGCACATTCACACCCAGCTGGAATTGATGCAAGAATAAACGACATCCACCCCAACGCAAAGGTACTATTTTTGCGCGTGCCAGCTTGGAACATGGCTTGCTCTCAGATGAGGAAGCTCTGCAGGCTGAAGCAAGGTAAAAGGAAGAAGCTAGCTGAGGTTGATGAACTATCAATCGTTGTACAATTTAGACCTTAAACTATCTTCCTCTTCTGACGGCTTCTGCTCAAAGGTGTACACTGCGGATAGGATGACGTGCCAGGCCTGAGAGTGCAACACATGCAACCTGTTCCTGCAGAGCTCTCTGCTAGACCTCGAATGGCAGCGGGTGCACCAGGACCCAATGTCCGCATAAAAAGGTGGTCGTAGCTCTGCTTATTGCTGGCTCTACGGCAGGTAGCTTACCACCTCAGAAAGGCTGGTTGCAGCCAGGGTTTGGAGAGTTATAAAAAGACCTCAAGATAAACATTTTATTCCAATTACTACTTTTTGGAATTCCACAGGCAGGAACAAAAGTTCAAAAAAGAGCAAAATTCTTTTATCTAGTAAACAGGCTGTGGGCTGCCCCAACCCTAGTCTGGCCGTACTATGCTAGTGCATACCTCTGTGCACCAAACAAATCAGTTGTCACGGGTCTTGGGCGTCTAGCACCCACACTACATCCTGCAGACCACCTTTTTTCTATCTAACGTCTACCTTGCATCCTATTTGCAACTTTTACAAAGGGGTGGAGAAGAGCTGTAGAAAACCCCAGGAAGCAATTACAGGGTCATTAAGTCTGGCATCAGCCACTGCTGGCACGGCGGCCTCCGTGACTGCTTGCTCTTGCCCTGTGCCAGCGCCACAGTCCAGTGGCCGAGTTGTGATCCAGAGCAAGGAACTGATCCAGCTGAAAAATAACTGGACCAAGAAAACAGTAATGTCAGCACAAGAGAGAGGAATAGGAAAGGACAGCAGCAGCAGGCCGCGGCGGGGAGGATGGAACCACCCTTTTCAGCAATGGGACAGACATATGCCAGACTAAAGTAACCATATAAATACAATTTAAGAGTTGTTAAATCACTCAGAGCTGCTCTAATGAGCTCCTTTTATAAATGTACACTCAGAGGTGCTCTGCAGGTGCATCACATGAGTTCCTGAGCTTTGAATTCAGAGAGGAGGAAAGACTTTGCTTGTTTAAAACATTTTGCAAAAACTAACTATAACTTCTCTGCTGTCTTCCAAAAAAGAACTACCAAGATCATGTGCAGAGGCACAGGTTCTTCAGGTTAAGAGCCATTTTACATCCCTGCGCTATCAGGGGACTGGATCTTGCTTTCAAGAAAGTGCATTTCGTGCTGTCATACTGTAAACAAAGCATCTGCTTGTTAATGGCAGGAATTTAAGGCAGGAACGGAGGCTCTGCCATTCACAGATATGGGATTCAGCAATCACGTCCTTAAAAACCAGAAAGTAAGAGAGAGAAATGAACATTAAGACATTATTTACGCAAACAAAACTACTGAATAGAGCTGATGTCCAGGTGAACATATGCAAGCACAGAGGACTGTCTGTAACTGCTCTTTTGAGCTAAATTTTTTTCCTTGAACTAAGATGATGATGCTATGTTAGTTTTAATTCATTTTCCAGGCAAGCGCTAGATCTGCTTTGGTCTTAACTGAAATTTAGCTTTTACTTTTTGTGAAACCATGCTGGCTATCCAATTACAATTTCAGATTGGTTAACAGCATCCTTCAAGTGTCAGTAAATTCATTAAAATGCCAATCACACCTGCAGGGAGATCACTCAAGCCTGCGAGTTACAAGTCCCTCATTCTCTGATCTTTCTGGGGAACGGATGGGGGTGAGGAGAAACGGATCGTTACAAGCTAAGCACCTCGCTTGAGAAATATTACTTTGAAAATTGCTTGCCTGTGTCACTCTATGCTCGGAAGAGCTTTGGCAAAGTCATCCTTTTACTTACAAGCACCTCAAAAGCAGTCCACGTTGAACCACCGCAATAGGACAGAAAGCTGCTCAGCTGATGAGCGAAGGACGGCCTCATCCATCCTCAGCCCCAGGTACATCAGTGCCGTCCAACTGCCCAGAGGGACTCGCTGAACAGAAAGGGGCACATGAGCCATCGCTTGAGGACAACCTGCCCTCCCCGGTACGACCTGCGCACAGCCACCAGCAAGCGCTTTCAGATGCGGAAAGGATGAGAAAGAGTAAGAAATAACACACGTAGCCTGACGGGTGCTGCAGTCCCAAGCGGATGGGAAGGGTGGCGTGGGGGCCGAGCAGGGCTGGCACCTAAGGCAGCGCAGGCGTGGGGTGGAAGCCTTGTTCACACTCAGCGGGCCATCTCTAGCGCCCCGGGACGACTTCCTACATGACAACATGGGAATTACCAGCCTCTCCTCTTCAGACGCTGCAATGACGACTCGACTCAAGTTGTAAATGCAGGCAGCGGGCACGGAGGGAAGCGGCAGCCCTGGCACAGCCACCACGGCCCAGGCGGGGCCGGGGTTTCCCCTTGCCCACCGCCCTAACCAGAGCGGGCAGCGCAACGTGTGGCACTGCGTAATCAGCCACCGCAGCGTTAACGCTCTCTCTCAGCTCCCAGGTTTCCTAATGAAATCAAGAGAAACACGTCTACATCACGGGCCCATGTTATTTTGGCAGCAAGCATCCAACTAGGACTGGGGTGGGGGGGGACTGGACGTGGGCCAGGGCAGAGTCTCACAAGGTTAGCTCCAGGGTCAAGCCCAGGGGGGCAAAGAAGTTCCCCGGGGCTTTCTGCCCAGCACTGGGTGCCTACAGATGCCTCTTGGCACAGCACGTGGGCTGCCACACTGACTGACAGATTTTAAGGTAAATGGGATCATCACGATAATCTCCTCTGACCTCCCACACACGCAAGAATTCGAATTTCCTCAAGCGATTGCTAAACGGAGACCACGACTTCTGGTTGTGTAACTGCTCAGCAATTTCCAGGAAGCAGCAGCTGCACTTTAAGCGGTTCGTTCACAGAGCAGAGAATCAGCCACCTACCCACGTAAGGTCTTCCAAAGGCTACTTTTCCTCACTGATTAAAAAAATGCAAAATAAAATAAAAAGCACCTTACTACTAAATTAGTCTGGTTTCTAGTCTCTAGATGATGTTCACATCAAAATTATATTCACCCCCCAAAATGACTGTGTAAATGGTAGTCATTCACAAGGCTGGTTATTCACTTGGACCTTGAAGATCTCTTCCAACTCTGCTTATCAAAACACAGGCCCACTGCATGCGACTTACTTTCCGTGTGCCTTATGTATTACTTAGTATTAAGAAGCAACGCAAATACATTGACTACCTCATCTGAGACTAAAAAGTGATCATTTTGTGGAACTGATCAATTTTCATTACTATTTTACTAACCACTAACTTTTGTGACACCACTAAACTTTACCAACCGTGATTTTATATTTTTCCCATATGACCAAATCAAAATACTGAATAACAACAGCTGTTAAAACGTGCTTTTTGAGAGCTCCTCCCAGAAACCCTTAGTACCGGACAGTGATTCTCTATTTTCAGGGATTTTTTGAGATTCATCAGTTGACCAGATTTTACTATATTTAATAAGTGCTACCTTGATTTTGTATAGTTTAAATTTCATAATCCAAATATAGCTTTATATGAGATCTCAGGCCTTGCAGAAATCACTGTTTGAAAAAATTACTTCCAACAGACTCATCAGAACCAATATCGAGTCTCTCCATACCTACCATACCTACTTTCTGAAAAGTCACGCTGATCAATGCTAATACTGCACCTGCCCTATGACATACACTGAATCTGTCGCATCAGTTCACTCATGGTTTTATATTGAGTTAGTATCCAGCTAAATAGGCTCCTGCTACTGAACTTATCCTTGTTCCCCTTTGTAAATGCTGCCCCAACGTTTGCTTTGCCTCCCGCGCGTCTGGAGCCCCCCCGATACTTCAAGATTAGTTAAGTGTCGCTGTTAGCTTAGACAACTCACCAGGTAACTGCCAGAGCTTAGGACATAAGCTATTTCTTCTAAACGCACAGTAAACTGCAGCAATTGCTGTTCAACTTCTTGGGTAGAGAATATAAATCATTTCGGTGCTCCTGCAACCTTCAATAACATCATACAGCTTTTTTCGAATGAGAAAACAGCTAGTTAGAGAATTCTGTCTTTTCTGTGTTGCTATGGATAGTGTTGCTGTCCCCATCAGCAATTTTTATCTAATTTAGGTATTTTCCTTCATCAGCAATTTTTATTTCATTAATATCAATAATTTCTAGCCGTATTATCAGTTCCCCATTTTTGTTTTATTTCCCTTTATATATATGTGCCAGTGCATGTTTTCATATGTGTATTTTTACTGTGGCTTTCATTTGCTTTAAAGGCAGGGCCAAAGAAGGGAAAGGGGGTGTTTGGGTATACTGACAAAGTCTTCTTCCACAGTTGCAGAACTGTGACTTCTACAGTATCTGCTGAATTTTCTTAAACCACTCCCAATTATCATTCACAGTTTGGCTTAGTTTTTTTTTTTTTCCTTCTCTTTTCAAACCACTTTGCTCATAATTGCTTTAATCTTTGGGAAACTGGCCCTTGTAAAGAATCAAGTACATCTGTTGTATAATTAATGGCTCCCAGTGGCCTGCACTAGTGTGAGATGCCTTGACCGAAGGGAAGGGAAGCAGATTTATTTGCAATGGCACTTCACAAGATCTTGTTTCAATTTCTTGGCCATACCACTTTCGGGGACAGCTAGGTCACTGTACATAAACAGACAGCCCTGCCATCGAGCTTTGGTATCTTCCTCAATTTAAAATAGGAATCTGAAAAATTAAGTGCAGCACTGCATTATTATTCATGTTTTTACAGCGTTTTAACACTTCAGTTACTGGCCTGCTGGCTACGCTGGCAACAGTGAAAACAAATACTGTAAAAGCAAAGGGTGGAAGAAAGGAAATAGGATTATTCCCATTTTACCAAAAGAGAATCGAGGCACTGAAAGATTAAACATCTTGCTCATAGTCACACAGGGAAACTGAAGAAGAATCTGGGACTGAGCTCAGATCTCCCACAACACAGGCCAGTACTTTAACCACAAAGCCATTCTTCATCTATAATGAATAGCTCCTGGCATGCACATACCATTAACTAGCCAGGGAAAGGGACACTTTTAGTCAAGACAATATTAACACTTCGTTGCAAAATGGTCACAATACCGTCACTTGGACTGCAGAATTCAACAAAACTGTTTCATGAGATGATTAAGCAATGCAACCGTTAACTCCAAATTGAAACCTCCTATAAAAATGGTGATGATGTAAACTCAGTACAGAGGCTGATACTCTTATTTGCTGGAATAAACACATCCAATTCGTATGCTGATTTATTTTAAAAAATGGAGCTCATTTAAAATGGGGTGAAGTTTTTGGCATCCTCAAGTCAATAGTTCATATAATGTACCATACCAGAAGATCTTCGTGTTCCTGCCAAACTTGCAGCCAGCACAGTCTTTTACTGGTGATAGTTTAACATTACAGCCTTGTGAGAAAGCAGGCATTTCCCATGATATATGGGTAATAATTTTGTTATTGGCAAGGTCATTGGAAAATTGCAAAATATTTTGCCTAAAACAGAGGGAGTTTCATCCTAGTTTTTGCAGGAATGTGCAGGAAAAAAAAAAGATAGAAGGCTATTCTGCAGTTTCCAGGGGATTTCTGTTAAAGGATAGGAAAAAAAGACCTATTTGTTTGAAAGTGCTAGTGTGTGGCTATCAGGCCTGCAATTGTATTGCAATTACTGACAGGTACCATAAATGTAATGGTCTGATCCAGCCTTGCTTCAGCTTCTTGCACTGAAAACGTCAAGCCCAAGCTTGAACCTAGCAGGGGAAAGAGAGACACATTCCCTCTAAAGTCACCTTGATCTCCTAAAGCACGTACTGAAGACCAAATCCTGGGCTGTGGCTAGGCCACCAAGAAGGAGCAGTAATGGGTGCACAGGGACGGCTTAACGACAGGCTCTGTCCTGTGCCTACTGCGGCTCTGAACTCCGTTTGCTGTGTTTGCCATGCCCCAAAGACTCTTCTAATTTAAGCTAGATGCCAAGCAATCACCAGGAAAGAGCAAAAAAGCAGCAGAGAAGTCTGGCACAGAGGTGTGCTAGCAAAAATCTCTTCTTCCTAGAGACTCAGTTCAAGAACCACCACCTCTGCTTTCTGTCTCAGAAAGATTACCTTAGGATGAACCTGCTGAGATTTACAGTAGCATTTGAAAAAGGCTTGTTGCTGTTGAAGAGCAAAAGTAGCAAAACCACACCTTGCTATTTGCTCTCTAGCCAAACAGAAATTTGGACACTAGAGGGAAGATTTAGTATCAGGTTCCTGCTTTGAAGATTTGCATCATTCCTTCCTCTGCTCAGAAACAGGGGACAGCTCTGGCACGTGCATGGAGGCACCTCTAGCAACGGGCTAAACAAGGGAGGAGGTGGGAAGCCCTGTCCAAGCAACACCCTATAAAGCTGCACGCAGTTCAGCGTTCCAGCAGCATTGTGAGTTTACTGCGGACTTCACCATGCAATAGAGCTACTAAACACGTTCTCTTCTCTCAAATGAGCTTTACTGTCAGGGAGAGAGGGTTGAAAAGGAAAGCAGTAAACTCAGCCACGGGACAGGCCTGTGCATCCTGCAGGAAACATATCTACTTATCCCCTGCCTCACACTCCCCACCATGGCACCTGGGCATCGAAAGCTCCTGGGGCAGACCTCCAGCCGTTACTCGCTGCCAGGTCCTACCCGCCCGACGCAGCCGGTCAGCACGACTGGGATCCTCTGACAAGCTGCATCTTGCGCTCCCATAGCTGCTCACACTACATTAGACTTGGATGACTAAATCTGTAAGAGAATCAGCAGACCTGAATTATTGTCCACGTTATGTCTGCCAAAGGTATCAAATCTATAGTATGGCTGTATCTCCTTTGTTGGTTTATGAACTCAGAAAGTATTAAAAGAAATCTGATTTTCTTTGCAATGTCCTGGAGTCCCTGAAATTCCTAAAAGCAGAGGTGGCTTCAGATTCCGGACTTCAGCATTGGAAATCTGGTCCCTGTGTTGAAGTAGAAGGGTTTAGATCTGGGGTCTGATTGTGCGCGCTGTGGAAACAAATCCCAGCTTAGAGCCGAGGTCCCAGCTGCCCATCTCATGCACCAGGTGTGCAGAGGCCAGGCCTTGCCCAGCTCTGTCACACGAGGTGAGATGAATTTTCCCTGCGGTCTGAACCTTTGGCGCGTGCCCCTGTGCTCCATTATAAAGCCTCCTGACATCTCACTCCAGTCCAAATAATAGGAAAAATTAATGCACGGCAGCTCTGTCCCCTTTGTGGCAATGCTGCATGGAGAAGTGTGTCAGAAGCGGGGCTGGGGAAGGCACGACATGACTAGAGTGATGCTCTGCCGCAGCTATCATCTTAGGCGCTGTAATGACCCCAACTCAGTAGCAGAACTTAAAGATGTCTGGCAGCAGCTTGAAATCGCGTCTGGAATGGGGATGCTGTTAGAGGAATCTTCCAGGAAAAACATATTAGACAACACTTTTTTTAATGCATGCAGGATTAATAGCTCACTGCAAAGTTTGCAACTATAACCCAAAATGCACAGACAGTAAATCTTGTTGGTACAGAACCAAGTCCTTGTCGCAGGTTAGCGGAACGTATCAGATTAGGTGATGGCACGTCCTGCAGGTTTAGGGCAAGTTTCTATAAATTTATCACTGGCTTCCAACATAGTCAAATATTTCTCCCCTTCCTCCCAGAGCTGACTCCTCGCAGAACCTCAGGTAATAAACGTCATCTGTTACAAATTACACAGCATGACTCCCACCCGAGTGCCTCAGAGCTGGCAGGACTGCACTGCTCCGTCTCGATGGCTCAGGGCAGAAGTGTAGCTTATGTATCTCCAAATATTTGCATGAAAACGCTCTCTTTGGATCAGTTTTTCTGACATTTGCTTGAATGGTTTTCAAGAAACACCCACCCAGTGCTAGTTACTGTGCTATGCAGAGCAAGTCATGCAGGCTCGCGTTCAGGTTACGAACTCCCCAGCAACCCGCTCTCCTCTCTGAGGGCCAGACAGCGACTCTAAGCTAGGCTGGTACTGGTTGTCAATAAAAGCCCACGGCCTTGCAGGTTAGCAACGGCCTCAACGAACTCAGAATCCAGGTGCTGGCATTCTCGCAATTCCCATTAACACCAATGGGAACAGTGAGAACACGCACGCACACGTGCATGCTTTTCCCCTGTCGTTCCTCCCCGCATAGAAAGGAAAGCAGACACCTACAGTTGTTTGCTCACCTCCGGCAGTCCAGCGACCCTTCCGTTTGGTGAGAGCTTAGCACTCCCTCAGACACCTGCGAGGAAGGCGATGGAAAACTATCCAACGATAATCAATGCTGAGTTATATCACTCAGCAAAGACAGACATCTGCCTTTCTTTTTCCTCTCTTTCTTTGCTGTAAGATTAATTTTCAGGTTGCCCTTCTCCACGAGCAGGGTTTCTCTACATTACACGCTTAATGCAAAGACGAAGAACTTAGGCAATTGCTTAAATCTGGTATGCACAACTTTGGTTTACCCAGGAATGTATTTTGAGGGAAGCAAGAGGGATTATCTAGTTCTTATCTTGAAGCTGTTACTTTCACTTGACCATAACATATCACTGCAGTGTCATCTCATATGCGTGACAGCCCACTGAACACAATTCAGCTGGACAGATGCCAATCCAATATAAATTCAGACTCCTTGCTAACTTCCGTATTTCACAAACCATGGTGCAAGAGCTAACGAGAAATCAGAATCTGGCGCCATGGCTGGAATGAAATCAAACCATGAAGCTCCTTCCCGACCTATTATAAAAATTACAGCGTGGAAAGTGAATTTAATGGGGCAGAGTGCTTAATTGTAATATCAGTAAAGGCTTTGATCTGGGTGACTCTTGACATCACAGAATGAGGAAACTCCCTTAATGATCTGAAAAACCACACAAATGGTTGGGGAAGGAAATCTGTTTTAGGCGTATATATTAAAAATGTTATTAACTCTCAGGGAGAATTTTATTTGTAGGAGAGGGAAGACAGTTTGAAAGAGGATCTGTATCATGAAGGGAAACAGAGGTTAGCTTAAAAAAAACAAAAAAGACATTGAAGACATTTTTAGTACATATAACATATTTAATGGGAATTATATATAAGGGCCCCAAAGAACTTTGCTGATGATTTAAAATATGTTCATATTCTTCACAAGGCCTGTGTCAAGCATAGGGTATCACTCCCTTAGCCCAGGAGAAGCTGTGCCTCAGACACACCCCTGCTCTCAGAGCGCCTTTCTCCTCCTGGATGGAGGAGCACACGCTTCCTTACTCCATTGCCCAGCGCAGGACAGTTCCTCTTCCAAACCAGCTGATTCCAGCTGTTGCATATGGAAAAAAAGAGACATGGCTCCACTTGCTCTTCTTCTGATAAAGGCTGACCCCAAGACCCAGGTAGAAGGAGAGGAAAAAATCTTTCACCCTAGAAATCAAGCACCCATCTCCCTGCCAGAGGTCTAAACACTTTGGCGATGCATTTAGCAGGAGGTCGTACCTTCAGCTGGCAATGCCAAAGCAGCAGTCTTGCAGGTTCTACCCCCCTTCCACTGGGTCTTTAGCATATTTATCAAAGTCAGAGATGACATTTCATTGAGCCAGGTCTCTTGAAAGGAAGAATTTCCTACACCTTAGGCTGCTGACAGCTGCCAGAGTTGATCTGGCAGGATTTTTTTCATACACTGATGTGAAAAACAGAACCTCCCCTGAAGCCAAGAACACAGTGAAGCAAGAGTGTGATCTGTGGCTTAGAAGGAGAAAGGAAAAAAAAAATATATATATATATATATATATATACACACACACACATATAATAAAAGGTAAGTCAGAGTGACTCACATGATTTGCCACAATCATTCAAAAAGCCAGTGGGGGGGGGGATCAGAATTGGTGCTCAGAGCTACCCACACTTCTACTGCTGCGCTCAGCCCGCGCAGTCAGGCTGCCTCAAGGAAGCCTCTAAACTCGTCTGCCCAGTTGAAAAAAAATGCAGCCTAGTTTTAAAGAATTAAAACTTATGGTTTCATCCTACTGGGTATTGTCCTTGCTCAGCTTTGCAGGGAATCTCCTGAGAAATCAGCTTGGCCTGAGGGTAGACATGATTTTCTGTGGCTGCAGCCCCCACACACAGAGATCTCCTCCTCGGCAGGGTCCCAGCAGCAGCATCATGCAGAGGCGTCTTGGCTGCATTTCGGAGGGGGAGAGGGCCACACTGCAGGTCACACAGCCTTCAACGCCTCCACAGACTTGCAGTCTCCAAGGTATTCACACGGCATGGGGAGGCACATCCTTCTTTTACAGGCCCAACTACTACCCCATGAACTAAGCTGCAGAAGATTATCTGAAGCCAACAATTGATACCATCCTCAAAAGGGGGAAACAGTGCCAAAAAATTTTGATCCGATGCTCACGCCAAATATAAGTATTGAAGATTTTTGGCTGGGAAACCTTTTTTCTTGGGCACTGAACCTCCCCAGAGTCAGGAGGTGGTACAAGAGCATCTCAAGTGAAAACCAGCGTCAGTGAGATTTCCTGTCGGTTTCTAGACCCAATCGCTTTGGTCCTTTCAAGAAAGCTCTAGGAGAGCAGCTAGAAATCTGGAAATTTCATCTGAGCTGAGCAATGGACACCTGTCAACTACAAATAAACACAAAATCAATTTAATGGTGTACCTGCAATGCCGCCTTCCAGGCGCTGAAAAAAATCCCATTAAATTCAGTCTCCTAGGTACATAAAATTGGACCCACACAACTGTAAACCAGACCAAATATTTGACTCTTGGACTGATGGAAAGGTTAGTGCAACACAGCCAAAAATTTTGTCCCATCTATAAGTGCTTTCCAGCAACGATGTTCAGCCACGTTGTGCATCACACCACTTCAGTGGCCCGCTCAGCACTTTCTTCACCTTCCTCACTAAAGCAGGGAGCCTAGTGGTGCGCACGCCGCACGTCCACCCCATCTCTGCTTCCCACCGTCTCGCCGGCCGGTCTAGACGAGTGTCCGTGTTTCTCTGTGCTTCCATTCTTTTACCATTTTTTTTCCCCCGTTTGTCTGTTTCAGACTGGAATTTCTCCGGGGGCAGGCACCTACCAAGGCTGGGACCTCTTCGGTATAGCCATATGCAAACAACGTAAGACAAATGCCTCTCTTGCAAAGTACATTAAGTGCCGTGAATTTACTTTTCCCCAGCGGCTGCCCAGTGATACAGGAAATCTAATCCTAAATCTCATTAGGTTCTACAAACAATTCGGCTTCTTTCCCCAGCAAAGTCACCATCCTGGACTGCTGAATGTTTATGTTTTATTTCTCAATTCCCTTTTTTCTCTCCATTCCCCCACCCTTCTGATTTTCCTTTTGGTAAATATTTCTACATTGGAGAAGTCTAGCCAAGAGAGATTTAAAAAAAGAAAGCGAGCAGCAGAGACACAGTATCAATCATTTACCTTCAGTTCCCCGGGGAAGAGGTGGGGAGAAAGAACAGCAAGGTAAAAAGTTAAAAACGGCAGAACCACAGCAAAGTGTTCTTTGAAGATCATCCAAATCTATTTCTTCCAACGTTGAGGCCCTTGCAACTAGTGCCAGGACTTGGGGAAAAAAAAAAAAAAAAAGAAAAACCTAACTCGCTTCCAAAAGTGAATTTTTCAGCATCAAGCCAAACTACTCAATGTTAATTTGGTTATTTGGCAAAAAATAACAATAATACTAGTACCTGAAATATTGCCATCTGCATCTAAAAGACTCCAGCCAGCCCATTTCCCAGGCCAAGAATTACAGCAGATACCCTTGACTACGAAAAAAAAAAATAGTTTGTTATTTTAAATGTCTACCGTATAACAAAGCATTGCATCGTGTTGGGAATGTACTGACACGATACCTTATCCAGGAACACGAGATGAGGTAAGAAAAAGCTATATATCAATCATATAAACACTTTAGATATTGGCTTCTCCTTTCCTGTCATAAATGCACACAAACGCGAGGGAGAGAGGCGGATGGCCCTCGGCCCCTCTCCCACCTCACGCAGGGGCGGGAAGGCCCGGCGCGGGGGGCAGGCGCCGGAAGGGGTGGCGCACCCCGCTCGACGCCCAAGAGCGGGTCTCGCTACGGCTTGGCGGCCGGACGCTCTCCGTCCGCTCCCGGACAATCAGCCGAGTGGCCGCAATTTATATTTTGGATGGCTCCCGAAAGTCATGCCTTCAAATAATTGGACAGGGGGTTAATTCAAAGCCTGAAAAAATACACACGGAAAGCAGGAGGAAGGGTGCTGCGCGGAGTGTTTATTTGTATAGCGCTCGATGCCTTAGGAGAGGCAACTCTCTAGTGAAAGCTCTCGCCCATGGGTCAGGCCGGTTGGGAATTTTCCGCCCGGTGTAAATACTCCGGCCCCACCACGGAGCTTCGCTCTTGGCACAGAGCAGACCCTCGCCACCCCTCCGAGGTCTCGGAGAGGGCCAGTACCTCGCCGGGCTGCTTCCCGTGCGTGGAGAGGACTCCAAGACCTCGATGCAGCCAGCCCCCGGCGTAGCCCAGGGAAGAGGGTCAGGGATTGCGAGATGGAGTCTACGTTTTCCTGAATTCTCCTCTTTTCTGAAAGGCTTTCCTACTCCGGAAATACTGCGGGATTAACTTATTCTCCCAAGAAGGGAAAAGTGTGCAATTACGAAGTGGTCTCTGCATGCTTCCCCTTATCTCGGTGCCTCCCATAGAAAGGCCAGTCAGTCTGTGCAGAGGATAATTAATGGAGGAGAAATCTGATGTATGTGGGTCTCGTGGACTTCGAGCTACAGAGCTATGAGCCAGCAGCACCAACCAGTGCCTGGGGCCCAGACTAAAACAACTTTGTCCGAACTACTCAGAGGGTCAGGATTGATATAAACACAATGGAATTTCTACTGATTAAGGCCTTTCCTCTCTGCACTGCATATAGGATTTCCTGTTCTGAAGTATGTTTGAGTATATTATTTCTATGCCAGGGAAGGGAAAACAGTCTTTCAGCGAGAAGCAAAAAAAAAAAAAAAAAAGAAAGAAAAAAAAAAAGAAATTTATCTCAGGGGGTAAAAAGATACCAAGCACAAAATCCTACCTTATCAGCAAGGACGCATGAACAATAAAAAGCTGGGGGACTTGCCTCACTCCTGCTCACCCTCTTCCCCAAAGCGTCTTAACAAGGAAAGCAAACCCCAAACCCACTACTACTGTGGAGGAGGCCTCTTAAGCATTTGCATTATTGACCCTACATTTGGGGTTCAGAAGGAGCTGGACGACCCCATGGGATTCTTCCGCCATGAAGCTATAGGAATTTGGCAGATGACAAACACACGCGCGCTTGGGAAGTTCCCCGAAGCGGACGTCGTGAGCTTTCGGGAAAGCCAATGCGTTGCCGTACCAGTAAACACAGTTTAAGCTGAAAATGCAACAGTGAGTCAGAAGCACCAAATCACCAGGAACATCGAGAAAGGGCAAAAACGGTCATCACAAACATACAGTCCAAGCTAATGAGGGAACGCAGTAAATGGGTGATGAGTTCAAACCACCCCAGAATTGGGAGCAGGACAGTGTTACTTGTTCTGTAAAACATTAACACTTGGGAGGTACATTAAACCTCCCGACTAAAGTTTGACCTAATAAAAATTCCCATATGCAGGACACATACTGATACTCATGTGATATCCTGCAAGAGGACTGAAAGAATGAAAGCAGTTTATGGTGCTAAGATGATAAAACAGACCTCCAGGACATCTTTCAGCAGAGCAAGCAACACAGTACTGCAACTGTTAGTGATCCTGGTGAAAATAAACGCACTGACCCCAGCGATCCTCCGATTGTACCATGAAGCTCTGTGGGTGGTTTGCATATCATTAAGGGTAGCAAGGTTTCTTTTTCAAAGGAAGCTTTGCCATTTAAAAAGAAGAGAAAGAAATATGTATTAGAACAAGTGGTCTTCTAGGAGATGCATGAACTCACGACTGACTTCACGTAAAAAGGCATCAATAGCTCAGCTGCTAATCAGTCACAAAGATCAAACCCTCTTGCTTGTGCTCGTACAGCTTCAGTCTGGAGGGAGGAAAACACAAATGCCTTCCAAAGAGTTCGCCCGACTCGCGGCTTTTCACCCCTCGGGACATTCTTCAGCGTGCAAGGATCGAATACAGACACCATGCGCAGCGCCACAGGCCTGCACCAAAGCGCATTTCAAGAGCAATCCTGTAGAAGCTGTTCGAGTACAAGGCTCACAGGGAAGCCTGTTCCCAGGGAAGGCTGCAATACGCCTGGAGACCTCCAAGAACAAAACACTACAAAAAAGCAAGAAGAAAAACAAACAAAGAGCCTGGACCGTTTTCAGAGGAAACCAAGAGCAACTCTGAAAAGGATTTCATGACTGCTGGCAAATCTGCAGTTGCAAAGAGATTGATAAACTAATATTTTCTCAAGTCTAAGTGAATATATCAAATGATTTATAAATACAATACTTTTGTACTAGCAGTCCATATGCAACACAAAACATTATCCCATTACTGAAATCAGTAAATCCTTGCTAACAACCACGGAGCAACCCTGCTTTACAATCACAGCAATTGAGTTCAAAAGGGAAAGCCAATCTGAGCGCCACGTGTTTACTGGTCCTGCTTTTGACTGGCCCCATGCAAATCCACATCAGTAGACACTTGAGCTGATACACGCGAGACAGCTCAAAGCCGGGTGTCCGTTTCCTTTCCTTTCTGTCTGAGGTTGGGCTCAATGTTGTAGCCCTTTCTCAGGCTAAGCTCCAGGGTAGAGACAGTTCCGACTCAATCGTGCAGAATTCTGGGTCCAGCTCCTCACCCGCTCCCGCTCCAATGCGGTCTGCATGGCTGTATTGCCAGGCAGAATAATGCCTATCTCTACTAAAAATGAATTTTAGCCCATCATCTCTCAGTAATGTGATGCCTCAAACACTTCTTTAATAGATGTCAGGTTTAGTGGTACTCCAGTGCCCAGAAGATGTTTAAATGATCCAAAAAAATTGTTTTTAAAAAGTTTATAAAATCCCATCTGAATACAAAAAGTTAAGCAAAACACTGTCGTAAAAACATTTCAGATTCTCATCCAAAAAACGTAGCATTTATTATGAAGCCCTTAAAATTGACAGTGAGGGAATTCTTCACTGTGGTCTCGCCCTCGCTTTCACCCTACAAAGTAATATTGTATGGAGGGAGAGTAAACACTATGTGCTGTATTTTCCTAAATAAAGCAAAGGAAAAAAACAGATCGATGTCTATTCTGCTGCCAGCAGATATGGAGTCAATTAGAAAACTAAAACAAACAATAACTTAACTCTTTGCACAGAGCTCCAAACATATCAATACTGCGAGCGTAGACTAATTTTCCATAGGAACATGAAAAGGCCTTGGGTTGAAACACACTCTCAAATCCAAATTTTGAGGGTGAATTTGTCGTTCCAGAACATGAAAGATCACCAGCACCAGACATCCCCTGGCAGCTCACCGCCAGGCATTGCAGGTTTCTCCCTGGCCAGCTCTGCCAAGAAGGTTCCCCGAGTTTCTCTTCCTGGTCAGGTGCCAGCTGCGAATTCACTTTGAGGCAGGAGATGCAAGAGGGGCTGCAGCCCCTTCTTATGGCATCTCCTCACCATCCCTCCGCACAGGCATGCATGAGAAGTTTTAAATAGTCATTAAACTTCATTTTTGAAGGGGAAGTTTTGTCCTTGCCTTGTTTTCTTAGTTTCAGAGCCGTCCCAAAAACATCTTTTCATCCTGTACCAAACCAAAATCCTGTATCAACTCCTGCACGTGCAAACACTTCTAAGGTAAATCCACTTCCAAAACCCAAAGCTGAAACTCACGGCAGCTATCACATGCCCTGCGCGATGCCTCCCACTGTCACAGTACTTCTAGAGGCACCATGGGGAGAGCCAGCACTATGTACTTTTCTCTTAGGAGAGGCTTCCAGGTGCCACATCCCCACACGACACAGTTATATGCTGCTGTGGCCAAGCAAGAATTTTGCTTGGCCAATTTTGGCTCTTCCCTCCAACTTAGCCATTACTTAGACAAACTCTTCTGACTTTGCTTTTTAAATTCCCATTAGTATCAGTGTTTTACTGAGTAAAAACGTTCAAAATGGGCAAAGTCCAGAAGACCCTGTTAAAACACACACGCAGCTGCACGGCCGATACCTTACAGCTCTAGTTTCAATGTTCTTTAACAGTTGTAGCACAACTCAAGATGCTCACACATACAAAAAATAACCTGGACATCCTTTGCTGTACGAGGAAGGTAGCTAGAGAGTATAACAGCAAAGGTACTGGCAACTGCCACTGCTGCAGAGGCCAGGCAGGTTGTAACCGTGACAGCGAGGATGGGGTTGTGCATAGAGGCGCTCCATTCACCCACAGCTGCTTTCAAGGCACTTCTTCGGGCACATGCTTCAAGAGTTTGGAGACCAAGGGGATGCTACAGTTTCATTGTTCCCTCCAGGCAACACACCCCAGAAACCGAGAGCCATGCTGCTAACAGACATCATTCCCTGTTTACGTCACTGGCACTCTTCCCTTTTGCCTTCAGATTTACTTATTGGCTAGGAATGAAAATTGCTATTGGGATGCTGAGGGAGCCATGGGTTTTCTCCAGCCTCATAAAATTATCCCTCCAACTCTGCAAAACTTCATTTTCATGGTACCTTTTGTTCACTCAGCAAGTGGTGAACGCTGGCCTCAAATCCCTGCGCTGCACTGGGAGCACCAAGCAGCTCCGGCACACGAGGCCTAGAGTAGCACAGTCACAAATGTCCAAGGCATGGACTAAGACAGCAAATACCTCCAAACCAGATCTGCCAAGTTCTCCTAAGCCGTTACGCTTGTGAGCGTATTGCACAAGTCAGGTCCAGCTAAAAGCTATTTACTGCCTTTATCTGTTACTTTGCTTCTCGAATGGCCGGACGAACTCAGGGCACTTGGGCTCCAGGACAAAGAGCAGCTTGGAGGGAGGCGCTCAGGCTCCCCGACCCATAGCTGAAGTTTTAACCTGCAGCGCTGTGCCCTAACACCATGCTGCCAGCTGAACGGTGCAGCGGGTCAGGGTAGCACAGGCTCTGCCGGAGCCTGGCCCCACTGGCCGCGAGACCGTACATAGGCACATATATAACTGCTGGAGCACCCCAGCAGTGGCTGGGGACATGCAGCTGTGGCTATGGATCGCCAGGAGGGTCCTGGGAGCTGTGAAATCTCACACACTGACCGCGAGACACGTACTGCCTCCTGTCAGCCATCCGACCCTTACAGTACAGCCTTCACAGCTTCTACCCGAGCTGTAAGCAGATGCTGAGCCTGCCTGATCACAGGTAAGCTCTCCCTCTATACAGTGCTCTCCTTCCTCATTTGGATTAAGTTTGTTAGAAAATCTCATCCATTTAAGAGCCTTTAAAATAAAAGAAATAAAGACTCAATACTCCAGCAATGTGAATGGCTGCTTCTCCTAGACCTACGCAGAATGAACACGTTCCTCCCATGGGTCTTACCTATGCGAGGGAAGGCTGCCAGGCAAAACTTGTCCTGAAGAAAACCAGACTTTAATGTAATTTAACAGAGTAGCAGTTTTGCATTCTTTGAGAGTTAAACAACCAGTAGAACTAATCATAAATTGATCAAGCTGGAGCTTTCTTTTTCAGTTACACGCATTAAAAAAGCTGTATGCTTCTGTTCTGGTGTTGCTTACAGAGTAACCAGCCCCGGACCAGGGAGAACGGGGGAGCCCCGGGAGTTTGCGTGGTCCTACGACCTGAGGAAAGGCCGTGCGGGGCAGGGTGGCTAACGGCTCACTGCCCTTTGCGCGTGATGCCGCTGTTCCAGAGCGGAGGTTGGATAGAAAGCCCATGGAAGAGTACTTTTAGCCCCTTAAAGTCCAAGAAATTTTAACATTCATTTCCAAACACTACCAACTCTAGCTGCTGCTTTACGATCTTTATCTGTTCCGTTGGCAAGTACTATGCTGTCATGAAATTCTCAGCTAACCGAGGTCGAGCGTCCGTTTCAAATCCATTCAACGTCTTCATACAACTGCTGGACCAAACATGTCCAAAGTACATCCACACATCTGCTAAACAAACAGGAATACTTGAGACTGCTTCACTGCATTTTTTTAATAAACAGAATATCCATGGAGAGAGCTGTTGCTCCTGCCTGCTACTAGCGTTGCCTCACTCCTTCCACTTGTAAGATACTGTTTCAGACTGCTTATTATTTGATCACTTTCTACATTCAGGTTACCATCTTCCAAGCCAAGTGTCTGCATCTAGCTGAACTGTTTATGGAAATTTCAACCCAATTGTCTAAGACAAAGAATGTAGAAGAAAAACGCGTCTCAAAAGGCTCATAACATTTCCTTTGAGAAGGCTTATCGGCCCCATGTTTCATAAAAGGAATCTGAAATTTCTCTGGGGATGAGGTGGGCAGGGTTTTACAGCAGAGAGGGGCTTTCTCTTGGTCTTATATAGCTTTCCCCAAATTTAGTCAACATAGTCAGTGTCTCTGCAATGTATATGTGTACATTTTACACATATACAAAATCACAGCTAAAATCCCCAAAGACTCCTTTCTCACACCCTGGAGCTGTACATACATATGGTCCCTCCAGTGCAAGGCTGGTGGAGCTCAGGCAGAAATTCCTGGCCAGGCCAGACTGCGCTTGGACACCCAAGCGGCAGTTGGGAGCAAGCCTCCCCTGTGTCCTCCCTGACACCCGAGCTGATGCTCAGTGAACACAGAAAAGGAGGAAGCTGCCTGATGTAGATGCATGCAGAAACCGGGAAGAGAGAATTTACTAAGGTTGCAAAGTCAGAAGTTCGGAAATGGCAGAAACATGGTCGCCTGTTCAACTTCTATTCGACCTTGTTGAGTGTGTATTTTATGACAGAGTCTAATTACAGGATTATATGCCATTTTTCCACAGGACCTGCTCATGGGATGGTCTGGCTCCAGGAGCCTAGTGAAGCAGGCTGTTGTCCAAAGCAGCTCTTTCATTGCAGAAATGGTAGAACGCAGAGTGAACAAAGCAAGGAATTTCAGGAAGGGAAAGGCTGGTCTTAGCCTCAAACAGAAGCCCCATCTAGATTCTGCAACAGAGTTAAACATTGCATTAAAGAGCTACATAACAGCACACATTCTAAAAATATACATATAGAGAGAGAGAGAGAGAGAGAGAGAGAGAGAGTCAATAAAACAATTCTGAGCTTTCAATTTCCACATTTAAATGAGGATAACACCTTTCGATTGGAGGTTTGGGGGGGAAAAAATCATTTTTGTGAGGCATTCAGATACTAAACTGATGAAAATCACAGAAGCACATAGCAAATTAGAATCTTCATAGCATGCAGCAAGTACAACCATGGCCACGTGGAGAATAAAGAGGAAGAAACAACATGCTGAATAGCAGCTAACTAGTAACAAGTAATTGCTGTTCAGTAACTCTGGGGATGCAGAGTTTGGCTGTAGGGAGAACCTGTACCCAGTCGCAAGTGCCCAAGCGGCACAAAACGAGCTGGTGGCTATTGCAGAACCTCTGCAGGCCTCACGAATGCAGCAGCTGAAGAGAGAGCAAACAAATCTCGGGCAGGCATACCTGAAAATTTTTTCCACTGAGGGTTAAAAATATCAAATGCAATCTGAAGGTTTTTTCATTTGTGAAGTCTAAGACTTTCAAAGCTTCTCACTTGGACCTGCACACCCAAATGCCCTCTATAGTTTACAGTGCCCTAACCCTATGGAAAAAGAATACACGTCTATTTAAGCGAATACACATCTAATTAAAGGAGCTGTTCTCCCATGTTTCAGCATGTGGCTCACCTTACCCAGGGAGCACACTGGAAGAGGCAGGCAGAGGCTGCCACACTGCTGATGCCAGGGCGTCTTAGGTACAACCCCATGCCGACAGTCGGACAAGCTGCAGGCTGCTTTGGTACAGCTCCGTGGAGTTATAACCACAAAAAAATGACAGTCCGAAAAGTGGCAACCTAAAACCCTCCCCAGTGTGATTCGCAGCCCCTATTACATTCAACTGCACAGTGTGTCTTGCCCCCTCCCACTGCCCAGCCCCACTTCCAAGGACCCCTGTGCGAGCTCTACCACCTTGGCTTACTGCAGACTCGCAGCTGTTAAGGCTCCCTCTTACATGCACATCCTGAAGCGGTTTCGAAAGCATAAATCTTGGTCTGGAGGTTTGTTTGTTTACTTGTTTTTAAATGGGGAACTGCCAAAATTCAGGAACTATTTTCTAATTTTAACATTTTATTTTCAACCAGGGAAAAGCAAATCCCTACAATACAAGTAATTGCTATTCGATCTATACCCTGGGTTAGATTCCCCAATAGGTTTCTCGTCTTCCAGGGCTGAAAGGGAAGATCTCTGGGACCTGCAAGCGATCCCTCCATTAAGTGAATGCACTGCATACACTTTCATAGTATTACAAGTTTGAGTTTACTTGAACGACTTTGGCATGGCTATCATGAATCTGTATTAAGCTGCTCCCCAATATTTATTGTCAACTGCACCAAGATTAGAAGATACCTGCCTCTTGTTTCAAAACTTAATGGCCCATTGACCACACTTCCTCCGAAGCACAAACTCTGTGTCCCACGACACTAAATCTGTGCTGTGCTAGTGAAAAGCCTTCTTTATTTCAGGCCCGTATCCAGAATGGAAATGATTTAGGTCACAGTCACTGTGTATTTTAACTCACTAACTCACTATTTCTTTAGTAATTAGAGATGAGGTCCACAGCAATGCCAAATAATATGCTGACCTAAATTTGCCTATCTATTCTGGATACTCCCCCGGAGATTTTTATTTAACACACTTCAAATTAGAGCTGAGGTGGGACCAAAAAATTCTTTGGCACAAATCAGGGACAGAAATGAGTGCATTTTTCACTTTTTTTTGATCCTTACCACAGTAACATTTGCTTTCATGTTAAAGACACCCAGATGAGACATGACAGCAGTGACAAGCATGTGGGTTTAAATAGCATCCGTCTTAGCACCACAGAAGAGAATCACTTCCCCTCACCTCTTCTGAGCAGAACCCTTGGGCTTCTTCTGAAGCGTGGCTCAGGGAGCTTTACCTACAGAGGTTAGCAATAGGGTTTCCCCCCCCCCCCCCTTTAAACTTTTTTAGCCTCTTCAATCTCACTTTGCTGCAGCAGAGGAAATGAGGTAAATTGGTCCTAGCACAGGCCAGGAACCGCTGTCCTACTACTGACGTGGGGTTTAAAGGTACTGTGGGAGCAGAACAGTAAATCTCTGGAGCACAAGTTTCTTGTGATAACACTAAATTTACCCAATATTTATTGCTAAGACATAAATGTTATGGCAACATGAAGGAAAACAAGCTTTAAGGTTTTCCTTTAAAGCAAGAAGAACCACAAAACTCTGCATACCACTGTCTAAATTTAAGCAAAGACATGGTGATATTTCAGTAATATGACTATTACATTTTGCACTCACATGCTCATTTTCACTCCTTTGACAATGCTCATTTGACATCAGACTTCACTTTTCACTGCTCATCAAGCAGAGATATAAGCCTGCTATATGGACTAGGATATCCTGGAGATGTGCTTCAGATACTTAGTCGCGTTAGCGTTTACTCTTTACTTTAAAGAACAAAGCCAGGAACACCATGCCATATGAGTGGTGTGATTGCAGGTATAGTACAACAGAGTACAGAAGTGTAACTAGAACATTTTTCCGTAAGTTAGTAAGGCACAAGCACTAAGCTCAGTGTAACGTGTCTACCCTCTCCAGGGTCTTAAATAAATATGAGGATGCAAAGACTAGCAGTTTGCAAAAACACAGGCTATTGGAAATTATTACTAGTGACATACATACACACATATATACATACATACACACACGATCACATGTCTCTTCAGTATTCAGTATTTTTCAACCCAAGATCAAAGCTCTTCTACAATATGATGTTTCAAGTATCACCTCATTTCCATTATGATTGCATAAACCAGTTCTGTCAGTCTTTGCCTCTATCCCATGTTTGATAAAGTATTTCTATGGTGTATCTCAGTTTTAAGTATTAACTTACATTAGAAACAAGTGTTTCCCCTTTGGAAGGAAAAGCATCTTGTCAAGGGTCATTGGTGGGAGAGAAACACTTCCATAAATGACAACCCACAACAGCAGGTGCCACTGCCCGTTTCCTTTTAAGATCCTTATCCTGTAGCTTTAACTCTACTAATGGTTTTAAACAAGTTCTTTCATCCCACTATCTAAAGAAGGTAATTTCCACACTTCCATTGCATTCAGATTCATCCATTCGTTCTGCCATTCCTAAAACTACAAAGTCTTTTCCATTGAATAAATCCAATCCTTGTCTCCATTCCTAAATATAACTCAAAATCGCAGCAGCATCTCCCCTCCTTTAAATGTTTTAAATATGGAAAAGGGGAATTTGAAGGATGTTAGTTTTATAGCCTGTGAAGTCTTCAAGTATCCAGGTGGAATTGATCAACTGTTTTTATAAAAAGGAAATTAAAAAAAAGTGAGAAAGTATTAAACCTGTTGGTCCACAAAAGAGAAATTAATAAAACACAAAGAACTTTTGAACCAGTACATAAAACTTTACTTGTTTCACTTAGTGGAATTAGTCATCTGAATTTCAGATACCTAAAGGCTGCATTTTATTACTGCGTACAAGGAATAAACAATCCTTGTCCACTTGCAGTATTGCATACTTTTTAGGAAGAGGCATATAGAACTTTTGTAAATAATAATGTATAACTATGCACATGTGTAAAGATATTAGCAAAGAGGCAGAACTGAGAACAGCTCAGACCAAAATTGGACATTGGCAATCAGAGTTAAGGGAGTTTTCCTTGTGGAATCCTCGATCTCAGGCTCGAGGAAAAGGCAGAGCAGTATTCTCATGCTGGACCTGCTAACTTCAGCGTGTGGTTACAGGTAGGCAATAGTTTTTGAATTCCTTACACTGCCAACTATGGTAATAGTAACCCTTTGAATGAGACGTTGGAGGGCCCGTGAATGGAGAGCTCTCCGTCCTTCCTTTCCAAAAGCCCGCTCCCCTGGTGAGCCCATCTGAGCTCACAGCCGGTCTCAGACCTGCTCCTGGAAGACTTCATACGCAGAAGGAGGTGCAGTCCCAGTAGCAGAAGGCCTGGGATCAACTCCTGCTCTCACTTAAAATTACCAGGTTTTTCCGGCCACACAGCATCTTCCCAAGATTCACTGCCTCCTGCACACACCAGCTCTCATCTGCAACGGCCCTGTGCTGAGGAGAGGGAAAAGCACCACCAACCTGGTGGACATGGCAGAGAGCACGGCCCACACAACACCCTCTTCACCTCCCAGAGCGGAGGCAGAAGCACACCGGGAAAGGGCAGACAGCGCCAAACGCAGGGTGGGGCATAGAGAGTCTGCAAGATGAGAACCACTGGGCTGCTCCTCGGTCTCTTCTAGCTTTTAAACAAACAGAATCAAAGTCCAACAGTTAGAACTCAATTTCAGCTCTTGTTAACTGGCAGATTTTGAAGTTATACAATCAAGCGATACTAAAATAAATAACATCTAGAAGTGAACACTTTCTAAGAGCCCATACCATTGTTAATGTCAGTACCAGAGAGCACTTGCCTTTGGTAAAGTTATACGGAGTCTCGGTTTGGCTGAACTCACGTTGTCTGGTCACTTCTACCTTCCCCAGTGAGCATGTGAATGGTTTCTATTTAGGGGAGATTACAGGTAGCCATAAATTATCACCTAAGTGTGGGCTGCCTTGCTGGCCCGAGCACCTGGCCAGATCTTCACATCACTAGATGGCTGATGCTTTGGCTGTAAAACCTGCCAAGTCTTGGTCCACGTAAACTCAGTTTTTGACATGTGTTATGTTGATCATAGGGAACCATTACAGAGACCTAGTTATGGAAGAATGAAGCATTTTTTCCTCATCTATCATTGGTACTTTTCAGATGACTGCATTCCTGCAGGACTACATCATCTTTTTTTAAATCTTAACTTTCTCACTACTTAAGATGCCCTTCCCTAAAGCCTCTGCCAATACCAGTTCAGATTGTCCATATCGTTAGCTTTTAAAACTGGATAGACAGCAAGCTTTTCTTAATTATCGCTAGTACATTATTAATAAATTGTGAAGCTCTGGCTTTCAGGCTCAAAAATATATCATTTACTACATTTAAATTTCTCATTCAAGGAAGTGAGTTGACATAAAATACTATCATGTGTGGAGATGTGCATAAAGGATTCTTTCAAAGTATACTTTCACATAATGTTCTTAGTATGAAGCTACTTATAAGTAGCTTCATATCCATGCATATCACATACATATATGTAATGCATGCGATATGAAGCTACTCATATGTAAAGCATGCGATATACCCTATATACACTAATCTTCTGTAGCTTATTAAGGAAAGTACTTTAAAGGCACAGTTTAATTAAGCTTCACTACACTCTTGTGTGAGGATAAAATCATCCCTGTTTTGCAGGCAAGTGCTAAAAAATTAAATTATAAGAGTCAGACGGTGACTTAAAGGCATAGTCAGAAAAAGAAGCCGAAAGACTCAGTTCTAGTCCCAGTTGATAGGAAACTCTTTCCTACGGATGTGTTAGCTCAATCCAAATTTTGTGAAATGAGATAACATCTGACTTTAGATGACATTGTAAGCCTCACATTTTAACCAGGAGTCGACTTGAACTATGAGAGATGTTTCTTTTCTATGGAAAGTATAAAAATAGTTTGAGTATTACAAAATGACAACAACAATAAAAGAATACATCCTATTCCAAACCTCAAAAACTCAGAAAATGAACATTAAAAAGTTAAATACTTAACAAAGCTGCAAGAACATGATAAAAGATAATACAGTAATTGATTTGTTTGGATGTGCGCACTTCTGAAGGGCTCCGCCCTGTTTCCTTTAGCAAATACCATAAAGAAAATCAGAAATAAATGAATGAATAGTTATTACTAGATGGGAAGCTGTTGTTTGAAAGAGACAGTGAGCTGGAGGGCAATCATTAAAATGATCCCGTTAGAAGGTCCACTGATTTACGTAGCAATGATCTGTGATTATGAAATGAACAGGTCTGACGTCATTTCTTCATCATGCCACGATATAAACCAGGCTGAGCGCTTGGCAGGTGACTAAAGAAATGTTGTTAACCATGTTAACATATACAGAGTCTTTCTTCTAGAAGAAAGCTTGTGTCTTCAGTTCACTGTACAATTGCTTGCTCTATGGGGCTAATTAAGTCAATTATGCAAAAGAGTTCTTGCTTGCTAGGCAGGGTAGGCAAGAACTGGGATTGAGGAGCAGTGGTACATATACATACACATACACCTTTCCACCCATACTTCAAAAACCACTCATTCTCTATCACTTACTTATTTTCAAGCAGTTAGTCAGAAAAACGCATCTTTTACAGAGTCATTCACCACTTAGTACATCTTGGGCCAGGACTTTCAATGTTTTTGCTCCTCCAAGCACTGGCTTGAGTAAACCTGATGGCAGATTCAGCTCAGGACAAAAATATCTGCTACAGGTATGGGAGGAGTTCACTTCAAATGAGATTTACAAGCTACATTGCCCAAAAAATATTTTCAGGAACATTAAATCTGAGGAAAAGCCCATATTCTACGTATTTCCCAATGGCAAGCAAACACTAAAGCATAGCAACATATCTCAGCATATAAGGCCCTCCACATAAAAAGGATAGGACAGCCAAATTCCGCCCTCTACCACGCTATTATTAATAGCTATTATTACTTGAGCTCCCCTAGCTATCCTGGGTGGTTCACAGAAAACAACGGCACAGTCTTCGCCTTGAAATGGTAATCTTCCGCGGAGACATGATACAACAGGCCGGAGGAGCAAAAACGAAAGAGATGGGTGGGGACCAGAGAAGGCAGGACAACGGTCACCGTAGTAGGATCACTCGTTATATCCTGTAACTATCTTGATGCTTCCATTCAGTGATTTAATTAATGACTTAGATATATTTTCAGGAAAGACTGCAAAGAGTAGAAAGGAGGAGGGTGTGGCAAAGATGTTTAAGAGCAGTAACCAGGAAGGGCAGACAGATGAAAGTAAAAGCAGCAGTTCACGAGCGCTGGAATTCAGGAAAGCTGAATGGGATTTTGTTTGTGGAGCGACTGTGAGCACAGCCTGGGCTCGAGACATTTGCAACGGCTCACTCGCGTGGGGATTCTCTGGTGCCTAGCAAGGCGTGAGGCTACGCCGTAGCCAAAACACTTACGATGTCTCCCTCATCAGTGCAACTTCTTATATCACAGAACTTGTGGAAAATGAAGTTCTCTTCGGTGCACAGGTTCAGCATTTATGAGGGAGAGAAAGAGAGAGATGCAAAGAAATGAGATCATGAAAAACAACTTTTCCTTGAGAAATGGCTTCAGAACACACAAAGCATTCAAGAACCAGTGTCATGAGCATGTGGGGACCACGCACCCTCCAGCCACCACCTGGCCAAGGTGCAAGGCTCTGGAGGCATATGCCACACTGAGTTAAGGCTCCAGGGGGATCAGGACACTCAGGGTATTTTGTTGTTTGTGCAGATACTGCAACAGCAATTTCCCTAAGGAAGGGGGATCTTGTAGCCTGACCTCATTTCTTGCTGTCTCGGACACCACCCAGCTCAAAATATCTTGCAAAAAGGGAGCACAGTAAAAGGTGAAAACCCAGTGGTCCTCATTACAGATCTTCATTCTGTTCCACATAGTCACTCCTTTGTTTTTGAGAACTTGGGACAGCTAAGGAAGATAAATGTTTCATTTAATGGAAGGTTAATGGATTCTTGTTTTTCTTGAAAAATTATTTTGATCTAAAAAGAAAAACTTCCTAAACCATGTAAATGATTGATCTTTCTCAGCTTTTCGAACAGCCCCAGCGAGGTGAGCTGAGGAGAGGGAAAGATAAGCAGAAAGAAAAGGGGAAAGACCAAGAAAAAAGGGTTTCATCTATCAGAGTTCCATTTGCAAAAAAACAAACAAACTAATTTTAACAGAAACAAAAAATGCCTTTTAAAAAACCTTAAAAACTCTACCTGGCCTGGAAAGAGCCTTCTTATAACTGAAGGTTTTTGGTTTTGCTTTTTAAACTGAGACATTACTTTCTACCAGCACCTACTGCCCTTCACTGAAGAAAACCTGATGTCTCTTGTCCCCCCATGAACATACTCCCCGAGTGCAGAGAGAGATATGAGCAGGAAACGGCGTGCGCACTACCCGAGCAACACAAAACTCAGTCACGCTAGCAAAACTAGAGGTTTCCGCCGTGTCTGTTTGTCCTGGAAGAACTGGGGCAGATGCAGCGACTCCTGCCACTTTTGCTGCGAAACATGCTGTGCAGCGCACCTTGGGGCTTTCCAGCAAACTGCCCTCGTTTTGGGGAGTCCCCGAGCGCTCAGCGTTGAAGAGGCGAAACAGCCTAACAAACCAAGCCAGACCTCGGAGTCACCGTGCGTGCCCCTGCCCCGGACCCGTGCACCTCGCATACAGCATTTCACTGAAAAAGCAAGTGACTTCAGGGGCCAGAAGCGTTCCTTCCGGCTCGCTCGCTCCGCGTGCTGGCCTTGTGCACTCGCCGGGCGCAGAGGGGCACACGAGCTAATCGCACCTCGTGAATATGAGGGTTAGTCTATAGGAAATCAGCAGAATTTATGTAATTTTGGCAGGCACTGTCTTTCTTCTCTGTAAATTTAGCAGCGATTAGCACGCAGGTTCCTGAACAGTATGTGCACTGTGTTTTACGCTGATTCTCCCAACTCGGCGTGCCGGGGCTGAGCGAGAGCATCGCTCAGGGAAGTGGCTACGAACACGGGTATCGGGTCATCGAACGCTCCTCAGGGCCTCCTCATCTCTCAGGTACTCCCACCTGTACATAACCAGAAACAGATCTGAGCTACAAATCTTACTACTCTTAAAGAACGTCTCCAGCTTGTGCATCCACACAAACATTTGTTTGCTGCCTGAATCTAAAAACTAAGTTATCCCAAATAATGTTTAAAATACAACATTTAGTCTGACAAGGGCTTTGAGAAGAGTTTTTAAAGGATATTCAAGGACAGGAAGAATCATTTAAGCTATAAGCTACGGGCTGAAGGGAGCCTGTAACGAATTTTCAAAGCTACAAGTCCTTTACCAAGTTTAAAGCTTTAATTCCTCTTTGACTCCTTGCTCTGCTCTTAGCCCTTAGCAGAGCCCTTTCGGTGGAGGAAAGGCTGGAGCTTAAAGGGACAGAGCATACTGTTCAAAAGGTAAACACATTTCACAGCCTATTAGGGATATCCACCCTCAGACTCTCAGACAACGAGTTTAAAAAGTTTTTCAAAGTCATGGTGCCATCAGTCCTCTGTCACTGGATTTTTAAAACGTATCAAGTTCCTCAAAAGGGCTTATACAGTCCCCGCGCTCTGGTACAGGTACTATGTAAGAAGCTGTGAACTTCTGCATGCTAGTGCTCCTGGGTTCTTTGTGTTGTTTTACCAATGAGAAAAACTTCGTATGAATACAAGACTTTATTGTAAAAAAAATTTATATTTCCCCAGTGTCTTTTTGTGTCAACAGAGGACTTTACTGGCAAGTAATGAGTTTGCACTAAGCAGGCAAACACAAATAAATGAAATCTCTGCGGATAACCAAGCATGGTGTGTGCATATATTGCATCTCCAAGGATTTAAAAAAAAAAAAAAAAAAAAAAAAGAGTAAAAGAAACCGGGTGCTTTTAGAAAACAATAGCCATTTATGAAACATTTTTGCCTCTTGCACTTTTAGAGAAAAATTAATGCCTCCCTTATATCCCCTAGGCTTTTATCAGCCAGTATATACCAAATCATCTATATGGTGACCTGTCAAACAATATAACCTAAATAGTTTTGCATTATAATATTTAATACTAATTAAAGTTTATACAGTATTTAGATTTTTGCCTTTCTTTGCACCTTCTAAATTTCTTCATAACCTGTTCAGATGGGCACAAAGTGCTGGCGAAATAAATTGTGACAGTCAGAATAGTTCACAAAGACTACAAGTAAAAAAAAGCATTTGAATAACCAGAGCTGCATCACATGCCTAACCTTTTCCAAACTGCATTTAGGATAAAGGATATTTGGCTTATGGACACCCAGCCTAGCTGATGTAATCAACTTCCTCAAGAATCTTTGCACAGTTTGGGGAAACACGCATTCAGATTTTATGGCAAAAGTTATTTATTTGCCATATTCAGAATCTGGTAGATATTCAGAAGGTTTGCCATAGGACTGACAGTCCCTGAGAACTGAGAACTTACATACCCTGCAAAAGCAGCAAGTCTAGGCTTCTCTTCAGTCCCTTTCAGACCCGGGCTGTTGAGCTAGCTGGACATCTGGGGGGACCCAGGACACCCATTCTCATGCTCTTTTGCTCCCTTTATCTGCAAATACCAAGGTGTTGTTTCTCAATAGATACATTTCAGTGGAGATAAGGGGTTAAGTTTCCCAAAAAGTTTTAAAATCTCAGCATAAACGCAGGACTGGCTTCACCAGCACTGTGTTGGAACTTGGCAACCATTTGAGAGGACACATCAACACTAAACAACAGTTTGGAACAGGAAGAGAAGATGAATATCTAATCCGATTGAAACTCCAGAGGAAATATCATGCAGGCTGATTGGAATTAACCCAGGAATCTCATGCTAACGACTCTGGTCTTATGAAAATTTCTCCTCTGTACAGGCTCTTTCACTATCAGTCATCAATACCGCACGTAAGCATCTGGAAGCACCACTGCATTTTTAGTGACCAGAACCTCAGCCTTGCAGCACAGCTGAAAAGACCAGTTATTTATCTTTTTAAATCAAAACCTGCCCATTAATACACTCATTTAGGGATATTCAGGAGAAGATGGAGGTTCAAACTAGTATCTTTAGTTTCTCTTACACAGGATGCCTGAAACAAAAGTCTTCTGAAACATATATGCTCCTATACAGAATATAAGTAGTGGGACCATTGCCCTGTTGCTTCAAAAGAAAAAAAAAAAAAAAAAAGAAAGAAGAAAGAAAGAAGAAAGAATCTAAAATCTTTCCACTCGAGAGTCCCAGAAGACTCCAAATTTCCCACTTATCTAGGAAAAGCGATTTATATGAACACTGTTTCCCAACACACAAACTATAAAAAGCCTCCAACTCCTGTGCAAGGACATCCCAAGAACTTAAACACCAGAAAACTGGGAAGTCATCCAAAACCTTAAAGAGCAGTTGATCACGGTTCCCACACCAAAGCTGTTGCATATGAAGTCTGTGGTGTCTCCACGTTCTTCCTGAAGGCTGTTCTCATGCAGATCCAGTAGAATGTGAAGAAACCTGTCTCTCCTAGCCTGTGCCCATGGAAAAAAATGCTAATGCACCGAAGCAGAGAGAAGCTCCCACACAGAAGAAACTGCGCCTGTGAATGGTTGCACACATATACTTCAAACATTCATTTTGGCAAAGTTACCAATTCAGGGAGTAAATTCTTTCAGGGAAAGAACTTGGCTTTTGAACTTCCCATGATTCATTTCTTAGCATGACCCTCCTAGATCTTTATGGGCAAATTTTAACATCCCTGTCCTGACTCTTACTCCTACAAGCTGCAGAGGCACTTCGGCCTGGCCTAAGTCCAAGTTGATGTTGATTTTTTATTCCTCTACCCCCCTTCCCTCGATCTGGCTAGTTTTCACCTGGATCAGATCTCCATTGTCGTGAGGACTAATGCTAAAACAAGGGAGGCAGCAGGAACAAACAACAGGGGACTAGCAGAGAGTGGGACGAGATTTCCCTTTTGCCAACAGCACATATTTACTCCAGGATGAGATGACTACGTAACAACTTCCTCACATGCTTTCGTGAACTCCTGGTCAACAATTTGCTGCAAGCTACATCTATTCCACTGCTTGCTGAAACTATTATAGCTTCGCGATAGCTGAGAAATATCAGCTGTACAGTTTTGAGCAGTTTTTGAATGCATCTACCTGAGCAAAGCACATTCCCCCAGTGTTCAACACACGTTGGCTGTCAGCTAGTCTGCAGTCTGACGACACCAGCATGGATTAATTCCACGTATGAATGTTCTCGGTGCAACATGTGAATGTTCAGTCTTCATTGAGGTACCAGCAGGAGAAAGAACAGAAGTATGCCTTATACTCTAGGCATTGTATTCCTTTTTCAAAGCAATGTGGATTTTTAAGAAAGAGCAGACTCCGAAAGAGAGATGAGCTAAGATAGGAAATTCAGAGATTCAAAATAAAATAAACATTAATATTAAGGCGTGCTTGGACCTACAGCTCTTGTTTATCCACTTAAAAAATAGAATACTACTACATTCCCCATTTCCCAAATTCCTGTTGTCCCTTCTGCTACACCAGTTTGTGCCACACTTTTTAAAAATCACATTTAAATCTCATAAACTGTTTTTTAGAACACAGTAAGGAATAAAACCGTGGCAGACTTCAGATCCAGGCACAGGCACGGTTCAGCGACGCTGCCACTCGCTGACAGACGGCTCCCCCTCGTGCCTTTCCCAGACAGACAACCCCCGGCCGCGATGCGAGACCCGATCTACACGCAGCGGTATGCACATGCTACACCTGCACGGATATAGCATTTAAAGTCTACGGTGTAAAAGAGTGACATTTAACCAAGGACACTTAATTCACAGCTCCTTGTTAAAACATATTTCATAACTGGAATCACATTAGGCATGGTGTTATCCAAGTGATCTGCTCAGTGTGAGGTCCTGCATGTCAGAGTTTTTGTTTTATTGGACATACTAAATGCTTTCTCAAATGAAAGAACGAAAACAGTGCCTAAGCAAGCAGCAGCTTTTGCACTGGCAGTTCTCGGGTAAGCCCCGGGGGCTGATGCTATGAAGCACTAACTCTTGCAATACTGCTGTGCAGGCTTCCTACAAAAGACACGTAGAACAGCATCCACTGCCTACTGCTGCTTCTTACTCTGTTTCTAAGCATCTAAACAACACGGAAGAGTTTGCCCACAAGACTTCAGGAATCCATGAAAATACACCTGTTCTCTTTTATTTCATGTATGTTTAATTTGCATATCCCCTGAGCAGAGCTATTTGTGCATAACACTTCAACAATTGCATAGAGAGATTAGACATCTGCCCACTTCTTTCCACAGAAAAGTCCTAAAAAAGTGGTTCGTTTTAAGCCAGAGACCTGCACTGCTTTCTGAACAGAAGTTGGCTCAAGTCATGTTTGGATTATTCAAAGAGTGACCTATTCCAGCAGGGCTCCACTAAGCTTAGCTAGGCGCTCTGTATTTAGATCCCACTGTCAAGGTCCAAAAAAAGATCTCCTCTTAATAGGTCTTCTTTACACTATGGATTCAAACCCTGCTACTTCATTTTCCCTCTCATAGTGAATATATCATTTTGATCTGCAGGACACTTTTTAAGCAGCTTGAGTGTCTTCAGCTGCAATAGAGCACACACTTTTCAATACCTTTGACAAAGACAAAACTACTTGATGCGTAACCCACCCACCTTCCTTTCAAGTCATAAATCTCACTTTGAAACACTGTGAATTTGACACATATTAATTAACAGACAGACAAAGATTTGAATAAAAATCACACCTGAAGATCTGCGAAACTAAAGCATCTAAAATGAAACACAAAAAGTCTACTCTCAGTCCTGAGATCCAGCTCTATTACCAAGATCTGCCTCAGGCTTTAGAAAACAGTTGTCATAAGTGAAGAAATAAGGATATTGCAGTCTAATTTACTTTTTAAGCATTCTCTTGTCACCAGTATTATTGCATAAAGTTATGTATAGGATTTAACTCCTCCGTAGGCCTCTATCAGCACTGCTTCAAGGAATGACGAAACTGGTTTGTTACATGAATAAAATATATGCATCTTAACCCCATTAAGTATCCCTTCGGATTGAAGGATGTCTACCACCACACTTCTAGGTCCCTTTTTTAAAAACTACAAACATTGCACATGACTTTTCTTCCCGCCCTATATAGCGTATCAAGCCTTTAATGGGCTCACCAGGATCTGTGATGAAATCTTGACTATTCTGAAGTTAGTGAGACTTCTGCTAGCGACTGCAAGGGAGCCATATTCCACTTCTGGAATTTACCTTTTCTTTAGATACATGCACACAGCACTTAGAATAGGCTCACATAAAATCTACCTAACTAGCTAGCAGCAATAATGTTTTTAAAAAGGTTTTGTTGCTTTTAATTAGTTGTGGGTTTTTTGGGTTTTTTTTTTGTTTTTTGTTTTTTACCGCTTACCAGTATTTTGCACTTCACCCACTATTTTAGCAGATTTAGCAGGGGGGAAAAAAGAAAAAAAAAAAAAAAGCACAACTGTTTCGGATATAAAGCTATGCCAGCCCCTATTCCAAATGATTTGGGAGTTTATTTGCCATTACACAAAGGTGCCGGAAGGTGCAGGTTGCATCCTATGCATCTTAACACAGTGCTGTACCCAGGAGAAATCCCAAGTTTAAGGAAAGTGGGCTGGTCCTCTACAGCAGTCACCAGCCTACAGCCCATAAACGCATGCAGCCCAGCGGGAACAGTTGGGCCTGCTGTCCGCTCTTAGATGATCTCTGTCCAGAGAGCTGCCCGACCTGACCAGGACACAAGTTGTGTCAGGAACAGTAGCCTGGCCACCCTCTGTCCCTTGTAGCCAAAGGACAGTGGGACACCAGCCTGCTTCGAGTCCCCTAGCACTACCTCCGAGGCAGCAAGAGGTGGCCTGCAGCTAGGAAGATAGCGTCTATGAGATTCAGGAGTTGAAGAAGCTTATGAAGGTTCTGCACCTACTTTTCTGAGATCTCTCTGCTAGTTTGTCTTCTCAGACAACACAGGACAGAATCCCAGAGCGACCTCATACCTCGAAAGGAATCTCTGCAGCCAAAGCACTCTGCAACCTTGATCACAAATGCAGCCATAATTTGAAGAAAAGGCGCCTGCACAGTTCAGCAGCAAGCCTGGCTTGCTTTAAAGAAAGACCTAAAGAAACGTGGAACTGCTCCTAACATCACAAACAGCAAGCACGCTTATCCCCAGAACCTATGCAGGACTTCAAAACTGAAGTCTAACAGGAATAGCAAAACCTTCTTCCGCAGATTTCTCCAAGGGCATCTAACCTTTTTGTTTTTAACCACGCTCAAGTTGCTCAGCTGCTGCAGAGGGGAATTAGCTCCTTTGCTATGCTTTGCACATCTGCTTCAAAGAAAAGGGAGAATTTCACTTCCTTGATCAAAAGAGTTAACAGTTTCACCAATCACACTCAGTCCCAGGGTACCTGGGGTACTTTTCATCAAGGACCGTAAGCGGAGCGTATTTCCTCTCTCGGCGCCGTTCAGTAGTTCTTGCCATATGTATCTGTACTCCCAGTAAGGTGGAGAATTTGCTCAGCAGAAGAGACCTTTCCTCACAGGTGGAGGAATAAATTAGAATAGCAAACGAGTTTAAGCCGCCCCATTGCCTAAGGCTGCAAACTAAGATCTGAGACAGAACTGCTGCTGCCAGACTCCATCCCGCTTTCTCAAGGCCACGACCGTTCCTTCCTCGGCTCGTTACCACTCTTCCCTGTAAAGACGCAGCATCAGCCAGCGTCGAGGACAACCCAACAGACAGCTAGAAACCCAGATGCATGATTGTGTGACCATCAAAAAAAAAAAAATCAGGACAAAACCTGAATCTCAGTAATTGCATGGCACATAAGGTAGCCCTGAACTTAACCTAGGATTTTAAGGTAATATCCTAGTATAAATGACAGCTCATCACAGTAATGGCCATTAGCATTTTTTCTTGTCCATACACATTTCTGTCCTCATAAACTACATGTTGTTTTATGAGCATGAGCCTGCAAAGGGCCTTTTGCCATAACTATTCTATGTTTCTTCGCTCTTGGTCAGATGGTGGGAGAGTTGGGGTTTTTTTGTGGGGGGAGGGTGCCTCTAATGTAAAAGTGCCAAGAATAACTCATCCTAAAATGGCAGCTGTAGCCCTACGGAAACAGGGCTAGCGGCCTTCGTTCTGCAGTGACAGCAGGCTCTACTGACATCAAAGCAAACGTGAAGGTTTTTAGGGAGGACTGTTTGTCGATTTCTTCTCCAGTGAAGTGATATTACATGGCATTTCCAACCCCCAATCCTATTAAGTGACAGAACTATACCTAATAGCACTCATTAAATAACATCACTTGGTGTCAGGAGTTTAGTGACAGGCTCATGCCATTGAAGGGGTAGATTTATGCCCTAAAACAATGTGGTTTTGGTGTTATTGTTTTTTGTTTTTTTAAATAAATGTCATTTATTTTAACAGGTGAAAGCATAAGGCCCAGGACAGTTCATGAAAAGTTTATCACCTATCAGAACATAACTGAGCAGAAAAGTGGGTGCCTAAGTCTTACATTTAGGAGGAATAAAGCATTAAAAGCATGCTCATTGCTGTGCTTCTGAATTACTTCATATTTTTTGAGATCACTTTTTTGGGAGACACCATCAGACATTGCTGTGTTGTAATAAAGCAGTCATGTGTTGTAATAAAGCAGTCATGTGTTGTAATAGTGTTCCGGAAATTTCCTCTTTTCCATCCAAGGAGATGCCCAGAATTATGTAAAAATGAGGATAGTCATGCCCATTTTTTTAATTATTCATTGCTTACAGGCCCACAGCAAACACAGATAATTAAAACGTTAGGGTTGCAAATACCACTGTCTTCTCTTGCTCTCAGTCAGGTATTATTACTTACACATTTAACCCCACATACTTATTACGTGGAGTAAATGACAAAGTTTGCAGAACTAACTTATCAAAGATTTCTTACTTCTTTCTCACTACAGTTCTAGTCCCACCGGAGCCCCAAGTGCTCTTTACCAGTTGACATACAAGCGATAACTGCAGCTCTTCTAGGGTGGGGATTTGGCATGATAATGCAAAGAGAGTGTAAGTGCAAGAAAGGGAACAGCCAACTGCGCGCCTGAAATCCGCCCGCACTCCCAGCTCGCCAAAGTAGAATTGAGAAAACATGCTATTATTAACAACGTTACCGCTCACAAATGATGCTAGGGATCTCTTGATTCACCCAATGGCTGAATTCTTATGTAAGCACAAAAAGTATTAGAAACAAGAATTTCTGCAGAACATGTGTTTGTAATAATAACTTCAGTTTCTTTCTTAGAAGAGAAGTCCATATTTGCAAGTCTATCACATGCAAAAACAACACCAAAAACATATGGTCTGCACAGTAAGGGACAGATGAGGAGCAATGAAGTTCTACTGGTAAGTGGCTACTCTCCTAAGAAATCCCATGGGAATTAATCAGCACGCTCCTGTGAGAGACTGCTCAGGGAAACTAGAACTAAGTCAGTCTGGGCTAAAGCTCCATGACTTGTATACACAAATCATCCCAAGCTCTGCCCCTCCACCTTCAATATTCAAGTTTTTTGTTATTTCTCCACTCGCTCCTTATCGCCACCCAGGCAGCAAAAAAAAAAAAAAAAAAAAAAAAAAAACCCACCACTCTCGGTTATTGTACCAGGTACCAGGCTGGGTTATAACAGAAGAGTCAGCCCATCTCGAGGGAGACGCAAGGACATTACACGGCTCTTTCCAGCCATGACTAACATTGATCGGATTTTGATCTTGTTGATGTTGTCAGTAATTTTTCATTTTTAGCCACTGGAGGAGGGTCAGGCCCATACAGAGTCTATCCAGGGTCCCGTGAGCACCGGTGCTGATGACAGGGAGGGGACGGATGCAGCTGCAGCCTGAAGAAGCAGCAAATTGTGGCGTTCCTGAGGATGGAAACAGATAGCCACAAACTTCATAAACCAACTCTACCGCTGAAACCATAAAACTTGCTTCCTTGTGCAGGTCAAGCCAATCTAGTTAAATTCACATTTTCGGTTGTTGTGATACACACAAGGTCATACACGAGTACTTCCACCTCAGGTCAAGACTGATAAATGAAATCAGGAAGGAGAGCATAACCTGAAAAGGGAAGTCCACCTATATCCCTGCACCAGAATAGAGACAAAAATTACCATGGACATAACGAAACCCACGTGAAGGTAAGCACGGCAAGGTGGCTGAGCTCACCTCACTGCACAGTGCTGCCCAAAGGCCTGGGCCGCAGCCCTCTCTGCTTTCTCCCTTCCAACACCACCGTCTGTCACGTGGTCCAGCCCGGTCCTTGGTCCTGTCCCCAGCACTCACCAGACCTTCACTGAGCCCACTCCGCTTGCTAACTGAGCAGGAAACCCTCACAGTTTTGTCTAGGTTATTTTTCTGCAGGTTTCATGAGTCGAATCCATTCAGCGAGGAGCACGAGCGCCGAACAGCACAAGGGAAGCAGTGGGCGGTGCAACCAGACACAAGGAGCATGGGGAGAGGAACCGTCCACTCTCGTGGAATCACAAAATAATTCAGTTTGAAAGAGACCTTGGCAGGTCATCAAAGCCAGGAGGCAAACCAGCTGGCAGCCTTCTAGCCCTGCCATCAAAACCTTAACCCTCACAATCTTCCAGTGACATTTCTAATTCTTCTGATAGAAGGTAGAAGTTGCAAAAATTACCTAAAGAAATAAAATAAAATACTCTCCTTGGAAAAGACAACTAGCAGCTAAATCTCCTAATATAACATCTTAAGTAAAGGCAGAATGCTGTTAAGGATCAATGAAACAATATGGTGAACGTTTGTGCAGCAGAAAGAGTTCAGAAATGTTTTTTCACCTCGTACTTTGGCCCTACTTGATAGGATCTAAAGAAACCATACAAAGAACGCCAATTATTAATAGAGTCGAATGGCATTAGACGATATTACTAACCGGTTTATAAATGGTTTAAAGGAAGTTACAAATACTAATCTAGTGTACATATGGATAAATAGTGTAAGTAACACATACAGTGATTTTCACAATGTGCTTTGAAAAGATTTGTTAATGCCTTTGGAAGTATGGAAAAGTAATATATAACACCACATAAAAATGTAATAGAGGGCCCAATCCTGTCACCACTAACTTGAACTGGGCAGAATTGGACTGTCAGGACCTTCTCACACATTCAAGCCATTTTTCAACAGTCTAGTTCAGATATTAGCAAACCCCAGCCTGGCTGGCTCCCACTTCATCCCCACTTGCTAAATTACTCCTTTTTCCCCCTCTCCCCCACTTTATTAGAATTTAAAACAAAAATATTTTTAATGCGTTGAGCATTTGTGTATTCAGAAAGAGCGCCTGCCTTTTCTCCCCTCTGACAGCTCTGAACGCTGCTAGCCATTAACAGCCTGCAAATCAAGAGGTGCAGGTCAGCCAGATACACCGCAGCAGAGCAGCCCCCTCTTGACAGCATCACTGAAACCACCACTGAGTTTTCTGAACTTCTGATTCTCAGTATAATACCACCAGGAAAAACGTCATCTCCTACAGAATCAGAGGGAATTCTCAAAGTCTAAAGGGATCTGAGTTTCCATAACCCTTTATAACCTGATAGAAACACTTTCCTTTTACTTGCACAGTAACACAAATCACATAGGACGGACATATGGACTGAGGGGCGGAGGCAGGGGACCTGCCATCCTCCCCAAGATCAGCATCTGGATCTGGCATGTTTTACACGGTAAGCCTGCACCCAAGCAACAGTCCTGCTCTTTCCCACCCCATATCAGCACTGCAGTTCCAAGCGGCTGCTGGAAATACCAAGCCCCTGCACACGGCGCACAAGATTTCCACTACGATCCTGCAAGCCTTTTGCATTTTCACAAGGTGCTGCTGATCAGACCAAAATCATGATACATTTTACTTTAAAAGGAGGAAAACAAACAAATAAACCAATAATAAATTATTTTTTGTAACGTCATCCCTCTGACCAAGCGTGCATTACAGGGCATGTCCATTACTATCTTCTCTGGCTTTCATCTAGAAGGATAGACACAGCATGCACAGATTCAAAAGCACCATGTCATACATTAGGCAGCAAAGATGCAGCAAGAGCAAATCCAGGGAAAATGATCTAGAGTTCTCATTTACCTTCTGCTTGTCTTGCAGCAGTCATTTCTGCAGGAGAACTTCCTCATTAAGTGCTTAGAGCTTTTTAACTTCCATCAACTTATGCCACTTGTAAACTGAAGCCGAAAGCCTGAAGCTGTGCAAACAAGGTAGGACTCTGCCCATGACAGGCACTGAAACTCAGGAGTCGTCCAGGGCACCTTCTTTAAAGCTCACTTTTCTTTCTCCTCCAAGCTGTTAAATTCTACAGGTCAGCCCAAATGAACCACAGCCTCTAAAGTTCTGATAACCTGAACCAGGTGGAGCAGCTAACCTGAGTCTTGCTGAGTATCTGAGACCAGCAAAGTAAGCAAACATGGCCTTAACATTTGCCAGACACACCTGCAGGAATGCTAGGATTTCTATTTTTGCATCAAGACATAAAACTAGGACAGCTGCGATTTCACCTGGATGTAATGCAGCACCTCTCAGTGTTTGCTCCAGCCCTGACCCCACCCCCCCTTTTTTCCTCTAGTACCAGTGCAGGACCAGGCTCCAGCCCTTAAATACACAGCAAAGAACCCCAGGAACTCTAGTTAAGCTTCAGTTGAGGCAATCTGGCTGCATGCACCATCCCGTTGTAGGATACAGAGCAGAGCCTCTCCTGCAGGGTTTTGGACCAGTTTTCTGCACAGTCACAAACAGCGCAGCCTCCTTCAGCAGTCCTACATGGATAATCTATTTTTTCGAGGTGTCATTTGAGAGATCTCCATCTTCAGAAGCTATTGAAGCCTCCCCTGCTCATTAACTTTTGTTCCTCGATGGTGTGTCTTGGTTCAGGTTTAACTGCAGCGCTAGTTTCTAAGTTCAATTCTACTGTGAGCGTCTCTATTAGCGCCTGGCAGTTCTTCACCACGCTTCCCAGACAGCTCATCGAGTTAATGCAGGCTGCTATGTCTCTTCCCTAAGTACAACATTATCCACAAACAGTAAAACCTTTCCTACTCAATTTTCTTGCTACTCTTGAAAGGCTGCAATACCACGATACACAAGCTCCACCGTGTTGCAGTCGGAGTTCAGTAAGAAAGTTTATTTCTTATGCTTTTTATTACCTTGCTGCCATTTCCTAGCCATAAGCTGGAAATGTTAAATTATAAAAAATGCAATATTAACCAACCAATTGAGTTGCCAGTTCCAATTCTGGACAGAAAAGTGGACAAAGAAATAATCAAAGACTTACCAAAAAAGCAGATGGCTGGAGAGCGCTTCTGGCAGTCATACTACTCGCACATGGGACCACTTGAATTTAACAAATCGGATGAGAGAGAGCAGTGAAATGGAAATTGGGGCTCTACTCCACACAAATTCTTGAAAATGTTTGTTTTGGATTTGTATCTCTACTGCAATTTACAATTCTAGACTAGATATAGCAAGAGTAATATTAGAAGAAAAGAAGAATACTAGAAGAAAAATAGAATGATTAAACCATTTGCCAGATCACACAGATTGTCTCCCTGTATGCAAATTATGCTCGAGCATAAACGGTTTCTTTAACCAAAGCTAGTACTAAAGGTAACTTCTAGTAACACAGCAATAATGTTCTACCAGTAGTTAGAGCACAAGAAACTTCCTTGTCTCAAACTGCAAAACTTCAAACAAGGCACACATCTGCGAGTAAACATATAATAAGCTACATAAGCATGAAAAAGAAACCCATGGCAACTGGAGATTTCATGGTCATCTCCGTGCAGCACATCCAGGACGCTAAGACCTCCCATTGCAAGTGTGATTACAGCTCAGATCTGCCCGTCCTAAAAGCATGCCATTCGCTGCTAACGAACGAAAGGGCAGTTGTTTGCCAACGTACACCAGGTTAGAGACTGTAAGGCATAGTGCAATAGTTCCTATTCCATCAGGGAGGGCAAATTATGAGGACAACGTTAGTAGTATTACTGCAAAGAAACACAGACAGTAGAGGACCCCAAAAAAGGGAAGAAAAAAAGACTCATTCCACCAGTCTTGCTGTAAGAAGTCAGTTACCTAAATGTTTAACAGGAAAACATGAAGCCCTTTGTAACTAAGATGCCAATTGCAGCTTAGCGTAAATGTATGTCCAACTATGACATCATCTACCACAACCAAAAATTAAGACGAAAGTTCTGCTGGTCTCAGTGACTAGTCACTCACCAGGGAACCAGTGGTTTTATGGGCACGCCTTCCTGAAGAATCCAAAAATAACATTTTTCCATGCAGCAGAAATTCCTGTAGCGTTCACGCTTTTCATTTCAGTAATGCTGCAATCTAAAGTGCCAGCCTCCTGTAATGAGGTAATGTGACAATGTAATTTGTAGCATTTTATTCTGTCAAAATTGATCTTAATATTGCCATAGCAACTAGATCAAAACAAAAGATGAGGCAGAGAGGGTAAGTTTCTCCCTGCCACCACCTAGATTTTTATATAAATATAAATGTGTATGTATACTATATATATAAAACATTATAAAGTTCGTGATTCATCATTAAACATTGCTAGAAAAAACAGCACAGGAGAAATAGCAGCACAGTAGTGTGACTTTTTAAAAAAGAAACGCTAGCAAATGTGTAAACTGAAAACAACAGAATTTTTAAAATTACGTGTTCAATTACCAAACACCCTTGCATATGCCTCTCCTGGTTAAACATAGCCAGGAAAAGGTATTATTCATGTATGCTTGGGAGAGACGGGAGTGCATGAGGTGAAGAATATCTTCCCCCTTCCTGGAGAACATAACTTTTTAACCATTACTGCTTAATATATTTGTTAAGAAAGCTTGGCTCCCATTTAGCTAATTAGGCACGCTTTGGAAGTGCTGTATGCACTGCTCTTGGAAATATCTGTCAATGTATTTTAGTACCTTTGTGGGAGCTGGGCTAAGTCTGGAAGTCATGAGTACTAAACATGTAGGAAAACCCTGGATTTGGACCCCAATGCAATTTCCAATCAACTAGTATGATTAATTAGCAATGCCATGTAGCCTCTTCCTTTTAAAACAAAGATTGACCTGTATAGTAGTAGGATAAAAAGCTAGGTCCTCCAACAGACTACTTCTTCATTAACATCAGAGAAGATTTCAACATTTTGCAGGAGCTTTGGGTTAGATTTGGAATGGACAGGCGTAGACTACAGATTGCCAAACACACACTGTGTACAGGTGCACACATACCCTGCAAGATCCAACCATCGGTCTCCCAATCCCAAAACAGCCATGTAGCTCCTGACTTGGGCTTTAATGGCTTCTGATTAGGGCTTTAAAGAGAGGAGGAACCACTCCTAGAACATGGCACGCACCTGCATCTGGAAGCCTGCATAAGGTTTTCCTGAAGGCTGCACAGCGTCATTTACAGTCCCTAATATAAAAATAAACAACAATTTTAGTCAGAGTCTTAAAATGTCTGGGAGGGCATTTCTGAGGACAGCATATCAACAGGGAACAGGATGATAGACTCACCACTGTGGTGTGCTATCACTGCAGGCCCACCTGTGTTTTTGCTGTAGGCTGCCATCTACAGAGGTCACCAGACAGCTGCTTCCGAAGCGGGCTGTATCAGCAAAGTAAGTGCTCCCGGCTAGAAGGCAGCTCATCTTCTAGGTCTACTGCGGGATGTATCGTTGCATCCCAAGCTCTCTTGATAGAAAATGAAATTTCCCCATCAGTTTAGAAGGTGGATACAATGGACAAAAAATTCTTGATGGATCATTAATCCCTAAAAAAAAAAAAATTGTATGCATGCTTAATTTGAAGCATATGAATGTTTCCAAGGATTGCTTGCGCTCCTAAAATTAAATACACTCAAGTCTTCCACCTGAGCAATGGCCCAGGGCCCTGACCCTGTAAAGTCCTCTTCAACTCGGCGGTGATTCTCCTGAGTAATGACAGTGAGGAATTTGAGACTGGCAGGAGCTGAACTACATATGTACCAAATTCGCAGCTCCTTCTGCAATAACTTCGGTCCCTACAAGGTCTGGTAAGATGGGCATTCATTCCCAAGCTTATCTGACAACTGACGCAGACGTGGCGTGACTTCAGATGAACGAACTTACAAAAAAGTATTCAACAAGCTGTTACTCTCTTAAAACAGAAAGCACCGATCTGCTGCTACAGCAGGGGAAGCAAAAGGCTTATTTAGGCAACAGTATTTAAGAAACATAAAAATAAATTCAACTGTGGATTTCTTCCTAATTATCACCAGTTTCTGACTGTCAGAGAAGAAGTATCTTTTCCATGTGAAACCCTCATTACTTCTCCTTTCCAATAAAGGCAATTAACAGTGAACTTAACAGTTCCTGTCTGCATCCCGCTTACGAGCTCTACCATCCTGCTCTTTGAAGTGGCATCTTGTACAAGACACATCAGAAACACTGAAGGAAACTGGAGATTAAAAAAAGGATTTAAAAACTAAAACAGTATTTATGCCTCCCAAATGGGAAGTTTGGAGCAACAAGGGCAGGAAACGGACCAACATTTAAGCTGATTATGCCAGCAAGGTCCTCTGCCTTTTCGGCCACAGTCCCTCAGTAAAAACATTTAAATTAATTAGAGTTTGGTGGAAGGGAGGGAGGGAGGGGAAAAAAAAAAAAAAAGATGTCCAATTTTATCTGGAGTGTTAGTGATGGCTGGCTGGCGAGGGGCTTTCAGGCCCGCTAATTGGGCCTGTTTGCCCCAACGCCACAAGCGCTTTGACATGACATGCTCGGACAACGCCGCGGCGCAGGTGGCCGCCGGTGTCGCGGCCCCGGCAGCCCCAGCGCGCCTGTCGCCTCCGCTCAGCGCCCGCCACACCGCGCTCGCGGCTTCGGGCCCAGCGGTCATTAACCCACCCGTTCCCCGCGCGCAGCCTAGCAACCCCTGCAGCAGCCAGGACCTTCAACGTTTGGACCAGAAATTTGCACAAATAAAAGTCTTCTGGGCCACACTGGCCTTACAGACACGGATCTTATTATGCCTTTTACCTAATTATCAACTTAGCTTTTTCTTTCAGCCTCTGAAAAAGGAAAGGCAGCGATTAGCTGGAAGCTTTACTGAGCGCAACAGAAGCACAGTTTCCTTGGGTAATGCTTCCATGTCTCCATATATATGTGTGTGTATATATATGTATATGTATATATGTGTATATACATATATGCAAAATTGCATCTTCTCATTCACACTTGCACATAACTAACGAGATAAATAATATTATCAACATCAGGAAGAACCAGGATTAGCAGGGAAACACTGCAACATTTAGATTTAATCTGGTGAGCGTTAGATCATGATTCACTTTGACATAAAAGCTCAGGAGCACGTTTAGCTGGGGTGAAATGCATTACCGTGGCTTAAACAAGGAGGAAATAAGTCTAACGTTTTGTGGGCCGCATTATTTGCCGTTGAAATCCTAATAATTGCCTATTCTCTACACTTACATTGTATCTAATGAATTGGTTTTAAATTTCAAGCAGCTTCAGTAGCAAATTGGAAGATCTTATCTTCTGCTGACTCCCTAACAAACAAGATTTTATTTTAGAAGAGAACAGAAAATTGACAAGAAAAAACACGTTTCAAAGCTAATCAACGCACCACACGTATCATCATTGTATTTCACAGCAGCCTTCATAAAATAAGTGATCTTCATTTTTTAATAAAATATATTTATTAAGTGGTGCATATTCAAACACTACAAGCAGGTCGCATACCATCGCTTTCCAGCATACACAACTGCAACAATTATTTTACACCTTGCTGTTGTGGAGCGCCAGGCTTGGGGAGGGCAGGGCCCATCTGCAGGCAGTAAGTGAAACACTTCACAGGTTTAATTGCCACATATTATCTCAGGAGGAGAAAACAAAGAAAACTTGTTTTTTAGGAGCTATCTACCGCAGAAAGGCAAACATGGAGCAATGCTTCTTACAGGCTGGCACCTGCTCAAGTCTCAGGCAATTTATCAAATAAAACACGTTTTAAAAAATAATGGCAACCAAATTATATTTAGATGGGAAGTTATCCCCCACAGAATGATCCTTTTCTTCTCTTCTTGCCTACCCCTTTCCACTTCAGCACGCTGGCTTTCCTACCTATCTCGCTTGCGCAGTCTTCTGAGCAGCCCTGCGCTGGGCACGGCAGCCTCGGCTGCAGGCAAGGCCAAAACACTTCACGTGGCAGCAAAAGCTACCAAATCCGCACCCTCAGCTGCCAGACAAGCACAGCTCTGCAAAGAAGAGCCGCTGAAGCCATGCGGCTGGGAAGAGAAAGGGGAAATCTAGTCACTAGCTGCCCAGGGTGTAAGTCAAAATAGTCTAACTTAGGTTGAGATGCCCCTAGGAAGACTAAAGACCTAATTACAGCCTCAACACGGCCCAGCGAACCGGCCTGGTGCCCTGAGCAGAGACTCCAGCGTGATCCTTGCCGAGCTCCTTGCTATAACGCTCACAATGTCCAGATAATTTGGTTTAAAGCTAAATTAGATATGTGTGCATGAGCGGCAGTCGTATCTCATCTATCCCAAGACTGGACAGAAAGCCCTGCCAGCTACAGGGAGGCAGGGAGGAAAAGACAGTGCTCTTAATTTGCATGGGCTGAAGTAACCAACTCAGCTGGGACTAGCAGGACTCTAACTAGTTAATCAGGCTGCCCCAGTTCAACTCACAGTCTAGTTAGAGCTTGTATATCAAGCCCTGACCCAAATTCTGCTGTTTCGTCTTCACTGCTACATTAAACAGTGGTTGACCCAACACAGTTTTATAAGTGGCTCATCCCAATCTTCTGCTTTCTTCTCGCCCACATCCACACGTTGCTACTACTTCCCTCATATCACCTCCTGCTTTTTGGCGGCCATGGGAGAAAATAAACCCCTTCGGCCTCCTCCTGATCCATTCTCAGTCACACCAGCTGACAAAGCACTGGCTCCTTTTCGGTGGTAGTATAGTCTCAGACTGGCTTAATGGCAACGTGAAACTGCAGGTTCCAGATACGCATTTTTCATGGTATATAACCATGTCCAGCTGCGTTTTCCAACTACATCGCTCTATCAACAGGCCCCCCAGGGTCTCTCGATGGGACAGAAAGCACTCCTTTTCACCTCTGCAACTCATAGGAAGAGGTTAGAAAGGTCGTAGTTTAGATGTGAGCCACGACACGTGTATCTGTGTCTTTTAAGAGAGGCTGACTTTCTCCTAATGTGTTTGTGCCCTCCTCAGTCAGAGGCATTCCAATGAAACTCCAAAGTTTGCATTTCTAGTGCAAACTGAGTTTTTACTTCTGACTTATACTCATCTAAACACATTTCCTTCATGGAACAACTGGAACGCACATATCTAGAAAGAAAGCAGATTGCATAAAACAAGCTGCTAACTCTTTCTCGGATGTGCAGATATGAAGCCAGTTCCCAGAAGTTGCTGCTTTTGAATGAGTATGTTTCTGTTACAAACTGAGCTAAGCATTGTAAAACTCTGTAAATATCTGCAATTTCAAGACAGATAAATGTTACGTAAGCTTAAATTTTGCAGCGTTATTACTGTGCATTGTTTCATGCCAAGTCGCTCTGCACGTAGAAAACAAATAACATCATTGAATTTACTTTAAAAAGGCAAAATAAAGTTTACAGTTCTGCTTGGCCTAAAGTCTGTTTATAAACACAGGAGCAGACTGGCCTGTTACACTGGAAATGACAGCAAAATCTATCTGCAAGTTGAATATGAGCGAATAGCGTGCTCTGACCGCAGATAAGGGAAAGGGCATAGTGGGCCACCTCAGGAGAAGTGTGGACCTCAGACAAAGGAATGTGATTACCCCTCTGTACTTGATCCTGGTGAGGCCGTGCCTGGGATACTGCAGCCAGTTTTGGGTCTCCCAGCTCATGAGGGATGTTGAGAAACCACAGAGTCCAGCAGAGAGCTACCAAGATGGTCAGGAGCCTAGAGCACGTGACCAACAAGCAGCTGCTTTTGGAACTTGGCTTGTTTGGTCTGGTGGAGATATGGTGGTCTAGCAATGGGCTATCTAACAGTAGCCTACAACTACCTGAAGGGGAGCTACACTGACAGCAGAGGCAAACTGCATATTAGCAACAGATGATAGAACGGGGGCACTACCACAAACTGCATCTTGGGAGGTTCATATTGGGCATTAGGAAAAACTTTTTCAAAAGGGTGGTGCAGTCCTAGAACAGGTCACCAGAGAGGAGGGCGATCTCCATCCTCGCAGGCTTTCAAGATGCAGTTAGCCAAAGCCATGGCTGACCTCATCTAGTGTTGGCAATAGCCCAGCTTTGAGCAGGAGGTCATACAAGAGAGCTCCAGAGGGTCTTCTCCACACTCCTCTGCCTCTGTGAAGTTATACCAGAGCAGAGAGAGATGAAGCCACAATGATAGGAGACATAGGGGAAATCTCTTAGCAGGCACAAAAAGCAGGGAAAAGCTCTTCATTGTCCTCTCTGGCAAGCACTCTTCAGAGAGCAGGGTCAGGTATGCTCCAGAAAGCCCCTTTTCTCCTCATCTAGTCCATGGAGACTACTTAAAAGGAAACGCACCTAGAGTTAACAGGGTCTGGATAACAGTGTAAAGGAATTCCTACTAAGGGAATCAGATTACCAGAGCGAAGTTTGTTCAGTAGTAAGCATTCAAAAATCAATCATGAACATACCAGAAAAATCAGGAGGTTAATATATTATTTATGAGACCTTTTTATTGCCTCTGCAATTCTGAGCTTTTAGATTACATTTTTATCCAAGTACAAGTAATTCAAGTGAAAGCTGACTCAAAGAGCTCAACTGCTGTCACTTACTGGATAAAAAGAAAACATGGAATATAATAAAACTTTTGATACAATCACGACATGTACTCTTATTTTTTACAGCTATTCCACCATAGTGTAATGAAGAGGTAAGAAGCCATTCAGTGCCCAAGTTCCATTTATCACCTTCAAATTTATGAATGAGCAATGACACAGTCTTTTCTAAGCAAATGTTCTGGCCTCCAAGAGGCCAGACATAACAGCTTGGGCTTTCTGCTTATTTTGGAAAAGGGGCTAAGCAAGCTCACATCTCTGAGTTCATCTAGATAGACCCTTTAACGTGCAAGAACCAGTCAGCAAGAACAAGAGCTAGATAATTCCCATCTCCTCCCTCATTTCAAGAAAAATATTGCAAGCTGAAATATAGGAATTTCCAGTTTCCTGTCTAAGAATAAACTGAATGTGAGATGGTTTAGTCTTAAAAAAATTCAATTTTATTTGCTCACTTCTTTTTTTTTTTTTTAAGATTTCAGCAGACAACACGGTCTGCTTTGAAGACAGCATGCAAATGGTCAAAGAAATGAGAAGTGTGTAAGAGGAACAAACGAAGCTGCTGTGTGACTTGAAGTGGTCCGCAGCAAGAGCTGGGGAGGAACCAGCTTTTTCAGTTTCTCACGTATACGTTCTGATTTTGACACTTCCAGGTTTTTTCAATTTTGAAGCTTCACAAAACATTTTACTCCAGAGAACTGAAAAGCTGTGTTGCAATCAAACTGAAGTGTTTGTTCCAGTAGAACTTTTAAACACATATGTCGCCTGCGTCACTTTCTTAAATGAATTCAGACATTCCTTTTCATTTTTTAAAATGAGGGCTCATTAGAAACACTTTTTCAAGCTAAACACATGCATTTTGACACATCAGCATTTCTGATGAGAAAGTATCCTGTTAAGAAATTCTTGACCAGGTACTGGCACCTAGCCACCAAGCTTTATCTTTTTTAGATACCCAAATGCCTTTAAAAGCCATATCATAAACGACCTAATCAGTATGGCTCCATGCACTCTATTCCCAGGAAGGTGTCACTAGACCATTTTGGGGTTTCATTCTCATGCAAGCCCTTACCTCTATTCTGGTGGACTATTCCCCATATAGAAAGACTAACAAGTAAGAGTGTGCAGGATCTGGCCATATAACTTGCATCACAACAGCACACTCCACGTGTTTAAAAAGATTATCAGTCAATTACAGTTCTTTCCCTGGAGAAACAGTTACTCAGTTAAGATAAACAAAGAAATTCCCATGCACTGAAAAGGAAAACCTATTAACTGATTAAACATGTGAATCAGTTGATAAACAGATTATCAAAGTTCTGAAAACATTTTTAACAATGACCCTTCCTGAAATTTTTAACAATGACCCATAAAAGCTAGAATAATTTAGCCCTCTGTAGGAAACCAACTGGATAGAAAACAGAATGCATTTCAGATCTAAGAAGCTGCAGATATGCAATATAAACTTACAGATTCAGACAATAATTATTGGTAAACTACTGCTAACCATTTTAATTACCAATTTAAAACTTTGGACAAAGTTTTTCAAAGGTTTCTATACCTTTCAGCATAGAGGAAAAATTATGAATCATATCACACCTGATGTATATTAGTAATTCATTCTATGTTTCAAATGTTTCCAATAACTATAAAAATACTGTTAAAAAATAAAATTCATTATTTTCAGAACAAACTGAAGATCTGGAAGCAGAACAGGAATGCAAAAATCTGTATTTTTCTCACAACTGATCATGCAAATCCCAATTCAGAAAAAAAAAAACCCACTTCAAACATTATTTGCAAGCATGAAAAAGCGAATGTTGCGAATACTAGTAAGTAGACATCACTTTAAGGAAAAATCTAATCTACTACTAAGTACAATTCAGAAAAAGGTAAGCTGAAAAAACGGCTAGACCCAGCCCTTGTGATAAATGAAAGTTACTTATAAACAACTCCCGATCCATAGAAGAGCTTAGAGTAACTTTTTGTCAAGAAAAGAGATGAATTTGGGTGCCAGATTAGGATCCAACTTAATCAACAACATTACCACTGCTCAAATGGGACACACAGACAGAACCTACTATATTGAAAGAAAATGCCAGCCATGAGTTTCAGATACAGATTTACACCTTCCCAAATTCAGAGGAGCATTCAGATCCAAGCAGTTTTCAGAGCATTTCATACAAATTCAGAGCATTTCAGCTTGATATCTATTCCCCTTCCCCATGCACCTTGGTTTGGCCAGATAAAACTGCTACTAATCAAAACAGATCCAAATCCTAAATCTCTCTTCTGCATAGATTTGTGGCAAGTTCTTCATCTAACTTTCTTTCCCCTTTCAGCACCAGACAAGTCAGTCCAGCTACAAAGCAACATCACAAGACAGAGGAATCCCTCAGTGCAGGATATTTCCACCGGGGTCTGGTGTACTGTTCTGATAATCAGCCAAGACTTTGACATAAAACTTTTTCATCAAGTAAGGATGTTTTTTTAAGAAGTCCTTAAGAAAGAGATTCAAGCTTTCCACCAATTACTGCAGAATATTGGAAGTTAAAATGGTCAACTTTTAAACATTTGGCTTTACAATGGCTTTAAAACAATCCACCCTTTGTAAAAAATCCATTTAGCCATCTCAAAAGCTCAAGAAGGCATAATGAATTAAAACCCAGAGTTAAAAGCCAATGTTCTATTTTCATTCCAGAAACACAACACTGAAAAGTAATCAAGCAAGGCATTTATCAACATCCAAGTATAAATAAAAAGAAAATAACCAGAAATTTTTAATTTTGAAAAGTCTGCTACCATCTTTGGGAACATCGTATCTCAAAAGCATGGTTTGCTCACGATATAGAAAGACCATATTTATTTGGCTACAACCCTGATCTCAGTAAGAAGCGATGCCTGTACTTTTGGAAAAGGAAGAAAACAAGAAGTTCAGAGAGTTATTTTTAAAAGATTTGCTAAATGTATTCCAAGGATATGATGAATTTGGACTACAGCTGAGACCCATGCAGATCTTGGGCTTGGAAGGAGAAGATGCACTAAGCACCTCTCTGTAAAGAGCCCCTCAGTTCATCAAATCTGAAGAGAGATGCATACGCAAAGAAGTTGATACTTTCAGTTCTATACTTTGCAAAAGATGTAGAAACTGCCCAGTTCATATAGTTAAGGTCATGTTGTATTTTTTTGATCTACAGAAACAAAGCACTAGGAGAACAACATGTGCTCCCATCGCCTTCCGCCCACTGCCCGCCTTGGCACGGCCAGAAGCTCCCAGCGGGAGCCGCTGCCTTTCAGAAGTCCTTAACTCTGTGTAAATAGAAATCCAAAAAAAGTTTCTATATCATCCCTGGTTCAAACAGTCCCTCCTTCCCCTCTGCCTAGGAGCATTTTTCCCCATGGACATTACAACAATCTCAAGTGTTCCTTGAAAACCAGATCAGGCATAAAAATTTATGGTCGATTTTGAAGCCTTTCATTTCTCAGCAGTTCTCAGTTAGATCAGCCCAGTCATTTTGTAAAACCAAAGCCTTTGTTTTCATAGAAACTGCTTGTTTTCAAATGCTTCGGTTAGCAGGTGCTCAGCTGGGATGCCTTAAAGGATTTTAAAATTTTCAGGAGGTGAGAACACAGAACTTCCAAGTCATCTTGTTCCAGACAACTCAAAACTGAAGCACCCACTGTGATTTCCAAAAATTTCCGTTGCCTGGTATTAGAAACGCGGTAACCCAGAAATACATTTACAGCTGTAACTTCTTTATACATCCCAACTGTACTGGTGTTCAGTTAATGATTTGCCTACTCCAGTTAAACATTTTTGGTTATACATAACATACAGTCTTCGATCTTCTTCTGTGGATGAAATCCAAATAAAGCAGTAAAAGCATAAAAAAGTTACACCTAGACTCATGATACAGTTCAAGAGCAAAACAGTGCTGCAGATAATTAATAACATACATGTAGTATTTATGCTTCTACCTGGATACAGCTGTGGGCATGAAACAGGGATGAATAGTCCTAACGTTGCAGCAATGGCAAATATACTTTGTATTTTAAAAAAGCTTGTGTGCCTACAGTGAGTTGTCACATCAGCCATAGGGTTGAGCTCTCCGGCAGTTGCCCTGTCTTGCAAGTGAAAAAGTTAGAGGGATGGAGAAATGCCTCTGCACGAGCGGTGGTGAAGCAGCTCGTTGAAGGAGCCCCTGTGCCCCACGGAGGCTGCTGGAGCGGTGGCCACCACTGGCAGGACACCCGGCCCAGGCCTGCAGATCGGCCGCGCGGGCATCACCGTGCACTAGTCATAGCGCTAGAGAGCAAAAAGTACACCTGAAGAGGACAAAGAGGGCTGGGGAAAAAGACAAATTCCAGTGAAAAGTTGAGCCTTTTAATTTATCAAGGGGGAAAAAAAAAAGCTTTCCAGAAAATTCTCAGATCAAAAAAACCCCTTTGCAAAACAGTGACAGCATCATTTTCAAAAACAAGTTTCACGTGTGCAAATTAAAGCAAAAAGTATTCAACAAATACACACAGGCCTAGTCCTCGCTATAGTTCAGCCCAGAGCACAGACCGTGGGACTGGCTTGCCAGATTTCCCTGCAGCTTCTCTCTGCAGCGGGGAATCCTCGGCACCAGGGAAGGGTGTCACAGCGCTCGCACAGAGCCCGACTCATCTTTTGCAGCCTGATGCTACGTCAGGCCTCTCTGACAGTTGACAAGGCTGCAGCCAATTTGCTCCCAAAATTACAACTCAAACACGAGCTCCAGCGGAGCGTTTAGACGCATGATCACTTTACCACATCTCAGCAAACTGCAATGCATCAGCTGAGCGCGCACACTTCAATTGGTGGCTTTTCAGATGACAGAGTAAAACCTGGGCATATGCTTAAGTCCCTCCGGCTTCAGCCCACTCTAAGTTTGTGCTGAGTAAGTGGTTTGTTTGAGGGAAGGGAGGCCTTCGGGCAGGGATCGTTCCTTGCTACCAGGCAGACAACATTGCACAGAAGAGTCCAGCCCCTGACAAGGGAGCTCCATCCTCTCATGGGAGTAGCAGTGTGCCACTTATTTCCGCTTCCAGACGGCGACACGATGGAAGTAGCTTGGAACGGTCAGATTCAAGAAGGAAGAGAAATTAAAATGAACTGGTGCTGGCTCATAATGCAAATTATTATTCCAAATCCTTAAAAGCAGCTCGCTGAATTAGCAAACTGCAAAAGTTACAATAAAAGGAGACTGACCATTCCTCAAACTAATACAGCTGTGGCCAGCCAGGAACTCCTGCGCTTAATGGAGGAAATACCAGTAAAACTTCTTCAATTCTCCCTCAACCCTCCCAAAAAGCCAAGCTGAAATCTCAGTGATGTCCGCCCTTTCCCTTACCAATAGCAAATGTAGACTGCACACCGTTGCCTTGAATAGACTGATGACAATTTACACCAGCGGAGGGTCCATCCTCTGTACTTAGTGCTCAGCACACTGACGCTGCCCTCGGTGAATCTGCAGCTCAGTGGGAACGCACATCCCAGCAAGTTCGCTCCTGCCACACTAAATTTGTAGCCAACCGCATGCTTTTGGCTGTGCCACTCTGCAAAGCGACCAGCCTCAGTTGGCTGAGACCCAGAGCCCTAACCAGGAGCACTGCTGGGCAAACAACAGATGTTGCTTGTTAATTGGTAATTCTGGATTAGAAAAACATAGTAAGTTCACATAAAACTAATTTTTAATTAATCATAAATCTAAACTTGAAGAAAACAACACTCTTCATTATACTGGTTTTGTTTTGTGTCCTTCTGAAGCATTTCATTTTGCTTTGGAAATGATATAAAAAAACATTCAAAACAAACGGCCACATCAAATTGCAGTTTCATTTTGGAAATTTTATAATGAAATATTTCAACTCTTCATACCATTGAGGTAATTTTTCAAATTGAGTAGTTTAATGAAATTGCCATACGTTCACAAAAAAAAGGAAAGCAACAGTGTCAAATCTGCAGTTTCACCAAAAGGGGCTAAAGGGAAAAAATAGTTAAGAAATGACCCCATTCTATCTCAGACTGCCTTTATTTAAAAATAAACCATGTGTAAAAACCACCACTGTCTACAGAAGTATAGTTTGCAAAGATTGTGCAGCCAGGAATCATAGATAAGCCTTCTTAAGACCATAAACAAAAATCTTTTGATAGCGTGCAGCATATTGAATGAGCTTCTCCCAGTATTTGCAGCAATAAAGCTGTCAAGCAACGCAGCAAAGCAGAGCTAAGCGTTTCAAGACTCAGACACATGAACTTCTATTAACTTGCATTAACATGTAATTGTTGCTGGGTGCACGCTGTTCGCTGCGGCAAGCGCTCACAGAGGACACGAGTCAAATCTTTCCATGCGAGACAGGACAGGAGAACTGCTGCACCATCCTCTGAAACACCGAAGCAGACGCTACCTGGCAAGGGCTATATTGATACATATGAGTTATCTCCAGAATCTTCCCATATGGTTAGTAATTTTTAGGATGGAAATATATGTTATTTCACTTTAATAACTCCCCTGTTTTACATTGCACCAAATAGTTGCTAGTTTCATGAAGTTTAAGGGCTAAACAGACAATTTCAGTATGACCGTACATGACTGCTCCAAGTCCGTAACAGCCTACAGTCCGAGAACGGCAGGACAGGAGGGGTGATCGGTCACTTCAAAGCTTTGGGACATCCTGGCCAAAGCAGAGAGGGATATGGTAGAAGGAGGTTCAGCAAATAACTTCAGCATCTTCATCCTCAGTTCACCCAAGCTGGCTGTGTTCGAGACAGGCTGGTAGACACCTGTCATCCAGACATGCAATATTGAACTCCAGCTAAGAAACACCACAACGCAGACAGCTTTTGGACCCGACTGCAAAGCAAACCCAAAGCCATATTCCATGGAGCCAGTGGCTCAGAGGTCTCTGCACCACTCCCCTGGGCACTGCAAAGGTGCAAAGGTTTTAGATGCAACAAAGGTGGAGTTGAGAGGGGAGACACAGGCTCTCTGTAAATAAATCAGAAGGGCGAGCAGCAGGAAAAGCCATCTAATCTGAGCAAAAACATTTGCACAACAAGCAGTAGATGTAAGCCAGCCATTAATAAACACCACCTAGAAATTAGAAAAAGGAGCAGAAAGGTTCTGGCACAGCCTTACAGTAGGATGGGAGGAACACAAACCAAACAAAAACGTTACTGTGTTTTAAAATGGATGTTTATAAATTGACAACAAAGATGAGAGGACATAGTGACCTGTGACAGCAGGGACTGGACTTTCTCAGTTCTTACCCTGGAATTGTGCTTCTGGTTCCCCCAAAGACCTTTCCCTTCCCACCAGCACAGTGGTCTGGTACTGGTTTAATGCTTACGTGCTACAAGTGTATCACGAAAAAAAATTATGTAGGAGTATTCTCCGATAACAGATATGATTCCATAGAGAGTAGGTAAATACATCCACACGAGGCTGACCATTTGCTCTGTTTTGGATGTTGCTGATGCAGGTGAACGGGTTACTGTGTCCAACCAGCTCTTCATCAAGTCTTTCACCCATCCTTCCAGACATTACCAGCCCCTCAGTCTTGCAAGCAAAGCCCTAACCACAGGTCACAGCGACAGAGGTTAAGAAAAAGAGGTCCAAGATTAGCAGTTTCCCCTGAGCTGAGCTGGGGTGAGGTTAAAGAGGCTGGTGGATCAGAGGGACGGTGCCATTCAGCAAAGCGCCAGAGCGGGGCAGCCAGAATAGGGGCGGCTTGCTGGGAGAACAGACCAGTGATGACTATCACAGCTGCATTGCTCTGCTGAAGGAAGTTTTATTTTCTTGAACTGCTTCTATGAATCCTGCCATGCTTCCTTAAAGGCATTGCTCCTGGACAGATAGCTCTGGTTAAACTTTTGCTGAATGGAAGGAAAGGCCAGCATATCCACATACACCACTGGGCAGGCAGTTCTGAAGTTATGCTCTCTAGCTTCATAAAAACAGAGTGTCGCAGAAGTTTAAGGTGCTTTTATTCCTCTGGGTTTAATTTGACGCATTGTAATCTGCCTCCCTTGCCTTTCACCATCCTGCTTTAACAAGTATAGCCTGGGGGGATTTCTGAGCCTGCATCTCCATCTCAGGTTAAAGTGGTTCCTGATGACAGACGGAGCTAAGCACACTTGCTGCGAACCTGAGCTCTCAGGCAAAAAGCACGTAGCTAAAATTTGCCAAATTACATTCAGAAAAGCCCTGACTGAAAGGGATCTTCATTGTGAAATGCTGAAAGACACATACCCCTGAAATCCTCAGAAGTGCACAGGTAAAAGGCAGGAAACAGCTAGGTTTTCTTCTTTCCATTCCTACTTCTCATGATACATTGTGACCTGCAAAGGGCTCATTTCAGGCTCCGCTCTCTCGCTGAACCACTTGTTTTCAGCTGACGGTCACAGGAGTTTAATTTGCGTTGCGGGGCAAATGCCCTTCGCACAGGATCCACAGATAATCCACCCCAAAGGCCAGGCTAATCTCCACCGTAGCTAGGTGGACTATGGAGACCTTTTGAGCTGGAGGAAGCTTAGGTCTGCAGTAAGGTATGCAAGCAGGCAAAAAGGTTATTTCCATGGAATTGCATCAAATTACTTTTGCTCCCCTGTTTTTTTATTTGTTTAAACACATAACTGCTGCTCAAAGATTCAGTCAGACTGTTGTAACTGTGGGTGTCTAATGATCTCTCACTTCCTGCACTGCTTCAGGATCATCCCCATCACGGGAACCTTCTGCTGGAGATGCTTTGGGGATGATGCCAATAAAAGATAAATAAACAAAACAGAAAATAAAAAAAAAAATCACACACACACGTACCCCGATTCAGCTATGTTTCTGTGGCGTTCCCAACATGTCTGGAGGCTGTACTAGGAGCGCTTGTACACAATCTATTTAAATCCAACTGATGAAAATTCACCAGAAGGTGACACGTGAAGGCCAGGTTTTAGTACTGAGGAGCTTCCTAGACTTGCACAAGTTTCTGCTTCTCAGAATAAAAGAACAGAGAGAGGGAATGATTAAACACTGCTAATGCATGCCATTCTCCTTCACTTTCCTGAAACTAGTGTCCTGAAAATGTGGTAGTTCATTTTCCTACGACATGATTTCAGAAATACATCTCTCCAAACATCTGGAAAACATCCACTTGCTCTGCCCACCACGGCAGGAACCAGAGAAAATTAGACTGTCTGAGCACTCAGCTAGGGCCACGTTTGTGGATCACCTCTGCCCTCATCTACAGACCGGCTTCAGAGCTCATTTTGCGGCTCCTAAGACCCTGCTGTTGCCTCGTGAGAACTCTTTACAACACATCTGATGTGTTGAAGGCTTTGGTGCCTCTGTCCCTGACAGACACAGCTCCTCTTAACCCTCCCCAGTTGCTATAGATCATCGCAGGCTGAAGGAATTCATGATACACCGTACCATATGTTTAAATCTGGAAACAAAGACAAAGCAGCAGCTCACTGCTGCAGACAGAACACTAATTCTCATGCAGAACAAGCTCTTTTCCTAGCCGGAGAACAAAGCCCAGTTACTTCAGCTGGGCAGGGAGGGTGGGCACATACTGGGGACAGCGGGGAGCAGGGCAGGCCTGGCCATCTACCCAGGGCACAGGCGGGCAAGGGGCTGTAGCACCTTCCTCCTACCTCTGCTGTTTTAGCATCTGCAGCACCACCAATTATTTTGTCCTACCCTCTGTCAAGTGCAGATCTAAGTGCCTTTTCTGTTCTGACTCCAGCACCACCATTGACTCAGAGAGCATAGCAAGAAGCTCACCTATGCACAGAAGATGTGGATGGTCTTGAACCATGTACATACAAATGTTTACTTCTCCCTCCCTAAGAAAGATTGTAACCTGAGCAATCTACTTTCTCAAATCTCCTTAAGAGAAAGGACAGGACAATGTTCTGCACAGTGGCCCACTGGAGTTCACCATCCAACAGTGGTCTCTGGTAAGGCAAGAGCTGTAACAACCCACAGTAACCACGATCAGGATATGATGGCATTCACTAACCATTTCATTGAGTAGAATGTATACAAGCAGCAAGAGGAAACATCAACAAATCCCAGATGCAGAATGTAATTTTGTTTGGATGGCAGAATATTACACATTGTTTTCTATAGGAAAAAAAAAAAAGGCATCATTAAAGCAGTGGAATTTCAGTAAACTATACTTTGGGTTACGGCCCAGAATAGTTACACTTGGCAGTTCAGAGGCATTGGTAAAATATTCCAAGGTTCATAAATCCTCAGCTTTAATTTGTAGATATAGGTTACAGCTTTAGTATCACTGCAAGGGGGTAAATCATGCTCCCGCCTAAACAGTTGCCAAAGGGTGCTGTACCAAGCCTTGCAGTTCTACTGGGCAGCTTTTAGGAAAGCCATACATCAAAGCCTTTCAAGTTCCCATGCCACTACGATACCCTACACTCATAGTAGAAGGCTTCCTTGGCGGGCACAGGCTCTGCAGCACCTGTTTTGAACTCATACCCTGATGTGGTGGTGTTCCATGAAGGAAGTGGTACCTAGAGCTGGGCTGGGAACAAACGAGGTGATTCCTCGTATCAGGTTCTATCAACTGTCTCAAGCACGCAGGCTCAGTACCAGGAAGCAGCTTGGGATTGTAAAGAGTTCGTGCGTGAAATCAAAAATCCAGAAGTATTTGGTGACTTATGAAGAATTTTCACTCTCTGGAACAAGTTCAAAGGTTCCAGCAACCTGTGTCTATGAAAAAACAACTAACAATGTCTGAGAAGAGTAACTTAACTAAGATCTCATTTCATATTAGACATATCTGTGTGCTCCTTTGCTGTGTTAAATCAAAGGTTTAAGAAACTGGTCAACAAGACTTACTGGTAGGATGCTGATTTGTACAACAAAGACCTACAATTGTTTTTAAGATCTGTCACATGGCCAAAATATCATGCCACTGCTGGATAATAAAGGTGTAGGGTGAACAACAGGCCTGCCTCAAGAGACTGTACTCTATAGATAGCTTCCCACTTGCCCTGTCAGAACACTGTTCACAGGGATTTTTTTCATTTCTCATCGAAAATAAATTCTTATAGGAACTTTGAAAAGATTATTCTATGGACTAGAGGTGATATTTTAACCATTTTATCCATTTTCTTAAAATCCTTTGTTACAACAATCAGCTAAAAAGAAAAATTAGAGGTTATAACTTAAACTAATCAACTATCAAAGACTGAGTACCACGGGCCACAGTATGAAAATTCAAGCTTATGCTTAAGAAATACCTGAAGAAATTCCAGTGAAGCCAGTGGGACCGCTCAGATGTTTAAAAATAGATCTCCAGTCTAATAAGTTACAGAATGAGTAGTGGGAGAGCAAGGAAGTCTCTGGGGCTCTGTTTGAAGCAGCGTGAAGTGTAGGTTTAAGGAAAAATTCATTCCTCTTCCTACTAGGCCTCAGTCACTGCCTGGTTGTTTCAGTTTGCTTTCGTACTAGCTGCCTAATTATTCCATTCATATTCCCTCCGGGGAGTCTTTCCTGGAATCTTTTCTTTGGAAATTATGTGATTTTCCTACCATCAGACCACATTCTGGACTACTATGCTCTGCATGTAAACCCTGTCTCCCCTAAAGGTACACCAGAATTTGATACCTACAGTTCTTCCCATTTTGTGCACAGTGGCAAGCAGAACAATCCTTCTTCCAAAGAAACAAGTTTTATTTTTTAATCAGTTGTAACAGGGTTATGGGAAAGGCTTTGTTTAAAGAGCAAAAATCCCAAACAAACTAAATAGCAATCTACGGCGGCCTACTTGCTTGTCCTACCACTCCTTTATGGTAGACTAGGCAGTATTAGTTTCTTCAAAACACTCAGATTGACACCTACACTAACCTAGCTTTCTCAAACAGCTCCAAACTCCTGGGCCCTTATAATCTAACCAGAACTCCTTTGTTCTTCGAATTCCTGCTCGTCCACACTGGCTCTACAAATTCAGCCCGAGGCTGAGCCAGGCACCTCAAAGCCACCAGTTCTACCATTGTCCCATAACAACACCATGCGTTTGCGTGGCTCAGCCTGAGACGTTGTTTCCTTGCTGCCTGTTTTTACTGACAGCCTCCTATTAAACTAAAGCAACATGTCCATACAGTAAACATCCAATAACCAAGTCACCAGCTAGCATTCATAAATTAGCGAGCAGTTCCACTTCCACTACTAAGCTAAACCCTAAAACGAAGTGTTGGCCCAGATTAAGAATTGTCCCGGAGATCAGGAGAAAACTGCAGCCTTATATATTATGGTCACAGAGTGCCTCCACCTCCGAGGCTTTGCAGGCTTGTGTTGAGCTGTGCCAAATAGACAGCAAATCTTTACCAGAGACAACTGTGCTTCTCTGGAGAAATCTATTCTCTTGAAAACAGCGCTGGTTAAACACAGTTGTACTGCATCACAGTCTCCCATGCCAAATGTATCTTCTCCAATAAATGCTCTGAAAGAAGTCGAAAAATAAGTAAAGGCATTTCCAATAAATCCAGATTTAAATATAATATAAATTAGAGTGCAGATGTCAGAGGAATGTAGAATATTTTTCTAACGGAAGAAGTCAAGAAAAAAGCCAGAGCTTTAACAGGTAACAAATACAAATATCCTGCAACATCGTGGACTATGAGCAAGTATACAAATTAAAGGACTGGGTATGCAGAAGGCTATGTGGAAACCAAGGACCCATTTGTGCTTTCATGTTGCTAACTGACACCCGTAAATGGCTATAACGTCTCATTATTTAGGCTCTCAAACATATTCAAAACTGCAAGGTTTGGGCCTCATTATTATGATACACTGTACCTCTCACCATAAATCAGGCACTGTAAATGCCCTTTTCTAAACTGATGATTCTGGCTGCAAAGCCTTCAGTTGGAACAGGACAACAGTTGGCTATAACAGGCGGAAGAACACAAGGAAATGTGTCCAGCTCGGGAGGAGAGGCAACACTGGCAACCCAGCTACGTTAACTCAACCCATCCAAACCCACAATTCAGCAGAAGGTTGAGCCAGATACTTCAAAGCCTTTGGTTCCATCACTGCTTTGTAATAAGCGTCAACTATACAGGTGGTTGACCTTCAGAGACTGTGGAGATGTTCAGCCACTTTGAAGAGTCAAGCAGAAGTTCTACACAGCATGGCAAAGGAGAGTTTTAAGTGACTGTGCTTGCGAACACATGAAGTCATTTGCACAAGCAAAGGTCAAAACCAGGACACGAAGTATTGTGCTGGAAAAGATCCATGCTGCATCGCAGTTCGCATCCTGCCTATAAAAAAATTCTTTTTTTTTTGTTATCTTATTTGCATCGTTATCTGAATAGAAACACAGAAAAAGTTTGTTAAGTTAAACGAGTAAACAGAATTGCAGACCTAAGCTTTGATTTAGATGATCTGTTTTCTGATAGTGCTAATGTGAATTGTGCAGTTCAGTTATTTCTGGAATAATGGTAGGCAGAGTTTATAAACAGGTAACCTACGACAACGTTTCCTCATCCCCCCCGCTGTCTTAATAAACTGAAGGATCTCCTAAATTTAAATTATCAGGAATCATTTTCTGGAGTGTTGCCTGGTTTGTTTTAAACTTTTTTAATCAAAAAAAAAAATAGACGCTTGAACTGTGGATGTTTGTTTATTGCTTTTATTCTTCAGTTGTATTTAGTTCTGTGCTTGCACAAGTGGGGATGCATAACTTTATTTTTACAGTAGTCCTTTCAAAAAAAAAAAAAGAAAAGGAAGTTAATTGTGCTCCTGTTGTGTTTTTAAATCAAGGTCTGTAGGATATGAGAAAGTAGACCACAAAACGATAACAAAGATTACTTTAAAAGGGGGGATTTATACATGCTAATGAGTAACTTGCAACCATGTTTAGATATGCCTACTTACAGATGATGAAACAGATGATGTCCATTCCACTTTTTTTTTTTTTAATTTCAGACTTCCTTAATTCTTAAATTCCCAAAATCTAAAAGTCTGGAGAGTTCAAAGTCTCCCTCCCACACAGCCTCCCCAGGGATATTTCCCAATGCAATGAGAAAATAAAAGATAAGCTTTTCATGATGGTGTTCAAAATGCTTGCTGCATTGTTTTCTTTTCCCCAAATTTTCAAAGAAATATAAATATGTATGGTAATGAAACTGTCACTTTCACACAGACAAGACTTGTTTCCATAGACACATGTGGCAAAGCAAGCAAGGAAAAGAAAGTTTTCTATAACTCTGTTCAAGTTGCAGTCATAGGCATCATGATTTCCAAAGTATTTATAGTCCACAACCTAAAATAAACATAAGGATTTGAGTGAGTTTCTGCCATACTTTCACCTAATACTGAAATTAATTTTTTTAAAATATTGGGGGGGGGGGGGGAATTCCAATATAGTAGGTCACATGTGAGTGCAGCAGTCAGGCAGTCAGGCTGAGCAGTCTAAGTCAAGTCAGGTTGGCGGTGGATCCCTTTATTTACTTTTTGTTTCCAGCAAACATACAGGTTTTTCATTATTTCAAAAAATTGTTATCCATAGTGTTCCCCATTCAGGGAAACAGGACCAGATGCAGAGGTACAACTACAAAATAAGGATGAAGGTACAGCGCAAAGTGATGACAGGAAGAGAGCAACTGGGATTGTGTATTCCTTATAATTCCTTCAGCATATGTTTCTTCACTGGCACGAAGGATTTTGTGCTAAGCCCCATGAAGACCCTCCTTGCTTTTGAAAGCGTGCCTTCAATATGCAGCTGTGGTTGGGCCACCTATATCATGAGATTGCCCCCTGACCCTGCACTGCCTGCTATACTACAGCCTTCCGTTCTCTAGGGACAGGCAGAGGGGAGGCTAGTGTTTCGTGGCTGCCGTTCCAAAGGAAAAGCTGGAAATCCAAGAGTCTTTACTTAATAAATAAAATTCCAGCACTATTCAGGGCAGTGATGTCTCAGTTTACATAGAGAGTTGACAAGAGTTTTCTTCTAGCGAAGGGGCTCAAGTGAGTTACAGTGATGAAGGAAGACTCAAGAATGTTGATTAAGAGATATCGTAATCTATAAAAAGAAGGAGCAGAATTCACATCCATTCCAGCCATCAGCGAAAGCAACAGGACAGGTCTAAAGCGGCAACTGCAGATGCTGCAATTTGCAGTATCAGTGACATTCTCCTCAGATCAAATTACACTTCAATTCTTTCCAAATATTGGAAATATTCATTTTAGAAAAATTCTAAATACCAGCACCTCCAACAGCACAAAGACACGGCTGCGAGGACATTGCCCCCCAACATAGACTATAAGAAGGATTCGGGGTACTAACACAATCTTTACTATTGACTGGAAGCATAGATGGAAACATCTTACTACTCCTTTTTTTTTTTTTTTATTTTGTCAGCTTGAACCTGTTAGCACAGGTACTAATTAGGCTTCTAATTTTTTGGTTATACAGTTTCAGGGCTGAACTACCAAAACAAAACAAAACAAAGCAAAAAAAACCTGCCCATTTGTGGCACACTGCAAGTCTATAGAGCACATTTTGCTTCCAAACCTTCATATCTCAATTCCTACAGAAAAAGGGAGCTTCTTGTCTACAGTTACCAAATCACAGCTTCGCTAGTGGTTCAGCTGGGAAACTGTGAGCTGCTGCCACTGGAGGTTTTAGAACAGGTCGGATGAACAACTGTCAAGAATGATGTAGGGGCAGGCGGTCAGGGCAGTGGACTGGGTGATCTCCTAAGAAACTTTCCAACCCTGTTTTCCAATTCAGTGAGCACTTTCACATTAACAGCTACATTAATTTGATTCTTACTCCTACCTACCACCGTAATTTTACAATAACGAATGCATATCCAGCATCTCACAGATATTCTTAATGTCACCAATTACCCACAGTCTTGGGTATCTATAAAATTGCTATCTTTCCGCTAACACATGCAGTGAGGAGAGAAAAAGGACACACCTGCACTTAAGAGAAATTACCTGCTAGCCTCAGACATGCCAGTAGAGCATCTTGCTCATAGTTATTACATCGCACTCTCCAGAAATACAGACTCTTACAAGGTTTTGTGCGTGTGTGTGTGTGTGTTTGTTTTCACAAATTTCAGAAGACAATGCAATAAGCACACATTTCAAAGCTATTTTCATCAGGTTCCTCTGTTGTTTGCTGGCCAGCTGCCAGAAAGAATAAAAATGTTACCCAGGAGTGAGGTCTCCAAAGGCATTAGATGATGGAGTTGAACTTCTCTGCTGATGGATCTTACAGAACCTCAGTTAGAAGGATCCCAATAATTCTGAATTCAGCGAAATATTTATGCAAAACAAGCTGATATAACAAATTGTGTATTAGACAAAGCAAAAGACAATTAGCCCTCCAATACTGTGATTGGAGATTTCTCAACAGAATAAACGGAACAAAAAATATAATAAAACACTCATGAGGAAGCTAGTAACCATCAGTCATATTGTAAATGAAACCTCTTCTTTCATTCAGGTTAGCTACTGTCTAACAGTACATAATTAATATTGATTTGAAAGGCAGTCTGCCCAAGGGATCCAGAACAAGTGATTGCAGTACATGCTGACAAATGAAATATCATAATGGCCAGTTTACAGCATGACTTGAATGAATATCCATCAGTAGGAGGGTTTTTCCCCTCAGACTTCCAAAAAGCTAAATTCTAATTTGACCTCTTCTCCATCCAGATTTCAAACGCTGGAAAATGGAAATAATATTAAAGGAAAATGGAAAGTACTGTCACATTTTTTCAAATACTTCAATCAGTTTTTCATGTCAGCCCTAGACTGCATGTCTCAGTAAAGGAATTTCTAGGTGAAAGTCAATGGACTGAAGAGTGGCATTAAACAACACATCCCCATGTGGATTTTATGTGCTCAGGCAGCCAGAGATGCCACAACACAATTAGAGAAAAGAAGTGCTAGAGATCAGCGTTGTAATTTAGGATTTTGGCAGCCTGAGTTTCATTTCTTGCTCTGCTACTGACTTTCTACGAGATACAAGGCAAGTCTCCATCTCTTTATGGCTCCGTTTCATCTCTGTAAATACAATCAGGGTAACTGGATCACCTCACAGAGAAGTGGAAAGGATAAGAACTGAAGGACTTAGGAAAGTTAGGCCTCTAATAGAAGAGTGGTTGACCGAAGGGTCAGCAGCCCTAACCTTTGGCAGGCAGCCTTCCTTGTCTATCACACTTGCTTTTGGAAATGCAGTCTCCCTCAGGTAGAGCATATTTTACCCCTCGCAGTGCACAGCCTGAATCAGGGACTCACAGTTGATTCAGGTTTTGGCACATTAGCGGGACTGAGACCCAGGTGAGCGCGGATGGAGACTGGGGAGAGGCGAGAAGAAACTCCGGGCACCGCTCTGCTGTCAAGAAGAACCTACCCACGCCAGGGGCTCTTCTTGCTCCCTTCTGGCCCTCCTTTCCCCTTCCCACCAGAGGGTTCAGGGAAAGGTTAGGCAGCCAGCTGGGTTGAGAACATGCCAAAGTGATAATTAAAAGGATAAATCAATTATTGTTTCCACAAATAAACCAGCTGCTGTTTAAGAGACCTACTCACACCTTGCATTGACAAAAAGGAGCATTTTAGCTCAGGTGGTGCCCGATTCTTTCATCTCTCAAATGAACTGTTCAAGAAGCATTATGAGAGCTATGCGGGCAGGTTCTCCACACTAGAGTACCAATTCCTGCTATGCTGTCACTCTGAGAAGGAAACAGAGACTCGTAAAGCAGAAAGTATCATTCCTTAATTTAGTAGTAGAAGCTGTGCGCATGACCAGGACTGAGGCTGGAAAGATTTCCTATGTTTCCATAAAACATCCCATTTCCCTCTATACAATGCTATCTCAGGAAATAAACAAAACAAAACAAAACTTGAATCTATTAATTGTAGATTTGAAGACTGAAGAAGGAAATGCCAAGTTATATTAAGAAAAACGGGGAGGGGAGGCACTTTAAAAGAAAAAAAAAAAAAAAAGATGTCACCAGTTACAAGAAGCAGATACATGTGTCTCCTTTGGCTTTGAAGCAAAATCGAAACAATTTTAGAACCACTCCTTTTTCTTAAGCTTACACTTAAACTAGAAAATTGAATTAGAGAGTTCTCCGAATACAAAATGCAGGATGAATCCCAGAATTATTAACACATTTCAATAAGATTATTTAAACTCCTTAAACTTTTTATTTTCAAGGTCCAAAACAGTTTAAAGCCTACGATGTAAATACTGGGCTTCTGAGCATCCTGCTGAACTTGATAAAGCAGAAAGTCTAAGGTAACATTAAAAATAACATATTGTTTGTATTTTTCATAAAGACATCAAAAGTATTTCATCTCTCTGAAGCATGATCTCCCTCAGGGAATTATGGATGAGCAAAAACAGAACAAGTGGAAGTTAAATAATTTTTTTAAAATGCCAAGAAGCCAATAGGTTAAGCTCTCAATTTATCTTTGTTTCTCCAAAGATACAACACTATTCTAGAGACGTTAGGAGTGAGACCACACCTGTGTTTCTTTAGTGGTGGCCTACTGACAATATTTGTCAGGCATTGTGTCAGAAGCCGGAGCACATTCTTTCATTTTATGATTAACCTTTACAGAGATTATGTTGGGAAAAAGCTTTAAGTGACATTCATACTAAATTAACTGCACTCGTACTGGAAAGGGTTTACCCTTGAAGCTGGCAGTGTTTTTCAAATAAAGCTTAAGTCAGCCATAGAGAACATGTGCATAGGAAACAGAATACAGAATGAAAGCTGAAAATAAGCCAGGGATGTTCTGCTATTTAGAATGCAGTAAATTCAATACTGCATAGAAAATAATGACAGATGAGAGTAACTGACCCTTCTTTTAATAAGATCTGGTCCTAGAGATAAGCAAATCATCTTCAATTAAGTAAAACCTGACCAGAACCTGCATTTGCGTTGCGAACAGAGCCCTCCTTCCCCTCATCTGACAAACATCCCAAACATCTATAGAGAGCTTTGCCACCGCTGCCAGGCCTGGCACTACTCAGAGCTGTTGCTCCTGCCCAGTTTGCTCCCTGGATCCAAGTCTCTTGATGAAACTCTACCATCATTTCACTGATGAGTTTACTTCAGAGATTAAAGTAAAAATCAGATGCTGCCTGAATCTGGCATTTGGTCAAATGTCCAAAGACAGAGAACTTGGTCCAACACAATGATTACACTCTTCCTTTCTAAAACACTAATTCACTTGACTTGGGCCATAAGATTCCCCCTTCAAGCGTATAGTAGAGGTTTAAAGAAAAAAACATTGTCCGTTTGCAAAGGAATTGCAACAAGACCTGATCAAACATTTTTCCCACTGTTATGTTGAACAGACATCCTCACCCCACCTCAAAGTGATTGGTACCTTAAATGAAGCAGTAGGAACAACACAAAAGTAAATTTATTCTGCATGTTTTGGAAGACGTGTCAGGAGCAGAGCACAAGGGCTCTGCTGCATTCCCTGCTGCTCTGCACTTGTACAACCATTTACTGGAGCATCCAGGGGAAGAAGGATCTCTGAATGCCCAGGTTCTCATGTCCTTCTGTTTAAGCACCTGTAGTGGACTGCTGTCCACCTGTCTCAATACTCTGATACTCTGACTTGGATCTTTGCCTCACCCATATGGTTGCTCTTACATCCTTAATGCAAAATAACACAAAATGCTACTGCACCTGAATGGAGAAGTTCTGCATCTCCACTCCTCCTATGAGGAGGAGGAGAAGGCTGTTGACTGACAGTGAGTACACTAGAGCCCTTTGGAGGGCGAGCCTTAAAGGTTCAACAGTCCTCAAAACCTGGGGAGAACATTTCATGTTCTTGAGCACCATCTACTGGTACCTTGACCACTGACACACGTGCTGCCATCTCTGCCAGTGCTTCCAGAGCCTCAGGCCTGCAATTTCTCTCCCAGGGAGAAGAGTACGGGATTTCCTCTTCTCCAACAACTGCTGAACTGAGTCCCTCCATAACTCTTAACAGCTATCAGGTAGCATTTTCTATACGAGAAGGGCAAACTGACAAAGCCAGATTCTTCCCTCAAGAGTAATTTCCATAATACTCTGGGGGTATCTGTACCAACACTTCAGTTCGGACTAGAAGTGTGCTTTTGCAAGGTGAATCTCCCAGTCATCCTCCTCTCCTGTGATTTAGTTTACAGCGCAGAGCAGTGCTAGAGCATACGAACTTAGGGGTGAAACTGAATCAAAAGATGCACTTGAGGAGTGCGCTGAACCCACTCCAGCAGCTACTACATGGCCCTTGAAACCCCCTTTCCTTGTCCCTCTCCAAAGTACAGTACAGAACAGCCTAACCCACCGCACACATGCAGAAAAGGCAGCCCTGAGCACTGGCCCCACTTCACCCACCCTTCTGCCCCTTCACTATGGGGCTCCCCTCTGCTCTCAGCACACTTCTTCCCCAAGCACCAGGGGAAGCTATCCAGGATGCCCACTGCAGGAACTGCTCTGCCCTGCACTGCCAGAGGAGGAGAAGGAGACGGCAGAAGAGCACTAGCTTAATGACTTTACCCTTCTCCAACCGCACAAGCATGCCTCGGCGCTGCAGCTAGCTTGCAAAGCCTCTCCTCCCCCCTTTGCCAGCGGGAGCACTCCCGCAGCCCCAAGGAGCTGTGGTTTGTGCCTGCATATGTCCCCCGAGCAGCCCAATAACACAACTGCCTGTAACACTGCACAGTTTTGCCTTTGCAGTCATAACCTATTTCCTTTCTTCTTCTCAGTCTCCTCCACGCACCCATGCAAAGGGAAGGAGAGGGAGGGGGGGAATGCAGGAGTTAACCCTTTGCTCAGCTCTGGCCAGAGAGTACTTTTATCCCTTGCTTCAAAGGTGCCTGTTTCAGTGCTGGAGAGCAATTACCTTGCCCTATGGCGAATGCAATTAGGAGTTTTAAAGGGCAGCACACTACCGTACTGTTCCCTGCAGTCAGCAATGTCACAAGTCTTGTTTTATTTGATATCGTCTTCAATTTCAGGAGAACCTCGGCACTAACCTTGGGGGAAAAAAAAAGTCTTGTTCTCAAAGTTATGAAGAAAAACTTAAAAACATAGTAGGGTGCACCACAAGATTTCAACATCGGAAATCAAAACCAAAGAACCCAAAATTATTCTTCTGTCAGAAATTTAGAATTATTCTTAAACCAGTAACTTAGGAGAGTTTGTCTTGCTTTTTGGAGGGCTGGTGTTGCAGATAACAGCACTTCTGCATCCTTTGACTCTGGGCTGAATCCAGCATCATTTTTATTTGAGGGAGCATTTCACCTGCCAAAAGTCCATTATTTGAGGATGGACATGTAGCAGTCCAGTCTCACATATAGTGGACTATAGCCCTCCCAGAAAGAGGGATTTTCCCAGAATCTGTAGCTTACAGGTTGCATAATGGCCTCTCCGCTGCTATGTATAATTTCTGTTGCTTCTGGATGAAAGCCAACGCATGGAGAGAACAAGAAAAATGATGAAGTTTACTACAAGAAGTTTTAAATGTGATTTTGGCACAAGTTTTTTGTTACAGGTCATGGATATTTTTTGTATGATTCAGAACAATTCCCTGCCTTAAGTCATTAAGATAAAAGACCTGTGACCACCGATTGACAGTTGCGGACCAGATACCATATAGAAGATTTCACATAAAGATGATGTTCAGTTCAGAGGCGAAAACACTGTGTACTTACAGAAGGGGGGTTTTCTTGAAAGCTATAGCCTTCGCAGGGTCCCAGTTCCTCTTCATGTGCTTCCAGTGTTCTGTATCGTGCTGTAACTGTTTACTTTCTGCCCTTGCAACGTAACTAACTGGCAGCTACCGTTAATGCACTTCTCAGGAGCCTCCGTAAACTCCAGATGGGAGCATGTGATTGATTAATCCTTGCATACAGTTCCTAAAGCATCTGATATTCACAAACATCTGGGATTTTCAGCGTCCCACCTACAATGCAGAGCTTTTCTACCAGCAAATGATAAAACTCAGCTTTCCCAGACAGAGGAAAATTTGTAAGGCTACTAGGTCTCTCAGTCTCTCTCTCTCACTCTGTCTTTCTCTCTGAGCCTCAGAGATTTCATTTTTTCTTGGTTAATTAGAAATCCTTTATACCAAGGAAATACTTGGAGCTTACAGACTTGCTTTCTTTCATTGGTGAGTGACTTCTAAACACATGGACTTTATGTGGCTGTTTCTCTCAACGTCAAAGATTTTTCTTTCTTATTTTAAATCAATTCCAAAAATCCTTGAAAAACACTAAGACAAAAGGTATGACTCACATTCAGAATTTCCTGTTGGATTTTTTTTTTTAAATGATCAGGATGTCATTGGACAGCTTGTCCTAAAATAGACCGATTACAATAATTTTAAAGGCACCAGGGATGTAGAAGGCTTAAAGCTTTATGAACCTCTTTTACCACTACTGCTGTGAGTAGCAGCCCCAGGGCAATCACTGGGACTTTTGCAGGTACAACATTCTCAGAAATAAAACTGTAGAGAGCCAGTTCTCACTGAAGACTTACAAAGAGGTTCACGTAAACCAAGAATCGATCAAAACACAAGGTCAAAACCACCTCCAAAATCAGAAACACAATTCTGGCTGTGAGATTTCTAGATACCCAGGCGGCCTGACAGGGTGGGATATTCACATTAACACCAAAGGCTGAAGACCACCCAGCATAACAGAAAGGAAGCAAGCATCACCACAAAGCAGTGACAGAAAATTGGTAACTTGCACATGCAGTTTAATGGTATGAAGTTCTTTTGGACTTCCAGTGGCAGAAAAGATGGACGATAAATGGGAAGGAAAAACACTAGGAAAATATTAAACAGAAAGGAAGTGGGTTTGGAGGACGTTTGGAAGTGCCACAAGAGCATGTGCCTGATGACAGGTTTCTCCAGAGCCCTACAGAAAAAGGAAGTTCTGTCGATTCTGCTTCTTATTGGCACATTAAATGGGTGAAGTGAATTTTCAATTTTTCCCAAGTTCTCACATTCATCCATTTCTCTCCTGGAAAACATTCTACTTTTCCATTAGACAAAGGGGTTTTCTGCTAACCAGAAACACCGAATTTGAATGCCATATGCTTCATAAATCCACTTTGAATTTAGTTTTGATAATTTGTTAGTTATTTCATGCTATTCATCTGAAAGTAACAACAAAATGGGGAGTAGAGGGTAAAGCAGTGGCTTGTGGGCAGTCTGTATGAGTCCTGCCCAAAAGGAGACCTCTAAATCTCTCACAGCTGAGAAGCAGCCAGCCAAGAGACTCTTACTATTTAGAAATTTAGTGCAGAGGGGGGAAAAGTCACTATATAGTTACATATGCCACTACATCTGCAAATATTTTACATTTTCAAATGTTTAGAGAATTATAGAAATACTAACTCCTACTAACTCCTACAGCCTCCCTGTAAATGTTCTGAACACATTTTAGAGAATAATCAGAGGCAGAAAAGTAGCTTGCTCCAAAATCAGACAGTCAGTAGCAAATTTGAAGAGATACAGAGCTAAACAAATATTGCAGAAGATTAAGAATGCTCATTTCACGGCACGGGAAGATTTACTTCAGCAGTGTTCACCATCCTTTTTTGACTTGTGTCAGCAGGTTTCCATTCAAGTCATTATTTTGTTCAACAGAGAGGAGCAGAAGTCTCAAATAGTCACCTGATTTTGTGTCTCTGCTGACAACTTTTACCATGCAGTGTATATCTCAAAATGTGCATGTTTCTAAAGCCTCAGCTTGTGGGATCAAAGCTCCACTTTTATTCTTATGGGTTTGGGTTATTTTTTTAATTAAACTTCTATCGCACATCGTTGTGGAAAACAGATTGGCACCGCCACCTTTACACCACCTACTGTAAGGCAAAGAAAAAGAATCCTTCAGTTATTTTTAGGACTTCATTATTTCTGTGTATATCTCATATCATTAATGAAGTGACTTATGTTTTGTTTGACAAAACCAGGGGCCAGTGCGGAGCATTGATACTGGAACAAATGAAGAGTCATTTTGAAAGCCTAATTTAACTCTTCCCACTTACAAAATTCCAGCCAGCCATTCAGGAAATAGGATCACCATGCAACTCTGCTGCCCGATCAAATACTGCAAATACCAAACGGTGAAAGAAACAGGACACAAAACACTGAAGAAAATCTCACAGGCTGTAATCTGTACCCAGGAAGTGATTCTTGCATAGTAGATACGAGTGAACCAACAAAAACGAAATTCTGTTAACAAGTAATGCATGAGGAGGACAAAAATTCAATAAATTGCTAACTGCAGGCTCTGCTCAGGAGTTTCAGGCTCCTATTGCCCCTGCTCGTCTTCTGAACCACATTGGTTTCTGCCACACAAATTCCAGATGGAAAAGGTTCAGCTTTGGTTCTCCTGGTTAAACAAAAGCACAGGCAGAGCTGCAGCCTAGAGACTATAAACATACCGGTTGGGGGTTTTGGCATCTGTAGTACACAGCACTCTCATACGTGTGTGTATGCATGTGGATACACACCCTCTAATAAATGCGGACTACTACTACCTTGAGGGAACAGCCAGGAACTCTAAAGTGGTGACCTCTATTATTGCAAACACATCAGCTTGAAGTTGTAATGGACCTTTCTTTCCTCCCATCCATTTCGCATTCCTCATGCACTTAGAGCACAGATGGGCAAACCTAGGCCAGGTATTAGGAGCTTCTACTCTTGAGAGCTGTGTAGCAATTTAAGACAGGGTTCAGCTTGGTCCACAGCATTATGTATGCTTGTAAAGGACACAGGAACTGATACAACACATCTGCTTCCACTCCTTCCACAACAGTATTTCTTTCATCTGTTTGAGTTTTGGCTTCTCTGAGAGGAAGTAATTGGCTGTTAATTATGGGGGCTGAGAATTGGTCACATCAGAGAATGTGTTTGTAAGCATGATTCATGACAGCATCATTTCTCAGCAGCTGTCAGCAGTAAAGGCTCAGCACTTACAAGAAACTATTATAATGTTACACCGGCAAAGGATGAAGACAAATGCTATGCACAGCTGAGAAAGCAGCAAACAAAATATTTTTTTAAAACCTTCACTTGATAGAGAATCAGTTTGAAACATGCTGTTTCTCGGGAGAGATAAACAACAATCCTGCCAGCATGGCTTCCCAGACCATGAAACTGAAATCCAAAATCTTCAGATGTCCTCCCTTGAGCTGGACGGAAAATGAAAAACTTTTAAGAGTTGGAAGTTTCAAACTTGTTCTTAATATTCCCCAGACTGTCTCTGTTCCCCTGTCTTGCTTGTCTTATGCTTAAATTGTCTGCTTCTTGGGGAAGATACTTTGATTTATTATCTTCATATAGGCCATAGGAGATCTGGCCAAAATCCAGTACGGTAATATTTAAAACCAGGAGAATGGTCACAGGCACCCGGTGTCAGAGCAGAAGTCCGCATAGAATATCATCTCGTCTCCAGTGACAAATAGCAAATTTCCCAGTAGCTAATGCTTAGGGGAAAAAAAAATAAAATCAGAGCACACATGAACTGAACTTCTTCCTGACTATATTTTCCCTGCTTCCTGCCATCAGCAGCTGAGTGAGAAACAAAGAATAAGAGATAAAAATTGATATTGGGATGTAGCCATTCCATTTTACAACCCTGTGAAATAACATAAGCTGAAATCAATGGCAGTTCAGGTTACAATGTTCTGCTGTAAACTGCAGCAATTGAGGAGCAGCTGTGCTTTCCAGGGCTGTTCTTGCTATTGGGAGCAGAAGCTGGTGCCCATTTCAGCCACTCCAGCTAAATCTGCCCAGAAACATAAGACAAACCCCCTCTCACTCTAACCAAAGTCTGTTCTTGGGGACTTTTTCTCCCTAGAAAACAGGCATTAGTCCATTGGACATCGGAAGGGAGGGCCACACGCAAATAATGTGTCACAACCTCAGTTCTAGGTCAGTTTTCCATAGCATGAATAAACATGAGAAAGTATCCAAACTCTCTGCAGTGCTTTCTCCTTAGCGGGGAGCTCTAAATCCCCTACTGTTTGCCAGAGTGACTACCATAAGGAAGAAAATGAGATAATGGACAGTACCTCTGCCCCAACTTAGTCATCGGCGATTGTGAAAAACAAGGTGACCCAAAGATAATACACAGAAGAATGCAGTCTTTTAGAAGAAATGAAAATACTTTTATATGGGCTTCAAACTTCTTGGTGTGGTTTTACATACGCAATCCCTTCAGGATAATTGATGCTGGGGAAAAGTCTGGTTTGCAGTAGAAAGGAAAAATTAAGGCATTCACAGCAGCTTCATGTTGTTTGTGGGCTAAACCAAAATACCAGGACTTGTATGTAAAACACAAATGAGAAGAATGGAAAACAATGTTATAAAATTTCCAGCAATGGAGCTTAAAGAGAGCTGATAGATAACAGCATCGCTAACCTACCCACTCAGAACAACATCTGATCCTTTTTTCCACTGGATCCTCCGCTTTGGAGGAGACACCAAACAAAGAGTTTGTTTATCAATATCCAGACAACTTTCAGCTAAAGGAATACCCTTTTCAGGAAAACAGGAGCGTTAGAAACCTGGAGATTATAATATACTGCCCTCAACTGTCTGTTTTTCACACCACTTAGAAGGGCAAAAGATTTCCTTTTTTTCATGGAAAATGGGCCTCCCTGGGCTTAGAAGCAAAATAATTTTATTGATGGGGAAATGATTGCCAGAGAGAACAAATCCTTTAGCCAAGAACCAAGAAGTGAATCATGATCTCTCAAGGTATATTCCAATGCCTTAATCCCAAAACCATTCCTCCCCTCACAACCATGGTATCAAGCTCTGTTCTCTATTGACTGCACTAAAAATCTTCTGGGTCCCTCCACACTTTAAGCATCTGAATAGAAGGCAATCTTTCCAAACTTTTCTACAGTCTTGGTTGTAGTCGTTGAATGACAAGAAATTACTAACTCAGTTATCGTTGCAGTGCTTGACTCACCCATAGGAACAGCATGCCATTCTCATAAATTATAACATCGTCTGCCCTGTGACTTGAAGTAAACTACCATGGCCTAATCCGACATTTCCATGACCACTACTATTTTTCTGAATACAAAAGATAACATTTTTTTAAGGCTGCATACAGCCTTACCGACTGTTGGCATCACAATACCATATACTGCACGTATGGACAACACATATGGATATATTTAGGTTTGTAGCTTAGATTTTGTCTCTTTCCTTCGTTGGGGAGTGTAAGCTGGAAAAATTGGAAGTGCAGTGCCTAAGCTTCAGCCCTAAGAAATCATGTCTTATGATCTAACACCATCTGGGTAAGCAGAGTTGTATGATGACCAGTTCCTGAATCATAAGTCTTAGTGCAATTTTTCAGGTAGAGTAATTACATCTCCAAAACTAGTCTCGGTTCCTCAGCACTGAGAGTCACAGCCTTGCATTCTGGCCAAGATATTCTCAGCACAGACCCAGAAAGCAATAGAAAAGCTACCTCTGAAACCCCTTGTCCTCACACCCATTCCACTCTCATCTAACCTCAACATAAATTAGCATTGGCCCAGGTGCCAACTGTGACGTGCCAATAGAGGTGCATCCAGGATTCCTTCGGATTCTGGGGTTAGTTGTACTGAACTCAAGAGATGATCATTTGTCAAGGATGAGAGTCTATTAGAGATAAGAGGTTATAACAAAGCTAAAAGTATAGTATACCTAGAAATATAACAGAACTGAAAATATATATACATATCAGAGCTCTACCGTTCAACCACGGGTGCATGGTACAGCAACTGCTCTCACCCCTTACGGGCCACCCTTGCGGTATAGTTTTCCCCAGTTTCTCCTCACCACGCCATTGACACTGATGGGTGGGTCCTCGGGTCCACAGGCCCGCTGACTGTGGGTCCAAGTCCACAACAGAGGTAAGTGGCTTACTCTCTTTTATAGCCAGTCAAAACCATGCCAGCCCCCAGTTACACCAGAGCTGCGCAGCTCTAGGCAATAACAGTGCTCATATCAACTGTAACCTTGTGCTCAGCCCACAACACTGCTCAGTGGGTAACAATGCGCCCATTAACAGGTCGTTGTGCAGGGAATGGTTGCACAGCACCGAGATGTTTATGGTGTGGGTCTGAGGTGTCACTTCTCCTTTGTCTGGACTTGTCAGTCATGACACAGCCAGTGTCTGCAAGGAGTGCTGTAACTGAGGAAGAAGCAGCTCCTGCGGACACATCATTGAGCTGAGTAGCATCACATTGGCAGCCAGACCCTGACAGACCATAGAAATCACCCTTCTGCCTCTTCTTACCCCCTCCCAGCGGGCACAGAGGGGCTAGAGATGAATGGTAATGAAGTACTCCGAAGAAGACTTATACCCTGAAGACTTACTTCCTTCCAAAGACTCTGTCATGCCCCCCTTCATTGCTACACTTCCTTAAAAATAAAGAAAGGAAGCCAACTGTGCAGAGACTCTCGAAACTGACAGCAAGGCCCACACTCACCCAGAACTGGGATGCAAGCCACTGAAAACTAGCAGACAGAAAGCCAAGGTTCACACCAGCCTTCTCCTACCCTATCAGTTTTGCCGTTTCTGAATTACTTACACTGCCCTCCAAGATTAAAACGAAGCCCTTTTGGGATACAGCACAGAACTGCAGGTTGGGAAGCTAACAGACAATCAATCAGCTTTGTAAAGGTGAATTGCATTGCACCCAACACACCCCAGCTATCTTAGTGTGAGAGCTTCATCCACTCTGCATGAGCCACCCAGAAGCCACCCAGTTCCTGCTTCTGCCCAGGCACTTCCCCTCAGCTGAGACAGTACTGTCTGCTGCCTCCTCCAGGTCTTTTCTCATCTGTCTCTCTTTCTCTCTCTCTCTCACATGGACACTACTGATGATCTCCACGTGAAGTCCCTGCAAACACTGAAATGGTTAGTGTGGCTTCAGTTTCCAGACCATAATCAGAGGCATTCAACCTCAAATGACTAGAACCAGATGACCAAAAATCTGCTTGCCAATGGCCCCTTCTCACGCAGTATACAATAGCACAGGAAACCCACCTTTAGGTGCCAATACCTTTCTCCTTAGTCAGGGTGAGGTGCAGAAACATGCCCCGGTCAGCTACACTGTGGGATGTGACTCTACATGCAAAATAATTTATTCACTAAGTCGTTCCTTAGATTTCCTCATTGTAAAGCAGCCCTCATTGAAAAATCCTTTAATGTAGCCTTCACCAGCCAGGCAGCAGAGTTAAAGTTGTAAAGCATAAATGATGTGTGTATTAACTCTTATTAGAAAGAATAGAAAGGTGCGCTTAATGATCTGGAAAGGCACGAGGTACTGCCTGTCAACCCAGCCGCCAGTTTTGGGGAAGTTTTGGGGCAGTGAGGAGTCTAGCAGCACTGAAGATCCAAGTAAGACACAAACCCCCTCAGCTGGATAATCTTTAACCATTTTAAAAGACAATTCACAACAAGGAAAAACAGTATCCTTAACAGTACTCTGAGCAAATGCGGACAGTTCCTTTCTGCACAGATTTATTGGAAAGGTTTTAATAAACACAGATGTTGGGAACGGATGGCTACTGTGTAATCATGTGTAGAAAAAGCCAAAGGACAAAATACCATAATGAAGAACTGCATACCATGCAATATACCAAAACAAGTGAGGAAAAAATATGGTCAGTGTTACAACCAGATAAATCACACCAACCAAGCTGTCAAGAATTTCTTTTTTTTTTTAAACATTGCTTCTTCTCCCACCCCTCGTCTGTAAGCTGAACAGGAGCCCTGAGCAGAACAGGCCTTGCTCTGAGCAGTCAGTTGCAAGAGACCTACAGCATCTGAGTTGGATTTGTATCCAGTTCTATCCAGTTATAAACAACAGTATGATAAAGATATTAAATATATTTGAAAAATATGTGAAAAGTCTTTCACTATTTCCAGTATCTTTACAAGAAGTGCACACTCATTTGAATGTCTACAGGGACATAGATGCTTCTATAGGAATAGACTTTACTAGGTTTTGGTGCCTGTTCTGCTTGGTTTTTAGCAGTATACAAACTATAAGAAATCTGCATGCAAATATTTCTACAGCCATGAACCCATTATTGGCCCATGCAATTCCCAGTAACAATACTGTGATTCTGCTGTGACCAGAAATAATCCTAGATTAGCACAAATGTGTTCACTTTTTCCAGAGAAGGGAGGAGAGAAAAATTTGGACACTGAAGCAAATAAAATGTCTGGATTCCTGGCTTTTAACAGTTTTCAGCACAAAAATACTAATTTCAATTTTTCCTGAACCGACTATATAATACGTTGGCAGAATATCACAGAAACAACATTTTTACTGAACCTATCCCCCCTCTTTTTTTCTTCATTTGAGACTTTCATTCATTAATCACTACTAAATAAATCCCAAGGAGAAAAAGCTATTTCTGCAAGTCCAATATCCTTGTTACGCCAGTGAACTTTGCTGAAGAATCCAAAACTCAGGCAACTCAAGAATATATTCGTAATATTCAACAAAATAATAAATTCAGCACATGACACAGGAAATAATAATCAGATGATCTCAGCCCCAGAAGTATTTCACTGCTGTGGAAATGCCAGGTTGGAGAGTTCATGTGGAAAAGGAAAAGCCTTGTAACTTCTCCAAACATCAGTCATCACTTCCAGATACCTCTAAATACAGCCATTCATTTCACACTGCAGGATATTGTATTGAAAAGCAAGGCAGGGCCAACACAGCACCTTCTACCACTAAATATGCACTGCACAAACCTTAGCTAAGTGTGTTTTTCCTATTTGGAATGGGGCTCTTTCATTTCCAAAAAAGAGCTTCATGCTTCTCACAGAGCAAAATATTTATAGCTGCGTGCAAAAAAATATAAAAGAGCTTGAAAAGGCAAACCCAGAGGTATTCCAAGACAGCTTCATGTCAAATAAAGAATGACTCATCCACCTCTTTCAATGAAAATGTTCATCCTAGATAGATCAAAGGCACCAAGTATACCAACCCCTTCTTCCTAAACCTGGCAAAAAAATAAAAAGGTTTTCAATCAACGGTCACTCAGTGGGAGGTCTATGAAGAAATGAAAGCCATAAGATGCTGGCGGACGAAAGAGACCATCCCCTACAATGCACAAGAGGGACAGTGCATATAATTTAAGTGTGATCTGCATGGAATAGAAAGCTTAGATGAATATTTTTATGCAGCTGTACCAGAGGCCATATGGCTCTGACATTAGCAGCTATGCACTGGTTTTGCGATAGACTTTCAAAGATATCCCATAGTGCCTATAATGCATCTGCTTTCACAGCCACAGCTTTTAAGGCTGGGACAAATGCAGCCTGTCATGACTGCATACTTACTGCTGAGGCTCATGCAGCCTTTGTACAGACTCCTACCAGCTTGCCATTGGTCTGAATATGTCTTGCAGTAAATGAGCCTTTGCAAACTGTTATATTCTTGTTAGGTCATATTTTACCACTTGGGCTTCCACCTCTTCTCACCGCCCCCACAAAGGCTGGCTTGTGGGGGAAGGGAAACAAGAAACCACCAAAACACAGGGAAGTAAAATGTCAATTCTAATTTAAAATAACCCTGACCTGCTGCAGTGACTGCCTGCAGTAAAAGAACACAAGGCTAAAGATTATCTCGCACAGTGGTGTTTTGTGTTTTGCTGGAGTGAAGCCTTCTCCCCCAGTAGCCAGGAAGGCAGCGCTGCTCGCCCCGGCCGCAGAGCCGGTCCCAGGCCGCCACCGTGCGGCAGGTCCGCGCTCCGGCCCCGAAAGCTGCCGGCAGCCCCTGCTGCCGCCGCCGCTCTGCCCGGGGCAGGGCGACACCGCCTCGCAGCCCAGCGACCGCAGTGACAGCTTCAGAGACATGCGTGTCAAACCTCAGCACCCTCTATCGCAAGAACTGCTCTCCAAAGCAAGCAGCACTCGCTGGATGGAGAGGGACCCTCCTGCTTGCCTCACTCTCCTGAGTGACCCACAACCCTATAAAAAAAAAGGTTGCTTTTAGGGAGACAAACTTTTGGACCTCACAGAATTCATCTTCACTCTAGCAGTACCTGGGTTATAACTCATACTGCCCATTTCTACACCTCGGGGGCCCTTTACAGTGGCTCTATTGCCTCAAAGTGACCAGCCCATCAGAGCAGGAAGGGTCACCTCAGGAGGACTGGCTGGCAAAGCTCATTAGTCACTAACTCAATCAGCCTGTGCTGCGGCAGCAACGTTTTGCTGCTTGACTGCTTTCACTCAAGCAAGGCTACCTCCACAGGGGCGTGGACAGCTTCAGTTATTTCTGCAAAGACGATACAACGATCAGAGCTTCAGAAAGTGATATGCAAAAGGTCACCACAGTTTCCAGAGAAGCTGGAATTATTTGTCTGGCACTTCAGAGCAACCGATAAAGCAATTAACTCTACACTAGTGATTTGGTTTAAAGGCGATAAAGCCACTGGAAAAGATGAACACCATTGCCCAGATTATATGCTTGAACGTACCGCAAGTGCTGCCTGTACTTGGGCAAAGCCTGCTTCCGCAGCACTCATTCCACAGACTCTAAAGTCCCCGAGGCAGGCAGGACAGGAGCGGGCCCTCCTGTCACGCCTCCACAAGGACGGACAACTCCCGGCAGAGTATGTTCCACCCCCAACGGTTTAGCGCTTTGCTGTGGTAAAGTCAACATCTCATACTCCTCTCCCCGAGCGCTCTACCTCAGTATGCACGTGACACGTAGAGAGCAGTACCTTTCTGCAAAGCTTCCTTAACCCCTCCCCGGTTTGCTTTGTCCTTCCACTGTACTAGCTGTTGTTTACTGCTTTCAGCAGCGGAGGCAGCAGGCCGAGAGACCTGTTTACATCCTGCAGCGCGGCTAAGCTGCGGCCAACAAATAGCCAGAGGGACCCGTAACACGCAGGCCGGCCAAACCATCCCTGGTGAAGAAAGCGCTGCCAGACCACAATACCCAGCCGCCACCGCACTCCACGCTGTGATGCTATGAATACAAGTAACGAGGATGACGCAGACTTGTATTAACACCAGCCTGACCAAAGCATGGTTTCGCTCGGTCTAAATAGTTACTTTAGCTACACACCTCATGTGGGCCAGGACGCGCAAACCCAACCAGTGCAGCGCTGCTGGCCCCCGTGTTTCAACGGAAAGGGCGTTTAGGAACTTGACGCTTCACTAGGAAAACAGTGCAGTGAGAGAAGCCGAGTTGCAAGTTTCTCAGGTTCGAGTTTTTTTGCTAAGTTCTTGTAACCCTTTTTAAATATTAACTATGCAGAATTGTTTAGTGTGGAAAGGAAAATACTGACATTAATGTCGTTTCTAGTCATAAAGAATTCATGCATTTTACCCATTTTGAAACTTATTAAGCAAGTTTCTGGAAGCTATTTTTCCATGACCCTTATACTTTGCCAGTAACAGTTTGAAAATTTCTCTGGGTAACAGTTGCCTGCAAAGCACTTAAAATTTATAAACTTCTTCTACAGTTTCTGACATTTATCATTGCTAAAGTAAATGGAAGCAATGGAATCGACTATGCATCATGAGTAATATAATGCAATATTAAAGGACACCCAGTGGAGTGTTTTAGAGCCTAGAATCTTAAATCATACGCTCAGTGCTGGGAAACCATACAGGAAAATGTGCAGCACCATTTGTCGGTTGACTGTAGCTGTCACTGCTTAGTGTTATGTAAGAGCTAAGCTGTGCTGCCGATGCAGAGCGTTATATAATTGACAACAGTGATTTACTATTTATGTGAATTAGAAGAGAAAGAAACTGTGGAAAGAATTCCTAATGAGTGATCACAAGTATTTCCACCCAGCCTGCCACAGCCTAAGCTAAACAATAACTTACAGCAAGATACAGAGATGAGTTCAGGCAATGAAGCGGGGAGCTCATGCTATCGCTACCGTGCAGTTCCCAGCCAGATGGCTGGAGCGCTCCAGCTCTTTTGGGATTGTCCAGCTGAACTACTTAATAGAGAAGGACAGACAACAGGGTGTGATGCTAAGTAGCATTGGTGGGATCTGAAGAAGATTCCCACCCCCTTCATCTCTTCTAACTCCTTTTTCTTTATCCTCCATTACCCTGGTACAAGTAGAAGATGCACGGACATTCAGTAGAAACAAGAACTTCACTGAACACAGTTATGAACACTGGAACAGTCACTGCGATCCCTAAACACCACTAGACAGCAATCCTGATGCAACTTTGGCAGGCTTACAGCTCCCACAGGTCTTGAAAAACGTGGGCATGTCCTCCTTTGGGGCCACAGATTTTGTCCAGACAGAATTTGAAGACTCTAACCAGCTGCCTGGGATTTCCAAATACCCAACAGTCTGGGCGAGCAACCACTCTGCACAAATGACCACTGACATTCACAGATCACCTCTGCAGGTATGTCGCTGTCTCTGATGCAGATCGGTTTCACAGCACATGCCCAGAGGCTGACGCGCTGGATACTCTGTGCCCACACTACACACCAGGCACAGTTCCACCTGGGAAGGCCCAGACAAAGGAAAAATAAATATGGTAAATATGTGAGTTCTGTACATACCTTCCTCTCTACTCACTTACTGCTTCTTACATATACCCCAGGAACATGCATAGACCGTTGAGTGATAATGTTAATAATCAGGATTGGAATTACACTTTGAAATTCTTTTCTCTTTTCCTGTTTTTTTGTTTTTCAGTTTTCCCACCATGCCCTTTCCCTCTTCTTGCTTCTTCTGTCAGTCCCACTGAAGATGCAGGGGATCATGATGTAAGACATGTCACCCTTCTCATTTCTTTATTCCTCCTCAGATAATCTGCAAATTCTATTAGTTAAAAGGAGGTGGGGCACTGGGATGGACTGAGGCTGCCAGAGAGGTGCAAACACACAGACTGCCTGGTAGCATCGGATAGCCTGGCACTCACTGGCTACATGGTGCAGAGCTGCACCATCACGGTGAAGTCAGAAGCATCAGTACAAATCCTAATTATATTGCAGAAATTGTAAGATAAAAATGAAAGTGAAAGCTTATAGTATTTGCATATACAGTGGGCTGTTAACAAGATGCACACTTGCACAATACCACCCCCAGCTAAGTTATGAGTGAATTTATGAAAGATGAAGCAACACGAACTGAAAGTGAGGAACAGCCAGCCGAGGGCTCCGGGTCCTGACGGCATAGGTACAGGAGGCATTTTTGGGGGCAACGGAAGCACTGTTCACTCCACTGCCAAAGCTGGCCTCCCCCTTCATCTGTGCTGATGCAACCTTCTGTGGGACCACACTGTAAACCAGACCTCTGTAAGGGGGTGGCAGTGTGTGTGTTAAGACAAAATATTTTTGGTGGACTCTCTACACTGTGCCCTGCGATCTTGGGATCTAGATCAGCTGTAAAAAAGCATTCAGTGAACAGTTAAGTCTCGGCCTGTAGAGAATTCATCCTACATAAACATAATCTGTACATTCTTTTATGATGCATAGGGTGTCCTAGACTCTATATTATGTATCTCCCCCAACGCAATTATACACATGTAATTATCAATACTATTAACTATTTTAATGCTGACTATTTTAACCTCCAAATAACTTCTCAAAAGTAATGAAACAGAAGGCATTACCAAGTTTGTATTGCTAATTCAAGCATTGGTTAAATCACATGATACATGAAGTATCATATTGAATTGTCTCAAATTACTATTTAATTCATGTTTGTGTCTTTAATGTGAAAATATATATTATTTTTCTAGTATAATGGTCAAACAGTTTTCTTTCTCTTAGTAAATCAGTAGCTTCTGAAGTCCTGAAACACTATCAGAGTGGGCTCTGTTCTGGGGGGGGGGTCAGTTGTTTTTTATTAAAAAATTTCACACTGTCACAATTACAGAGGAAAAGTTTGGAAGAAATTGAGTAAGAACAGTCTAATGTCTCAAAAATACAAAGCAAACAAATTTTGAAAGTACATTTATATGTTTTAAGCCTATGATCTTCAAGACAACCATACAACTTTAGAGAACGTTTGACTTTTGAAAGCTAGTACTTGGATTTGTCATATTGCTCTTCACAACCATTTCCTTAAAATCTTTGCAGAAAACATTCATGACAAACAGAGAGCAAATAAGCAAGCAGGAGTCACATACAGCATGACTGTCTTGTGCTTCCCAGTTCTGATGTTTTTTATGGCATAAGCACATTTATATGTAAAGCCAGCAATGCTTTATTAGTTAACCCATAACATGCATCATGCAGTGCAGCCAGTAAACCTATCTGCCCCAAGAACACACATAACGGAAAGGAGATTTAACTTGGCTGGCATTATTATTTATACACCAGACTGCATGGAGTCTTTGCTTCTAATTGCAGCCGTGCCTGGCTGGGGCGGGTGGATCAAATGTAAAGTTCCCTGAGCAGGATGAACGCACCAGAAGGATGTTGCCCATTTCAGGCAATTTTCAGATCAGTCCCCCAGCTATCTAGTCTGATGCTATGGCAGGTAAACTGGCATTGGGAGCATGTATTCTGCACCCTTATCCATATCCCTAATTCAGCCTACCAGGAAAGAAGGACCAGAGGCTCATCAGCTTCTTACCCCTAGCGCTACCCGATAAGCTGACTGGTCACTTCATCTCCACCTGGACATGCTCCACTTGCCAAAGGGAGACAGTGGTAAAATCCTCATGGACTCCTTGGCTATGAATGATTGAAATAAGGAAGAGGACTTCAGATCTCTCTTGCTTTCTTCTAAGGGTGAGAGATCTGTAATTGCCTGACATCTTCCTAGGGAACAGAACAATCCACGCTTTTCCAAAGCCACTCATATCATTGCTTTCCCTCTGGCTGAAGATCATGCAACGTGGAACACTTTTGGCTCACAGGATCACAGGAAAGGAGAAGGAGGCATATTGGGACGTGTGTCACAAAAGGGACAACTAACCTCGACTCCTGCTGAGGGACATGTTTTCTAATGGGGCTTGTTTGAGCACAGATCTCAGCTCTACCAGAAGTTAGGGTCATGGAGAGGCAGAATCACTGCACGGTCCTAGATGCAGCCTGATGTGAGGCAGGAATTAGGCATGTCTCACATCAGTGGAAAGCTTATTTCCAAAATATCCACCTGTACATACATGCATACATAAAACCACCCACCCACCCACCATATCCTATATGGAAGGTTCATGGAATGGCACATTAGACTCTGAGCTGCTTGAAGGTGTGTTGGGAAAGCGGTAAGAGGAGGTCATAGTCTACAAGTGTAATATGGAAGTCTAGTCTCTTTTGCCTCCAATTTGCAAAATACCAAGCCTCTGCAAACAAAATACCATAAAAAGTTCAAAGATCCCTCTGGGAATGCACTCTCTGCACCTTTCAAAAACAAGTCTCCCCCTCACTTGCCTACCCTGCAAACTGATTAATTTCAGCAGGAAGAATCTGCTCACAAAATGGGCAAATCGGAAGCAAGTATTCATACATGTTAACTCAGGGACTGCAAGCAAAACTGAGAGATCCCTCCATATTTTGCTCTGGTCAGTAGAAATGCTCAGGATTTATAACAGTTCTCATTTTCAACTTGCAATTGGTATTTAATCTGTTACCAGGCAGTTTTTTCTTGAGTCAGTTTGCACATGGATCGGATGCAACTCCATTTCCCTGAATTAAAGAGTAAATGAGTGCACCATCTGGCCAGCTCCTTGTCTGATTCAGCCCCAGTGCCTGCGGTGGTATTCCAAAATGTGCGGAATGCTCACCCAGAAGACTTGGTTCGCATCCTCCCTTCTATTGACTAAACCTGCTCTGTCCCCTTCTGGGCCCATTTATATAAGAATTTGGTGGGAAGATCAGGTCTCTGAAATCTTAACCATCTTCAAATGTGCCTGTGTGTGGTCTGAGCAAGCAGCTTATGCGATGAGAAATGGGAAGCTGCTAAAATGATTCTGCTTCTAAATATTTTGACCTTTATTGACATTTGTAAGTAGCAGGCAGCTTAATTACCAATTAAAGGAAGTTATTAGCTACAAAAGGAGCCTGTTCTTTTTTCCTCTATGGCTTCTTTCCCAAACTAGTGCAATTCAGATGAGATTTCTGTGGCAGAACAAGGCAAAGGAGCCCAGGATACCTAGGTTATTTTACAGCTAATCTATACAGAAATAGTTATAGAAGTCAAAGAACTTTCATATAGGATACTCCAGAGACGACCCATTCAGAACAACACACCCTCTGCGTCTGGTAGCGGTAAAGCCTTGTGTTACCGCACTGTCGCACCTTCCTAAATGGAATTGCTGGATGGACGTTATTGCTGGTTGATTTGCTTTCAAGCAAACTCACAAACAAGACTTAGTCCTACTCATATTGATATTTGTACAATACACATTTGGTAGAAGGCAGGAGGGGCCAAGAAGACACATGACGTGGCTACTAATCCTGATATATACTGCTACGCAACTGAAAGCCCAACTCCAGAGATGGCTGAATTCCCGTGGAAAACAAAGCAGCTCTTTTAAACCATCTAGGCCCCAAATATGCCTGCAGGATTGCATTGGCTAGTTGCTCTGTGTGCATTTATGGTCTCGCTACAGCAATAGGACTGTTTGCTGGGTGATGGCACACATTAGAACGCCTTGATTAGACAATATTTATTAAATAAGATATTTATTAAAATAAGCAATGCTCTCTCATTATTGCAGATTATTTTTAAAGAAACGAACTAGGAGAATAGTAGGCCGAAACTACTTATAAAGCTCTCATATCTGATACATAGCCTGAATGATATCTTTAACTGAAATAGTGCTAATCGGAATTAAGAACAACTTCATAACTACCCAACTCTGTAAATCCATATTATTTTCAGCTCTATAAGTCATATAATATTGTTTTTAAGTCTCTAAGGGAATCCTTATCCATGCATACAGACAGTCCTAACCCCCAGATTTATCTTTTTACTTTGGTGGACTTTGGACTAAGTTCACAGGATCAAGTTTTCAAAGGTGTCAACATGCTTCAGAGACTGGCAGATAGGTTCATAAGGAGATCTCCAAAGCCCCCAGACAAGTTAGAAAGCTAACTTCCATTAGACTGGGGCACTATCACTGGGGGGATTCAAGACCGCAGTGGAGATGCCCCACAGAAGCACCCTGCACTAGAGCTGATAGCAGCACTGCTTTCACCCTGCAGCAGGGCCCTGGGCTAATGAGGCTCTTCTGCCTTGCAACCCAAGCTGGCCTTTCCCTGAAGCATAGCCCCATGTAAGGTGGACCAGATCTAACACTAGACCACGTGCACCTCCACTGTAAAATACACATGTCCTCAGATTCCCTTGAAATCCCCACAAGAGATCTACCTCCACCTTGCCCCAGCAGAGCAGAGAACTGCTTCCTTCAGTGCCAGTGAGGTGTTAAACCAGCTAAGCCATCTTCACCCGTCTTCAAATGACCATTCAATTGTCATTAACTCTCCTTTCTCATAAGCTCCACACAGGGATGTGGCACATGGTGGGAGTGACCCTGAGTTGAGAGGCAGGTCCAGACAACATGGAGCAGTTTAAGAGACACCAACATTTGCCTCCAGCTTCTCCATTTGGGGGTGGGGGGAACAAGACTGTGTTAATCTAAAGCACAGTATCTGCCACCTCTGCGTGTGCCTCTGATCCTGCTTCGAACAAGGCCACCCTGCAATCAAGTTTCATCCAACTGAGTAAAGTGCCCAAATGAACCCTGCACAGAAGTGGTTCCTCCAGGGCAGGACAGAGAAGCAGGGAGATGGGAGCATCTGGGGGCCTGCTGTTCCTGTGCTGTCCCCAGGCTGTTGGCAAGTCAAAGATTTCAGTTACTTCCGAGTCTGAAAATTCTCACGTATGTGAAGGGAAGAGCTGTGCCGAACAGACGTGGAAACCCAAAGACAGACACCTATAACATTCTTTCTCACTGGGTGAATAATCCCAAGGTATAACTTCGCCAGGGGCTGGGAAGATAGCTGCATGGCCCTGACTGCTTTTAAGAGTCTGTCAAACCCACGAAGTCAGGCAAGTTCCAGCTTTCTCATAAGCATCAATATTTTAGCTTTTCATCAACTCTCTGCCTGCTTATATCAAGAGAAGTCCCATAATACCTTCCACCAACCTCAGGGTAAGAGTTCCTGACATACTTCTGAACTCTCCAACAATAACCTTCTGCAAGACTATGCCTTTTTTTTCCCTTCTCAGCAATTTTTCCCCCCAAATCCTCCTGGCTTTTCTGCTCTGTATTCTTTACATCTCCTTTGCTGAGTTGCTAATTCACCCTCAGTTTCTAAGAGGAGAGAGAGGAGAGAGAGGAGAGAGAGGAGAGAGAGGAGAGAGAGGAGAGAGAGGAGAGAGAGGAGAGAGAGGAGAGAGAGGAGAGAGAGGAGAGAGAGGAGAGAGAGGAGAGAGAGGAGAGAGAGGAGAGAGAGGAGAGAGAGGAGAGAGAGGAGAGAGAGGAGAGAGAGGAGAAAAATCCCTTGCAACCCATTTGAAACTAAGAGTTTGATCCCGCAGTCACTGAAGTCAAAGGTAACAAGGGCATTCTGTTCAATGGAAATAGAACAAACCTAGAGTTCCTGGACAGTATGTTTTTAATCAGGAAGCCTTCACATTTAAAAGGAAATAATTTGCATCATATTAGTATTCATTGTCCACCTACACAGGATGGGAAATCAGCTGAACAAAAAGGTTAAGTGTGTTGGTGCCAAGAGGACTTGCCCATTGCAGAGCTGGTCTCAGCAATGAAAGCTTCTCAACTGTACCTGTTCCAGGAAATTACAGGAGAAAACCTCCGCAATTCCATGGCTCAGGGGAGTCAGACCTGTTTCCTACAGTACATAAAAGGTCAGCTGAGATCACTGTGTGTATTATTTCATCTCAGGAACAGTCCAAGTGTACCAAAAACAAAAATAAAGCTTGAATGAAAGGAGGTAGCAGAAGAGAGGCTGCTGCAGCCCATCCAACATGATTTACTCAAATATGTCATTTCAAATCAACAGAGAAATGTCCTCCTGCAAAGTGTTTATCAAGGGACCCTTAACTGGAAAAATGATACAGGAGTTCTTTATGCCTGTTGCAAAAAGGCATATGTGGTCTTTACCATGACAGACAGTTCTTCCCAGCCTATGGTTCACAAAATTTGGGATTACTTCTGAAGGGTCTGTGAAATATGATCAAGACAAAAAAGCCTGTTGTCAGGCTACAGTTTGCTACAGAGATGGCACCCTCTCCACTGGAAAATATTAGGGATCTGCAAATCAAAAAAGATTGCAGGTCACTTATCTAGGTGTCTTATAAGCAACACCAACCCTTCCCCTCCCTAAAAAAAACACACCTCCTTCCTTTTCTCTTGCTATAACATTTGCTCTAATATTAGATAAATTACATCTGGTTATAAGAGTCCCAGCACCCCAATTTTCTTTTCAGAAAGTTTCCCAGAGCTCCACTGCATCCTTTCACACTGCCTTTTCTCTAGCTTCATTTATATCCACTGAATCATTTTTCTCCTCATCTTCCTGCTTAGAGCAGAATCTGAAAGCACAAAGCTTCTCCGTTTCCAAGCCCCCTTTGGGGGACGGATTTCTGATGGTGAACAGTACCTTGTTTTCCTGGCATTTACATCTGTCAAGCATGACGAATGAAACTGGGAGCTTACAGAACAGTTAAAGTTGGAAGGGACCTCTGGAGATTGTCCGGTTACTGCCCTCCTGTCCTGGAGGGCCAGCTAAAGACAGTGTGCTCTCCGATATATGCGTGCTACCTGTGACCTCTGAAACTGTGATACAAAAATTAACCTGAGGCATAAGACAAGGTGGATGCATTTCAGGTGAATTTAGCCTAAAAGTCCTCAGAATTAATTGCTAGAGCGCTTCGGAAAGCTAGAGGAACACAGCAGCGGTGGAGAGTGGAGACGATACCCGTCCTGCTTCTTGGCTCAGTGCATGTCGGGTAGTTATCAAACGGTTGTTAGCACTACAAAGTAGCCTGCCACTGGGACAGGACTTAATACACATTGAACTGAAAATAGCAGATACAAGAATAAGGTGCTTGAAAACAAAACGCTGTGAGGCATGTTTGTGTGGTAGGATGACTGTCTGCTCAGATTTGAAGTAGTTCTTTCCTGTATTTTGTATTGTTTAATAAAGGTGAACTCAATCCTCCCAGCTCCTTCAGTCCAGAAAACAGATACAATACAGGTTCATCTAACGTGCTGGGAAAAGACTTGAGAAATGATTTTTCAAGGTGGAAAGTACCTTACAGTGGATCATTTCACTGACATGTTGTGGCTGTTCAGGACTACTGAACATCAGACCCTAAAAAGACTGCATCTCTTAAGAAAGTGTTTCAAGCTGGACCCTTTGTCTCTCTGGAACTCAGTAAGAACTTTACCAGTTATTATGGCAGGAGGAGAAATTATGTACAAAGCTATTTTCCTAAAGATTAATAACTAGCAAAGCTTGTGCAAATATCAGCCAAAGTAGCTGCTGATGTGCAGGCTCAAAAGAGTTTGAAAAGTGAATCAAATTCAGGTTTCCAACAGTGAACAGGTACCAGTAGGAATGAAATATTTGCCTGAATTTTGATGAACTTGAACAATTCAATAAAGCACATCCCTCCACATACACAGCTTGATAGGAGTCAGACAGCTGCACTGCCCTTGAAATCTGGGCAGTGGGTTCTGGGAGGAAGGAAATAGCTGCCACATGCAGTAAATAAGAAGGAGGGGTAAAAAAAAAAAAAAGAAAAAAAAACATATTTCTGCTGCAGAATCATTCCATTCAGTCTAGCTAGAAACACAGGCAGCTACAAACCGATCATTCATCTCCAACATAAACACAGATTGGGTTAGACTAGCAGTAACATAGGTTGAGATTTTTAGTAGATGACATAAATAAATGTATTTTTATATTTCCTGACCACATTAAGCTTGAAATCAGAGTTCTAAAATGCAAGCCACACACTGTAAGACTTCTAATAGCCAATAAATTCAGATAGTCACAGTGAGGCAATGTTTTCTCCTTAAAGATCTATTTTGCTGCAGTGTATATAATTACAAGGGGACTTGTTTTTTTTAAATGGATTTGAAATTATATGTAACTGAACATGGTCATTTGAAAAGATGAAAGTTCTTTTAGGAGGATAGTAAGATGGAAACCACTTCAGAAAGCACGATGTTAGATTCTAAATATTATTTCTACATAGGAAGAAATTAGTAAGGAGATGGGGGAGAGTAGAGGAAATTACTTTCTCCTTAAAGGGCGTAATCCAGGAGAGCTAAAATATCCCAACACAACAGTATCAATGTATTCATGAGTTTCTATCCCACCTCTGCTACACTAAGAAAGCACTAAAACTGTTATCCTGCTCTGTGCATCCACTTTCTATTTGCCAAGTGGGGATTATAGTGCAAGAATTACTTTGGCTGGTGTGAAAAGAATAAATGAGCTTAGAGAATTACCAGTAATATTCACAAATTACAGCGATGAGCATGGTGTGAGACTCTGTAGAGACCAGAAACACGAGCACTTAAGTGAAAACGGTCATTTTTCATCTCTCGACCTTAAAGTACTTGGACATGGAGATGAGTATTGTCACCGTGATATCCCACACTGGGAAACCGGATGCAGTAGATGAAATGACTTTTGCCATTTCTCATAATGGGCAGTGGCAAAGTCAGGAATGATTCTCAGGTGGTAATTGGCCATACTGCTCTAATAAACCATCTCCAACACTTAAAAGGTATCTAAGATTGCAGATCCATATAAGCTGATGCCCATTGCCCAGCAGACAGAGAACTTGAGGAGGAGAGAGAACTTGCTGGACCACAGAGCTGCATTTCAGCATTACACTGCTCACTGAGCAAGGACTGGCTGAAGGGCATGACTGCACTGCATAGGCTTTGAAGGTAAGTCCTTTGATATGGGACAAACAAAGCTGGTTAGTTTTTAGACCTACCGCTTTCGGTGGGTCTCCTACAAAGAGATGTTTTCCCAGTGGGGAAGCAATAAAAAGAGTCAGCGTGTACTGGCTCTACCACTTGTTATTGACTGAATGTTGTTGGAATAGCCAAGATGAAAATATCTGAGCACTGATGTCACTTCGATACAAATGCTTTGGAGAGTATTCAGTTTTCCTTGGGGCGCCTATTCATTTTGGGAGACTTGCTGATCTTTGTCTGATGGCTGGAGTTTTATGACCAGAAAGAAATGAAGATGGCAGCTAAGAGCGTCACTTCACAATGAGTAAAGTAATTCTTTTAAGGGAGAATTTCTTTTAAGGGAAATTTCTATCTCTGTTTAAAGACCAGCAGTGGAGACTTAGTATACGCAATGCACTAGCAGAATAAATTTGCAAATATCAAGTATCTTAAAATGCAGTTGAGCTGCATGATGACAAACAAAACCAAAATAATAACCTCTCCAACCACCTGCATTAGAGCTAAAAAGTCAAGTATTCAAGAGCTGGAAATTCCAGAATTAAGTTTGCCTTGTGCAGTCCTGACTCAGTACTCTTGTGTGATAAAAGATATTTTTCCCCATGGCCTCACCCCATTTAGAGGGTAGGATGAACAGAGCTATTTAGTATTTCTTTTTTTTACCTTTTTGAGTCAATGTGTGGCCTTGGTTTTATTTATAGCATGCAGTTCAAACTCTGCACTGAATACAGGATTATTCATATCCTTGAGGGTTTTAATGTAACACTTATCACAGAAATATTTGCTTCAAAAACATAACAAATGTCTCATGACAACACCCCTGCCAATGAGGTAGGATGGCAGCCTGGTCCCTTCAGCCCAAGTGCTTAATCAGTATCAGAGGTCCCAGAAGATTGTTTTGATTAGTATGAGGTCATCTGAATGCAACATAGTGTATAATACACTCTTGTTTTTTAGCAAAACAATGTAACAAAATCCTGTTTCTCTGAATTCAGCAGAAACAAGAAAAAACAGTTTATTTTCTCAGAGAGCTCCAAAACTTCCACTGCCATGAGTTGTGTACCTGAGAAACTGTTTCCTCTCAGGATCACCCATAGCATTTGCGAACCTTTTTTTCTGTGGTTTAAAGCACCTCCTTGTAAGATCATGGGCAAATAGCATGCAAGGCCTACTCTGCAGCCAAGCAGTGTGGAACAGTAAGGTTAGAATAAAATTATTCCCAGTTCACATGATTTTGGAAGATGCCTACTTGAATTTGCAGTTAAAAAAAAAAAATTGCTCCCTACCTCGGTTTCCATGCCCCTTATTTAAGGGTGTATGTGCATGTGATTGTTTACATACACCATGAGTGGTCTTATCTGATTGCAAAGATACTGAATCACTTTGTGTCCAAACAGAAATCCTGCAGACATAATGTTCTTTTTCAGCAGTTAATCATCTCTCAGCAATAAATAAATAAACTCAAAAATTCAAAGTCTACATAACTATTCTTCGCATAAACAAGGCAATTTGCATCCACATTTTTGCTTTGGATCTGGGCTACAAATCAAGTAACTCCTCTTCTTGAGACATCACCTTCATTAAAAAAAAAAGGTTACCCCAAGTTCCCCCCATATGAAACTAATTTGAGAAATACAATTAACAAGTTTATGCAAGCCTGGAGTTCCACCTGCACTATTTCTCCTTCAGATAATTCAATTGATGAGTCCATATGTCACACTATTTGTTTTATATTATGGTCTTAAAGGAAGATACATATGTAAGAAATATTTAAGAAAAATCTGATATGACTTACTGTTCTGATAGCCATCAGGATCTATGGTTTTTCTTCTGGTCCATACTGCTTGTCTCAAGCTGCCCTTCAATGATATTCTTCTCAGTGGAGAGGATCTGACGGCTGAAAGAAAAACGCATACTGCTTGCAGTTTATATCCACAAGACTGGAAATTTGGCATATCTGGAGGCTTTGGCGTTACTATTATTACAAATATATTCTGGAATTTTTTATTGTTGGCATAACTTGAAGATTAGTCGTAAAGAATGTATCTTTTCTTTTTTTAAATGTGTTAAGTTAGTTTTGACTATTTCAAATCCAGGTATTTCAGCAAGGACTGTAACTCACATTCTTTTTTGATTTGATACAGTAGAAAGAAAACTAACAAGCATGAGCTCAAGCAACATCTTTAAAAACGCGACTATTAATATCCTAGGATATCCCTACCTGAAAAACTGGCCCTGCTATAACCTAGGTTGATTTCTGAGCCAGGACAGTTTTGTTATTTAGAATAGCTTTTTTATTTAATTGATGGCTATTTGGAAAAAAAAGTTTAAGAAAACCAAATGAGTCATTCCTAACCAAAACTACTGCTGCCCATCCTGCTTTTTGCCCTGGTTTTACTAAGAGACACTTAATTTATAATGTAAGTTATTCCACTGTGACACTCTCTAGTATAAGGCAAGGCCTCTAATTTGTGCAGACAGAAGCCGACACTACTGTCTAGATCGTAAGTGCTTCCTCCTACCCGTCATTATTCTTTGCAGCAGCATTAGTACTACAACTACATTGCAAATAAGTTGATAATAGCATCAGGGAGCTTCCATGGCTGACACGGACCTCACTGTGTTAAGCGCTGTATAAACACAGTGGGGGGAAAAAAAAACCAATCCCATTCTCAAAGACATTGATGCAATTACTTTGTTGTTCTGGCATAAGGATCACAGGACATTTTGCACTTAAGTCTCTCAAGATGGAAGACTGTATTTTCAGTCTTTTACAGATGGGTAACTTAAGGAGGAACAAATTCAGTAGAATTACATCTTCTCTCTGAAAGTGGATGGTGCTCTGTGCTGGACTGAAAGCTCACTGAGGTTCCATTTTTTTGCAGAAATTAACATTAGAACTCAGAATCCACACAAAAGCAAAGGCCTAATAATTCAGTTTAAGAGTACCCAGTTCCTCAGCTTGATTGAGAAACTGGGAATCAGTTTCTACCCACTAGCCATCTGATGCTCTCCGCTGAGCTCAGCAAATTGCACTCAGTATAAAAATGCTTCAGTCAAAAGAATTCATACACGTTAATTAATACACAGGGAAGCAGAAGTCAATACTGTTTCTAATATAGGCTTTAGGACGCTATGGTGAAGCAATAATTGCCATTTGGTGCAAGCGCACACAGAAGTTATACTAGATCTGAACTGCAAAAAAGGGATCCTCAATCACAGAGCACCAAATCATTACAGTTTTCTAAAATATTTTCACAGATAGGCTAGGAAAAGAAAACCTAACTGAAGTTTTTAGCTAGTCATTTGTTTAAAATCTCCAAGAAATCAGACATGTAAAAGCTTGTGACAGTGTAATGCTTATACAAACAGTGCTATAAAGAAATTTCACAAAGATAGCCCTGAATAAAAGCAAAACATGAATTAGATACTCATGGATACTATACAAGGTACAAATTACAGAGTATAATCATCTTACTGCCAACATCTGGACAAGTTTAAGACAAGAATCTTATAAAGCTCCTAATGACCTCCCCTTGTGTTCTTCTGAGCTTTATTAATCTCAGCTCAGGGGTTTTTTTCTACTTTAAAAGTGCATTCTCTTATTCAGAGCAATGTTTCAGTGAATTATTTCCATTACTCCCTTTTTCACTGCCTAAAATTGGGTAAGAAAACAGAAAAGACTCTTGAAATTTTAACCCTTCACATCAAAAAGCGACAAAGGCTCTCAGAACCTCCTCCAAGCTATGCTGTAATTAGCTAGAGACTTTCCACTGACTTAGTCAGCTCTGGATCACTCCCCAGAACAACACAGGAGGTTCTGATGCAGCAAAGCATTGGGGCAGATATTTCACTTTAAGAATACATTAAAGCTCCATTGGCTTTAGTTATTTAGTGCTCTGCTTAAGAGACAGGAATTAGGCTTGTTCTTACATACTTTACAGAACATACTTCCCCTCAAAGTTGCTACTGAGGACAAGTAAGGCCACATCTCTGAAATTTATCACTAAAAAGGGAAAAGCAATAACCAGAGCTTGTATTATTTTTTTAAAAGATAAGCTACAGAAAGTATCAGGCCAAGCCACCAAACAACTGCCACTACAGAGCTTACTCCAGCTGTGTAAGAATAGATATTGTCCTAGTTCAGCTTCACACTTTCCCCATCAAGTTTAACAGTTTACCTAAGAAATAAGGAACCTGGTAGTTTAGAAAGGAGCCCCGGCAGGTGGTGTGCATGTAAGTAAAGTCTTCTTTTCCCTCCCAGACCTGAAGACACTGCCGTCCCATCGACAGCTACCCTGAGGCTGCACCGTACGTTTGGTGCTCTTTTGCTGCTCTTCCCTACACCAAACTGGCCAAGTAGAAAGACACAAGTCCCTGCTGCTGAACTAGTATTAGTGGAGCATCAACAAAGAGCAGATTCCCAGCTCACTGATAGGTTGTGTACATTTCGCCAGCGTTTTCCAGAGTGCTCTGCAGGCTGGGCAATAATTAACACCGCAAGCGCTTCGCAGGCGAAGGCAGGGAGGGAGCAGGCCGGGGCAGAGCCTCCTCCCGCGCTGAACACCGCCGCCTCTCGGCGGAGCGCAGCCAAGGGCTCCGCAGGGCTCACAGCTGCACCTCCAGACTAGGGCAGGGGCAAGACTAACTAGTTTCAGTGCCTTTAATTATTTAGGTGTGTTATCTGTCCCGCTTCCTTATGTTTTTTGCCAGCCGGTTGCATATGGATGCAATGTCACAGGATGTTCAGAGAGTGCATTTAAAATTGGTATTTAAACTGGACAGCTAAAAGCACTGAATCTGAATGCTTCATAAGGTACGTTGGATAGAGAGGATAATTGTAGGATTTTAACAATGAGCTAATCCAGCTAATCCAGTAAAGAACTAATTGAACTGCTTCCAAAACAACTATAATAAACGATGTCTCGTTATCAGTTATATAGTGCTTGGAGACCTTCATTTTTTATCTCCATTCCTAGTTATTATATATATTTATGTTATGGATTCAGTGCAAAGATGGATATGAAAAAAAATATATAGCTGTATCTTTTTTCGTATTCACAAATAGCAATGGGAAAGCCTCCAAAAGCATTCTCAGTGTTTTGTAGCTGTCAAGACACTTCATTTTCTCTCATTCCTAAGCTTCAGAGGCTTCCTCTCTGTGATTGCAAACAGATGATGGTAGAGCATGCAATTAGACTTATACAAGTAAATTCCAATCAGTTGTGGCCTGCAGCAGCTTCTCAATATTCACATCAAACAGAAACAAGACCAACTCTTAGCATGAAGCTGTCAGCAGAAAGGATAAATTAAAACTGATTTTTAGAAGCAAACTTCAGTGACCTTCTTCACTGTGCCCAGGAATATTGTAACATCAGTGACTTATCACATATTCTGGTTGGGATTTTCAACTATCCAGTGGGCTTGGGCATTCAAAATCCTGTGTGTGCCTCTGAATATATCAGTGCAAAGTCTCATGAGTTTTGACTATTAGGGAGACCAGCACTCCACACAAGAGTGAAGTTTGTGCACATCTCTACACGCACCAAGGCATATTATTAAGAAGACACAATTTAGGAGCCTATTTGAATATGAGGCCTTTAAAACTTGAGTTTTAAGTACACATGGAATAGGTTCTGCAGATTTACCCTATCCTCTCCAATCCTTACAATCTTTATCTGCAAAACAGAGACGGCAGATTCTCAAATTTTAGTTTCTCCAGAAATTACCTCGGTAAAACCAGTGATAAATTAGATACAACACCTATTCAGTGTGACTGATGGACATAAAACACGATGATAGCATTAGCTCTCATGACAGTGTAGGAACTGCAAAGTAAACACGGTGCAAGTTTCAGAGTTATCTTGATCTCTTCTCAGGGATCACAGTTCAAACACATCATCTTCTGGAGCTTTTCTCAGGATGGGAACCGTTTTCAGCAGCAGCCCACAAATTTCCCACTATACAATAAGACCGCCATCCCCCATAGTGGGAAGTCAGCAAAAGTACCTCTGTCAAACTGGCTACTGGACAGAAGCATGGTACAATCCTACTGCCAGAGCCCACCAGTGTTACCAGTGCATTGTATACCTTCCCAGGTCCCCTGGAGGGGTGCAAAGCCTCCGGGCAGCCCACGGGAGTGTGGGCTTGTCAGCGGACTAGACCAGCTGACGGCCTGAAGAGTTGGGGGAAAGGCACAGAACAAGGTCAGGTCACCAGGATTCACCGGGTAAAGGGCAGAGCTGTGCAAATGGGACCGTGTCAGTCTGGCCAAAAGCACTAACGTAGGACAAAAACAGCATTAAGCACAGAAAAGTTGGCAATCTCTATTCTCAAGTTAGCAGACAAACCTGGCACGTATACATTCAACAACAGGCTTTTTAGAGCAGAATGAGTTTTCAGTGCTCTTGATCTCTTTCCTATAGGTAATAAAACGCATCTCTCACATTTACAAAATGCTCTTTTCTGCCTTTAGAATGTATTCAGTCATAAGAAATAGTTCAGAATATCTTCTCTATTAAACATCTATATTCATCCAAGTGCTTGAAGTCTAAGTAAAATGATTGATTGTAAAGCAAGATATCCTCATTTAAATTACTCCTGGTTTTCTCTGAAAAGCAAGCCCAGGCCATTAATATAGTTGAGCGTTAGGTAAAAAGTTTCCAAAAACAGCTAACATAATGCAACGAAAGTCATTTTGTAACACAGAAAAATACAAGTACAGTTATTCAAGTGTTTTTGTTCCAAGAACAATTGTAAGTGCGTTTTGTTTTGATTTTGACAAATCTCCAATATCTCAGGGCTGTTGCAGTAGACCACACGTTGGAAAAATTACATGTTTTTCTGGTCACTGTATAATAAAAAAGGATTTCTCTCTCAGAGACAGAAAAGGCCTATTCAAGTTTGGGGAGGGAGCGCAACTCACTTGCAAGAATGAAGAATCAGGAAAGCTGGGGAGGCAGGTTATGGCTATATGAGGATGATTTGGTCTAGTTGTCTGAGCAGCCATTAGGGAATTAGGAATGACAGCTTCTACTTCATTATCAGCCTAGGCAAGACACCAAGGCTAACAGTAAAATCAAATAAATACGAGTTTTATAGTATCTACTTGTTACGGGTGACTCCCTCTCTGGATGTCTATCTGGAGAGGTTTTGCACACAAAAAAGTGTAACGTGGATAGAAAATAATAAGACAATGGTTTGTGTGCAAAAGTGTTTGCATGATATTGTCCTATAGTAAATCTACAGCCAGACAATATCTGAATACATGATCTATGGATCAAATATTCTCTCCAGCCTGAAGACAAATAACTTGCAGATAAGCCTAAACTCAGAGTCAGTCACGACTTTCCCCGAACCTCACAATACCCTATAGTAAGCTAATTGCATAACCTACTTTCCAGGTTACTTTACTGCAGTCATAGAGCAATTCTGGATGGAGTCCACAGCATACATTTTTTAACATTCTTTTTACTCACTAATAAAGCAAAATAAAACATTTTATAGCCTTGATGTGTTTCTGGCACGTTTTAAAAACTGCTGCTAATAAAACTTTTCCAAGATGAAACAAGAGGAAAAAATGACTGAGCTCTAATGGTAATGTAAATATTTCATATCTTATTTTGTAAAGTATTTTGTATTTTATACAGAAAATTGGGAAACATCACAGCGTAAGATTGTGTCAAGACAAGAAAACCCATGTATTGCACAACTCACAAAGTGGAACAGCATCATGTTTCTAGTAGTCCATGTTAAATGTGGTTTGAAAGAATCATGTTTTCATGCACACCAAGGGCTTGCTCCTTCTGACCACTAAGTCAGTGATAATTCTCCTGACGACTTCAGTGATGCATGAGCTAGTCCCAAAAGAAGCAAACCAGCCTGTGCGTATGCACCGGGCAGAGAGCCAAGAGATCTCAGTTAAGTTCCTAGCTTTGATACAAACTCCCTGTGCGATTTCTGTTAAATCTCTCTGGGCCTCAGTTACTCATCCGTAATGAGGGGTGATGTCTCTTTGTCTGCTTCCACTGACAGTTCTCAGAATAGTCATCATAGTCTTCCATTCTCCGGCATGCCAAAGACTCATTTTGGTGTAGTTTTTAGGTGTTATTGTAATATAACAAAGAATGACTAATGTGTAGCCTTAATCATCCAAACAACCCTGGAATCAAACAACATCAAACTGACTGCAGTGACTCTTGTAAGCTGCCCCACCCACCCTCTGCAGGATATATATAGCGTGCCAAGCGCATGGCAGGTACTTAAAGCACGTCTTAAGCACCAAACTCATCTGCCGTAGGCTGACCTAGGTATACAACACTGGCCTTTATGTGCATCATAAGTCACAAAGTACATTAGCTGGTTGATTTTCAAGGATCACCTCCTCCACGCTGAAGAATTGTCCATCCTGATGAGCAGGAAGTAAGCAAAAGTGGCAAGAGGCCTGCATGGATGAACAAGGAGGTCCTGACAAAACTCAGATATAAAAAGGAAGCATACAAGAGGCAGAAGCAGGGCCAGGTGACCCAGGAGGAATGACCGACTGTGCAGGGACAGAGTTAGGAAAGGCAAAGCCCATCTGGAATTGAATCTGAAAAAAAAACGTGAAGGGCAGCAAGAAAGGCTTCTACCAAAGTATCAGCAGCAAAAGGAGGAGCAGGGAAAATGTGAACCCCCTACTGAATGCAGCAGGGGACTTGGTGACAAAGGACAAAGAGAGTGTCTAGGAACTCTATGCCTTACTAGTAAGACTTGACTTCAACAATCCCAGGTCCCTGAGACCAGTGGGAAAGCCTGGAGCACAGAAGACTTAGCCGTGGTGGATTGGTTTAGGGAATATTTAAACAAATCGGACATACAAAAGTCCAGAGGAGCTGATGGGCTGCACCCACAAAGGCTGAGGGAGCTGGCCGATGCCATTGCAAGGCCACTCTCAATTATCTTTGAAAGGTTATGGTGATCAAGAAAGGTTCCTGAGGATTGGAAGAAAGACTATGTCACTCCTATCTTCAAAAAGAGAAAGACGGTGGATCTGGGGAACTACAGGCTAGTCAGCCTCACCTTGATCTCTGGGAAGGTGATGGAGTAAATCCTCCGGGAGATCATTTCCAAACATATCAAGGACAAGACAGTGGTTGGGAATAGTCAGCATGGATTTATAAAGGGGAAATCACGCTTGACCAACCTGATACCCTTCTACAATGAAATGGCTAGCTCAGCAAATGCATGGAGAGCAGTGGATGTTGTTTATCATCTTTAGTAAGGCTTTTGACCCCATCACATCCTTGTGGACAGACTGAGGAAGTGGGATAAAGGGATAGTGAGGTGGACAGGAACCTAGCTGAACTGCTAGGCTCAAAGCAATGTGATCAGTGGCAAGGAGACTGGCTGGAGACCAGTCATTAGCAGTGTACCGCAGACACCGATATTCAGGCCAGTACTTCTTCACATTAGCGACCTGGATGACATGCACCCTCAGCAAGGTCGCAGATGATACAAAACTGGGAGGAGTGGTTGATTCACCAGATGGGTTGTGCTGCCCTTCAGAGGGACCTCAAGAGCCTGCAGAACTGGGCAAACAAGAATCTCATGAAGTTCAACAAAAGGAAAAGCAAAGTCCTACCCCATGTACCAGTACAAGCTGGGATTGATAGGCTAGAGGGCAGCTGTGCAGAGAAGGACCTGGGGGTCCTGGTGGACAACAAGTTACACATGAGCCAGCAATGCACCCTTGTGGCTAGGAAGACAAACAGTACAGATTGTAGCATCTCAAATGCGGAGAGAGGCTGAGAGGGCTGGGACTGTTCAGCTTGGAGAGTCCTGAGCTCCAGTTGAGCCTGCCCTGAGCGGGGCGGGGGGCTGGACCGGACGATTTCCAGAGGTCCCTTCCAAGCTCAACCGTTCTGTGATTCTGTGATTTAGAACATGATAGAGGCTATTATTATTAACAGGCTATATCATGCCACAAACGCATAACTACAGTAATAACAAGAACTGCAGGACTGGCTTTCTGTATCTTGCAGCCTGTTGCAAGGTGGTAAATACTATCAGTTCCAGGCTAGCTGCATTTTAGCAGCCCTCTACTATTTCCTCATAGTTTCAATGCACTTTTTTGCCTCTCAGACCAAGGCAGTATATAAACTACATTATTATTATTTATTTTAAGCAATCAGGCAGCAGATTTTTAATGTTAGCTCTCTTTCATGCAACTAGCCACGAGAGGGCACCAGTACTGCTTCAGAAAGACAAAACCAAAAACAATAAAGGGAATTTGCTCACAGACTGTAGCTTCAAAGGCATTGGATAGCAGGTTCCACAGTCACGAGTCACCCCTCCACCCCAAACACACACAAAGCCCAAGCATTAGTCAGCTACATGAGTAGACTGCAGAGGCAAAAAATCCACCCAGCTCTCTAGAGCCAACAGAACTGGTACTTTTCCTGCTTCTCCTACAGACTCCCTCTTTGGGCCCAGCACCCCTTTCCTTAAAGTGAATATTCACACAGCTTCTCGTATTGACACTGTCCAGAGCCTCCCTCTGCAGCATCTCTGTCCTACCTCAGGCCTCCCTTACAAGAGCAGTAGTAGTTTCACTGTGGCTCTTGGGAAGTTCATCCCCTCCTCTCTGAGGACTACACCTTTGGCCTAGCTGTTTAGAAATCAGACCTGCTAGCGTCCAAAGGAGAGAACTGGTTCCTGAATATCAGATGAACAGCACTATTTTTCTCAATGCACAAGTCTTCAGCCCTAGCAAGCAATGAGTCTGCTCATTTCATAGTCTATTCAGCGTATGCATACACTTTACAAGGCATTTTTTATTAAAAGCCCAACTCTTGAAAGCTATTGAACATGCACAGACAGATTCCTCTATTTCAGGCTTCCTATCTTCTCAGAAAGTCTGATTATAAATAAACAAAAATTGTATTTGAAAGATCATACAGGAACATGTATTATTTTCATCAACTGAATTTCAACTTTCAAATGGTAGTTTTGAGAGAATTTAGTAGGTAACAGTCTGAGAAGATCATAGCATTACCATAAAACCTCACCATGGTGCAGAACAAAGGCCTCCAATTTTTGGCCTCCAAAAATTTCTCGGTCATCTGCTAAATACCGTCTAGGATACAGACACCTGCACCAAGAGACAGATGCCTGCAGGTGCCCTGCTCAAGAGCAAGTAGAATTACGTATGCACATACAGGCCACTCACAAAGTTAACTTTGCTTACAAAAGAAAAAAAATCTCATTGCTCAAAGATGAGCGGTTAAGCTAAAACTCTTCCTGCATCATTGACTGTGAATACAAAAGGATTGCTCTGTTTTGTTTTGCTCTACGACAACAAAATGCTGTTTTCAACTAGATGTTTCGCCTGAGCTTCTGTGACAGTTGGATTAATTCTGTGCAATTATTCAGTGAAAGTAAATTTATTCTGAGTGCTCTGGTAAATTTCTGGCAGTGATGAGGGATCTCCCAGTCCGGACACGCGCACTGAGAACACCAGGTAGGCCACAAATAGGGTCAAATTAATGTAATTCAACCTGTAATTGTAGATAGAGCAGGAGACTAAGAGGGCTGATAGGCTTTCTTAGCATTGTAGTAACAGCCTTACAGTCTAAACTCAATGAACTTTTTTTCATCTTTTAAATCGCTTTTTCCTCTGCTGTATTTGTAAAGGCACATGTCAGAAAAACAGAGCAAAGAGGAGTTCTAACAAGTAGGTATTCATTCGAAAAGAAAATTAATTGATGAATCATTCTTCAATGAAACGTGCATGAAATAAGGCTATTTTCTTCATTATAGGGTGCTATAAAATCATAAGTTTGTTTAATTCTTGTACAACATGCATGTAGCAGTGCACTTGAGAAATTCTTGAAGTACAGAAATTATTTTTAATGTAGTTATCAGGCCAAAGAGGAAAAAAATGTACTGATTTTAATTCAGCATTTGTTCCTAGTTCCAAGTGAGATACCCAAAATAAGAATGAGCTACTTGAAAACGTACAAAGCCATAACAACATAACACCTGAAGTACTACAAAATCTAGTTCTAGAACAGAAATACAGGCACCTTGCAAAAGCACATGCTTATTCCCATGGGGTTAATGCCTCAGCTGCAGAAACCAATGAGCTACCTAACAGCCCATTTTTTCTGTTCTGCTTGCACTCTTCAGCGCCGAAGGAAGGGGTTTTAGCGACTGCAAACGACCGCTTTACTCTTGCAGTGCTGAAGGAGTTAATTTTAGTCTGCAATAATTAACACCGCCCCAGCAGTGAAAGCAGGTGCTGTCTCTCAAGGCCCTGACCAGGAGGAGATAATTCCAGACCACAATAATTAACAGTGCCCCAGCAGTGAGAGGAGGCTTCATTTCTCACAGTCCTGATGCCCAAGCAGGCCTTATCTCAAGGTCTTGAGATCCTCCCTTTGGGAATGTGAGGCACAGGAAAGCAGACTACTTGTAACTGGCACTAGATGGGCAGGGGGATGGGGGGGGGGGAAGCTTGGAGCATCGCCCCACAGTCCCTTTGGATCAGCCTAGGCAACAAATTTCCCCACACCTACTTTGTATATATACAAATACTTGTATATATACAAGGGTGGGGGCAATACTTGACAATTCTGCTTCTGTTTTATCAGGTGGGAACTTAGAGAACACTTGACAGTGAAGAAACTAATAGTGATGACAACTCACATTTTAAGACTATGGTATATGCTTGCGCTCGTAACATTTCCAAATACAGCTGAGGATTTGAAGTTCACAAAGAATAATCCAAGCTCCTTCTATTACGGCACTTTTCCAACTGGTACTTTTCATCTACAGTTATTCATGGTTTTTACAATGGTCTAGATCCACTTGTGCGTTTTCACAAGAAAGCTACCAAAAGGTTCTCCTTCTGAAGAAAGGCGTTGGCACAGCAGGCATCTCCTTCCAGGGAAAAGGCTGAAGCAAAAAGCCAGGCCTTTGCCGAATGCCTATTTAATACTATCTACTGCACCTAGCTATGCAGCATAAGGATTCACATAAAGCCTGCACTTTTTGTAGGCATTTACAATAGTAAACTTAGAGTAAAATGCTAACAGATTAATGTTTCATATCCAGAATTTCCTTCCGTGTCTGTTTGTGATTGAATAGGATGAATGGCATAATAAAACACATCCAAAAACTCTTCACCTCTTTGATAAATTATCTGCAACTTACGAAGAACAACAAAGGAAAAAATATCCTCTTTTGTTATGTTAGTATATCTAATTCACTATTTAGTACTGCTTTATGAAACCTTGTTCATTCTTCCAAACACACACACATACAGCCCTTGTTTTATTCAACCTAAAACAAAACTTAAAAAGATACAGGCACAAAGATGTCTTTATGCTAAAGTTTCTAAGTGACTTATGCAATGGATTAATCATGTCCTTTAGTAAGATACTAAGAAAATAGCCAGAATCTTTATATTACTCTCTCTCTCTATATATATATATATGTATATGTATATATAAAATATACATATTATGTGACAACAGCTAAACTTGTAATTAAAAAAATTAAAGAATAGCATGCCAAAATAACATAGAAACCTATTTTTTTCTAGCAGTAAGCCATTTATGCCACTTTATCAATACACTACTTCATATGGGGCAGTATCCACTGTTAAGATAGTATTAACAAGCTTTAGTATAGGTAAGAATTAGATCCCTTTTTCAGTATATTGGAAAAGGGTCCCTTATTTAGTTTGTACCTCATTTTCACAGAGTCTCTGTTATGTACCTATAACGTTTCATGTGGAAAACATTTGCCTCAGGTATTAGGTAGGCATGCAATCATGCAGGTTTCACACCGAGCTGCAGAGCTGTGAAGACATATCAATTACTTTCTCATACGAAAATTTGGTACAAAAGACTAGTTGTGCATTAATATGTTTAAATTATAACTTCCTTCTTTTTACCCTTAGGTTTTTTATGAGGTGCTGGAAGTCCTGCATACCAGACTGAAGGGGCCTGGGACAAGGATGGGAAAGGATCAAGTATCCGGGATGCTGTTACTCACAAGAAAGGAAGTGTTTAGGAATGAAATAGCAGATTCAGCATGTGATAGCTAATACAAAGTTACGGTATCATTAAAGAGGAACTATCCCTCTAGAAGCATTCTAGAGCCATTTTACAATACTGATTTCCCATTGTGAAATAACAGCAAAGGTGACATGCTTTGGTTGCTCTACAGACAGAGTCCTACTTCAATTTAGGAAGCCACAGGCTGATATTTTCAAATAGTTTCTTTCCTGATAATCTCATAGACTCAAAATCACCAAAATACTTCCTAAATCTGCCTTCGCTTTCTAGAATGTTTATGTCCAAATAAATATTCTAAAATACTCCAATACTTCCAATTTTATGGAAGGTCCAAATGCTTAATTTTTACAACAAAAAATGTACTTGAGCTTTGAATAAAACGAAGTGCTTTTTTTTTTTGTCTGAGCATCTTAAAAGATTTTCTATGTATACTTTAGAAAAAGTAAGTAAAACCAATCAGATGCTTTGAAAATCTATGACGTTTTTTTCATTTTTTGGAACGGACAATGAATAAATTAATATAGCTCTATTAGCAATAAGTTTCCAAGCTTAAAATTATCAAAATTTCAGAACTACTGTCCTAGAGGAAAGACAGATGAACAGCTAAAGGGATGACTGTGATAAGCCAACACTATATAATTGGAATTCTAACTAATATAACTAGCAGTTATAGTCCACTGGAGGTTTTCCACATATATGAAATCCAAGGGAGAAGCAGAGGTCTCAGGAAGAATTAAGAGGAAAAACACCTAAAACCTTAAAATGGAAAAATCGGAGGAAAGATTTCATTTGACTTCTCTCAAGCAAGTAAAAGTTTGAAAGAGCAGCTTAACAAAAATCCAGGGAGAGATTGGAACTCTAAGGCTCAGAGGTCTGTTGCATCAGAAGAGACTGATATGGCAAGCATAGGACCTGTTTCTCAGAAAGGATTCAGGCATAAATCATAGTATTTTGAAATTTACTCACCACTGTGGGCTTGTATTTCTAAAATTTGCTTGTATATGTTATCTATGTGGTCATTATAGAAAAACACTCTTCCTCTATTAGCTTTCATCAATCAGGATTCATTTTGCATTGGCTTATATGCCATAACTTTCTATTTTCATTTAATATTGAAGATCTGAGCATATGTTTGCTTAGAAAAAGAACAACATACATTAATACTGAATTCAATTTTGGAGCTAATTCCAGTATGAGACAGTAAATGAGAAAGCCTGTGTCATAATGATTTTGTGCCTAAGTATTAAGTGACTTGAAGCACAAGTGCTTTTTCTTTTTCTTTTTTTTACTGTCGTGGCTGGAATTGTTTTTACAGCACAGTCTTTGTTAAGAGATCTAACTGAATAGGCACGTTAGTGTTTCAGTGCCCCTCTGTAAACATTTGATTTAACACAAAGTATTTTTCCAGAGAAAATATGTTTTCCCATAGCAATTCTAGTCAAGACCTCGGACTAGGCAAACGGCGGTTTAGTCGCCCATAAATTTTACATATGACTCTGGTATTTGTTGAAAGCGTCTGCAGTCAAACACGCTGTCTTAGTGGAAAAATATTTGAAGTGAAGATGGGATGTCTAGTGGGTATTCCTCTAGTAAAGGATAAGTGAATCAAAGTTAAAACTGAAAGTACTATTATTTAGTACGTTATTTCCTGCTGAAAATCAAACGAACTATACAAGCAGGAATGGGAAATCCTTAACGCATCTGCTAAGGTATTTACTGAAGACTGCAATGCTAGAAACCAGATCTAGTCCAGTGAGAACAGAATTTTAGAAAATGCAGGTCACAGTAAGTAACTGCTCTTTCAGCATATAATAGAGCCTACACTGAAAACGAAGTTTCAGTTGGTATCTACTGTCTTAGTTTGAAACCCTAAATGATCATGATTCCTGGTACTTTAAGTGGTCCTGGTAATCTATTCAACTTATCAACATGATATAGTTAGATTTAACCTAAAAACAACCCTGCCCCCTCCCTCAAAGTATGGGACGTGCAGCTCTCTAGGCAGTTCTGATGATTCTGCATCAAGCTTTGAGGCGCTTAGAATAACGCTCAAGGATTTTTATAGGTTCCAAAACCACTTTTTTTTTTTTTTTTTAGAAGACTTGCAGGATATGCAATGTTTATATATAGCTGACATGTATAAATTCCCTACATGAAACACTTCACATATATTTGACTATCTCTCCCGAATTACTCTTGCAAAAAGGCTGAAGAGCTGAAATGCTTGAGGTCAAGATTTACAAGCTTACAGCTGGCTGCAACCACAAGATTAGGCACACTCAAACCCCTTACTGGCCCATCCAAAGCCTTATTTGTGCAGAGACGTGCCTATGAAAAAATGCAGTCACATCAACTTTGATATAAGCAGTAAAACAGGTATGCAATAGCAGACATGCAGAAACAGAAGTTAAATGCCAAATATTTGGCACCTCTGGATGTACCTCAAGGTCAGTTGCTCTTATGACATTATTTTCTAAACATGTACATTACAAATGCTGACAAAAATTTAGTTGTGCTGCAAATATCTTAACTCATTTTTCCATCCTCAATTCAATGGTGAATCCTGAACTTGACATCATGTTGAGTTTTCAGAGCCATTAAAACAACATATTACAAGGCTTCTTTGTAGAATCAAAAAAAAAAGGAAAAAGGAAGTACACAATATAGAAAGAGCCATCATCATCTCAAAGCAAATGCAGAAAACAACTGATGCAAACCTCGCTTGTGCAATTTTTCCTCAGTTTTTCTCTGCTCAGTACTGTTTAATATAAATGAATAACTGAAGAGTTGTTCTGCTGGGATTTGATATATGTTAACTGCATCTGGTTTTTGTAGGATGACATTCAGTTACTGAAGGAGCTGAAAGTAAATCACGATCTACTCTCTATTTCATGGCCTCGGATTATGCTCACTTGCCTCAAAAGCAAGCACAACAATTTTATCTTAGGAGTGTAAGAAGGCAAATAATTTTACTTCTGAGGATATTAGAGAGTTTAACATTACTGTTAATTAGGTTTCTGCTTCTCTCTCTGGGCCCTCATATTGTATCGATTACTGTAATATGAAGTTACTTGGTTTAGATTTTTTAGATTTCTGTTTTTCCAGTTAGCTGAAAAACTGTTCACGTAATTTCTTGTATGTGTGTTTCATCAGCAGAACAAGTGAATGAAAAGGGAATACAGTTCTACAGTGATATTATTAACTGTCTTTTGGAAAACAGTATTATCCCTATTGTGAGTCTCTATCACTGGGATCTTCCACAGGTTAGAAAATATTCAAATTAGTGAAGTGTCTAATCTAAATGTTTCTGATAGTAAGTTTACTTATAAGTTTAAGGACTATGCGTACATTAGAAAAAAGTTTAAAGATGCTTGCATGCTTTTAAGTGTACTTACAATTATTCTCTGTTCATTTGCATTTTATAAGCATTATTGTATATCCTTCTGAGCCACTGGACACTTCCTGAAATACGAATAAAAGTCTCTGTTAATAATGAACAGAATATTGAACTTTAAAGGACATTATTAATTCTTGCAATTCTTGCTTACGAAGGTTCTCAAAGAAAAGTAGGGTGGCTGGCAAAATATAAGCATAATAAATTATTTTAATGATTATGCAAACCTATTTTTGAGAAGTTTAGTGATCATGTGAAACACTGGATTACTTTTAGTAATCCTTGGGTAAGTTATCAATGCTTTCTTTCTAATCATTCTACTTGAACAGCTGTTTCAAAACTCTTCGGAAGTGACATGAGAACTAAAATAGGTTAACAGCAAGGTAGTAAGTTTTCACTCTGTAATTATGCTTCTATTTATATTAAGCACTTCAAGATTATGCATAAACTGCAGAATTGCCATTTTCTATTCTAAGGTATGGCTGGAATTTCCTTAACTAGTGGCTGGGGTGAACCTGTTGATCCACACAGCCAAACAGATATAGAAGCTGCCGAAAGATGTAGAGTTTCATTTGGGATGGTTTGCAAATCCAATTTACAAACGAGACTATCCAGAAGTTATGAAGAATTACGTAGGTAAGCCACAGTAACTGACTATAACATGAATAAATTACAGTTATATCACAGTGGAATAGCCCCTGTTCAGCATGTAATTTAGTCAAAGATGAAGGCATAGCAGGGACAAGGCTAAAGCAACAAACGGCCCAGGGGCTGGAGCCAGCCCTCAGAGCTGTTTTGGGGGGCATACTAGGGCTAACAAAGTTCAACTGGTGTTGAAGCCAACCACTGCACATCTGAGCGCCACGCTCCGGAAAGGAGGTCACTATCTGACTTTCCAGCAACAGACTGTTTTTAGCAGCCTACTCAAGACAAGGGAGTCGCTAAACGTTTTTCCAGATTTTCCACCTAAGGACAAACAACCAACATAACCTTTATTATTAAAGGTTTCTTTAAAAAATAATCACAACCTTTCTTCACTAAAAGTTTGCCTTTTGAGAGGGTTCCGCTATCTATTTCGTAAAACGAAGAAGCGATGTACCTAGCAGCAAAGCACTTTCTTTCTTGTCATGTTACGTTTCCAAGAGTTCTGTTGACATTTATCACTCTCTTTGCGGAAATCCTTCTTTAACTCACTGTCTTCTCCACGTACGTGACTAATATTTCTCCAAACTAAAGAATGAAAGCTTCTTTCATTTTAAGGAGAAAGCAGACTAACTAGACTGTCTTGTACCTTCACATTAAACACAGAAAAACTAAAACCATTGTTTGTGATGTAAAGAAAACTTATTTCTGAGCAGCACAAAATTTCATTTCCTGCATTTATTATGATAGGTAGGACGAATGCCCAGCAGGGCCAAGGCACATCAAGATGATCAACTTTCTTAGTGCAAGAGAAAAACCATATCAAAGGCACATCAGATTTCCTGGGAATAGGTCGTTTTACTGCTCGTTATGTTACACAGAAGAGCTTTCCCTCTCTACATGTGTCCAGCTACGACACAGTGATTTGGCAGAACTGGTGGACCCAAAACGGCCAGCTCCAGGATCTGAATGGTTACATATTGCGCCTTGGAGATTCAGAAGATTACTCAACTTCATTAAGGTGATTACAGAGTAAATCTTTCAAAGGACATGCACCACAAGTCTGGTTGCATACAGGAGATGCACCTTCATTAGCAAACAGATTTTTAACAGCTTTGCCAATATAGTTGTCTTTTTTACACTGGGAAGTCCCCTTTTTGCTAAGAATCTTAAACTCAGACTTCAATAACTTACAAATAAAACTCCTAGTTAACTGTTAAATTCAGTTGCACATTTTTCTTAAAGGTAACTGTAAGTAGACCTAGGGAATTGGTTTTAATCCATTTTACCAGGAATTTCATGTTCTGTCAAAATAAAATAATTTCTGTTTATAATATGGAATAGTCCAGTCTAAACACATCTTTGTTTGCAGACACAGTATGGGAACCCTCTTATTTATGTGACGGAGAATGGAGTTTCTGAAAAGGTACAGTGTACTCAACTGTGTGATGAATGACGGATAGAATATCTGAAAGGATATATTAATGAAATACTGAAAGGTAACTTCAAAAACATCTTTTTAGTGCACAAAATGTATAGTGCTATTACTTGCACTTTTTCCACCTCCCCCTTTTTTTAAAAGTATTTCATAGAGAAATATTCACATATCAGATTAGACAAAGGACAACACTAAGTTCTATCACGAGAATGGCATAGCCTCGCCAAAAGTACTCATGCTATTAAATGCAATAACTACAGGAGATTTAATATTGTACTAATCATCAACTTCTACTTTTAGAAAGGAGAAATTGCATCTAGTTACTATTTCTATGGCACTCTAGTACCTCTAGGCTAAAGATAACATTTTCAAAGGATCTAAATGACTCTCTACTACTTTATTCCTATTCCTCCTTCCCCCTCTCCTCCTCCATTTCTTGCATAACAGAAAATAGAAATAGTACCCTATTTCGAGGAAGACAAACATAAGCAAAATAAGTTTAATGGAATAATTTGTATTCTATTTTCAGCTATAAACGACGAGGTTAATGCCAAAGGTTATACAGCCTGGTCTCTGCTGGATAAATTTGAATGGAACAAAGGTTTCTCTGAAAGATTTGGATTTTACCACATTGATTTTAAAAATAAGAACAAACCATGATACCCAAAGGCATCTGTTGACTATTATAAAAAGATCATCAGTGCAAATGGATTGCCAAATCCAAGAGAGGTGATGGCAATCACCAAGTCTTTCTATTTTTAATGTATGGGCAAAAATCACAGTGAATTTCATGAACTTCATTTCTGTAATTTAGGGATGTGTTTTATATAGATGTCCAGAGACAGAGAGAGCGGAAACAGCCTCCATTACTATTTGTATAGCATTTTACAAACATTAATTAGATTTACTGATGTGATCAAAAAATTTAAATTGCAAATTATCAGTACTCTGTCAGATTTATTTGTAGAAAATTACACGTACGCGCTGCTTAATCTGAAAAATATATGGAATGTATTACATGCTTTTTTCATTATTTTTATTTTATCAAACAACTAAGATATATATTGCAATAAAAGTCATCAAGATACAAACAAAGTTTCAGAAAATCATATATTGATAGAATAAACTAGTTTCAATTGAATTGTAGGGAACAAGAGTCCAGGCAGAGAGAAGAAGCTGCTGTGAATCAGACAGAGTATTTTACAATTTAATACAACTACTGAGAGCATGACAATCTTCCCAGGCGGAAACTTGGTATCAGAAGGCAACGGACACTTGCTCTATCACAAACCACCTTCCTTGCTGCAGGTAATTATAGTTATTCTTTTTTATTTGCTTTATAAAAGCATATTATGTTAAACATATCTGTGAATACCACTACTAGTAGGTCCCAGAAGGAATTTTCCCCTTGAAAGCACAACCGCTTTCACATACAACAAGCTGCAATATCTTAACTTATTCTCACCAGCTAAAATCTCTGCAACTAAATGGATCAAATCTGGATTTTAATAAAATTCATAAACTAAGAGTTACTTTTTAAAAAAAAGGGCTAGGGATGACAGTATTTTCCTTAAAATTAAAAGGCTAAATACTCTTATGAAAATAAAAGAAAACTAGACAATTGTACAGCAGACCTTGCCTGCATTTCCACAGTGCCAGCCTGATCAATCTCACTAAAGACCCTCCCAATGTAATTCAGGACCTTTCATAACCATGGAAATAGTCTACAGCAGAGAATTTCTGAAACTTTTGAGAAAAATGAGATAAACAGTATAAAATCTCATAAGAACGAGATAAATGCTTCATAGCAGAAAAACTCTAAGCAGTCATCCTAAATTTATCCTGCATAGCCCCAATTGATGAGTGACATGATGTTCTATGTGAATGAACTGTGCTTACTGAACTCTTTGAGGCTTATATGCAGAGCAAAATTCTACAAAATAAAACTCATTTTATTTTTTCAGAGAGCTGCAGTACAGTCCTCAAAAGGTTAGACTGCTTCACAAGGCAATTTTCTTTTCTACCTTCCCCCTGAAGACTAAGAGCAGCAGAATACTGCTAATGCACTGAGGCTAATTCATAATAAGCGCAATTTTTGCAGTCTTTTGAGAAGTGACATATCTTTAAAAATGTACCTCAAAGAAAAATGAGGAAAACTTGTCACAGACTTGTGAACATTTTTTTTGCTTTGATTGCTGTTTATACAAAAATCAACATTTAACAAAATAATTTTCCCCTTAAACGTTCAAAAAGCCTTAACTTAAGGTAACAAGGAATGTACTACATAAGATTAAATTTTTTGCATTACTCATTTCTCAAATTTTATATCCCTTGATTACTCATATACAAATGCTGACAGAACTTGTGGTTCCCACTGTTTTCACATTCTGCATACTTACCAGTGCTGCCGTACTAATGTTTGCCCTTCAGAATCATAGCTAAGATAACATGCTTACACACGGTATCTTCATTTTGTATAACAAATAAAATGCTAGTTTCATTACATTGTTTAAAGTTTACCACAGATGCTTATTTTATAGCACTGTAATAACGATAAAGAAATATTACTTCACCTATGATACCACTATTAGTATAGTGTTTTCTAATCAATTCCCAAAACATAATTTAGAGGATTTAAATCAACATCCAAAGTACATTTGATTTCTGTATTATTTTCTATTAATTTTAAGCAGCAGACTTTATGCTTATTATTTTGGAAACTATTATACATTTTGATCACCAGAAAAACAGTTAGCTAAGACTGAAGTGATTCAAATCTTGCTGAAATAAACTTCAAGCAATTAAAAGCTGTTTGCAAATCCTGTTTTCAGTCTGTTCATCAGTATACTTTTAATTATTATGCAACTGCTATTTAAAAAGACACAGAGACAACTTTCAAATGGAATATGGTTTAAAAATTCCAAGGACATTGCCTATATGTTAATGTCTTATTTCTATGTAAAAGTTAGGATAATATATACATTACTATTGAGGTCCAAAGAAGAAGTAGTTGAAGTGGTTTATCAAAGATGGCAACGGCACTGTAAGATTTAAACCGAGGAATCCTTGTATCTAGTTCTATTTATAGGGAACTAGGTCTATCATATACAATTTTTTTTTTTTTTTTACTATAACATATTACATCCAGGAATGTGTAAAAGAAATAATCCAAGCACTTCAGAATTCAATATTCCACCTTAAATTCAGTCCTACTGCAGGTAGAAAGAAGTTAAACATATGAATACAAAAAAATTGTTCCAGTATATGGCCAGCTTCCTCTTTTGCTGGGCTTGAAATTATTTCTATAAAGCAAACTAACAAACAATTTTCCTATTTATCTTGCCCTGCAGTTTCAACACTATATGTGCATATATCGAATGCAAAGCAACAATATACAAATACAAAAAGACCTGTATCTTAGCTTCTGTTCAAAGGTTTTAACTGTTAAAATGATAGTTGTCCTTTTAGTATGTAATATTAGGAAAGGGGCAAGAAAGAAGGTTTACTGAGGAGAAACCGCAAGTGGCAGGACTTTAACAGCTTTTAAAAAGCAAGAATATTGAGTTTGTTCTTATTGTTACATGTCAACAGTTACTGTTTCTTTCATGCAGAAAGTTTCCTTCCCAAATTAATTAATAAGTATATACTACACTATGTAACCATTTAAAGTTATACTACCAAAAGATTATACACAGTATCTAACTCATGTAATTAATTCCAACATTTTTAACGATTATGCCCAACTATACTGAAAATGTTTTCAGAAAAAAGGCAAAGGTATATACAAAACCACAGTTAAAATAATTTACTTTCCATTGAAGGAGAAACTGAATTTGAATTTGATAAATAATTTGATAAATTTGACAAATACAGGACAGAAAACCAAACTGTCAGAAGTTTCCAACGCATCAGATGAACAGCTTCCCAAATACGTCTGGGTGATGAAATGTCACACAACAGCAGAAAAACAAACAAAAAAAAGACAACATTACTTGTTACGTCAGGTTAAAATAATTTATTACTAGTCTCAGGCTGCAGGGAGCACTTGGGGCCTCTCCGTGAGGCCTGGGCTGACAGTCAACTCTCCTGCAGAACGCGTGCTGTTGTTGACGAGCTGTGTCATCAGGTAAAGGAGTTACAGGAGGAAGTCAGTAGGCTGCGTGGCATCCAAAAAGACGAGCAAGAGACAGACAGGGTATTCTCAGAGACCATACAGCTCCAGGAGCCCCAAACCTCCCAGAGCAGTGGAGTTGCTGGAGGGCTCTGTGCCGTGTGTAAAGGTGCATCATAACACTGTAGAAGGCAGCTAGAAACCTCATAGAAGAAGAAAGGCTCTTACTCTTCCTGAAGATTTGCAATTGAAGAACCCTCAATAGTGTCCTCCAGGCTGAGGAGGAGCTGGGCATAGCTTCAAGGGAAGCAACTGGGCTGACAGACCCTGTGCCGTGCTGTGCCACGTGGGAGCACCCAGAAGAAGTGGTGAGTGATTGTTGTGGGTGACTCCCTGCTGCAGGGGACAGAGGCACCTATCTGCCAACTGGTCCTCTTGTCTAGAAAGGTTTGTTGCATGCCAGGGGCTCGAACAAGAGATGTCATGGAAAGACTGCCAAGGCTTGTCCACGCATCAGACTATTACCCTCTGCTGTTCTTACATGTGGGAGCTAACGACACGAAAGGCAAATTGGAAACCATCAAATGGGACTTCAGAGCTCTGAGGATGGTGGTCAAGGGTCTGGGAGCCCAGGTCATTTTCTCCTCAATCTTGCCTGCGAGGGGAAAGGACGGGAGGAGGAGCAGACGAGTTTTCCAAGTTAACAACTGGCTGCACTGCTGGTGTTGGCAACAGGGCTTTGGTTTCTATGACCACGGGACCCTGTTTGAAGATCGACAGCTGATGGGGAGCGATGGGATCCACCTTACTAAGCAGGGCACGCGCGTCTTTGCCAACAGGTTGACCAGCCTGGTAAGGAGAACTTTAAACTAGGAAAGATGGGGGAAGGGGAGAGTTATAGAGATAGGACAGTCAGCTCTAGTCAGGAGGCCTCCAGCAGGTGCATGCAGCTGGGGAAGTGCACACAGGACATGACTATGGAGGGATCCTCTTGCATTGCTTCTGGGAAACCTGAATGCTCAATTACCTCTCTGAAGTGCCTGTACACCAATGTGCACAGCATGGGGAATAAACAGGAAGAATTAGAGATCTGTGTGCAGTCGCAGGGCCATGATCTCATTACATGGTAGGATAGCTCACATGCCTGGACTGCTGTCATGGATGGCTATGTGTTTTTTAAGGATAGACAGGCCAGGAAGATGAGATGGTGGAGTTGCTCTTTATGTGAGAGAGCAACTGGAATGTATTGAGCTCTGCCTAAGGGTGGATGAAGAGCGAGCTGAGAGCTTATGGGTAAGGATTAAAGGGCAGGCTAACATGGACAACACTGTTGTGGGGGTTTATGACAGGCCACCTGATCAGTTCCTCTTCCTGATAAGGCCTTCTACAGGCAGCTGGAAGTAGCCTCATGATCACAGGCCCTGGTTCTCATGGGGGACTTCAAGCACCCTGACATCTGCTGGGAAGAGAGCACAGCTAGACCCAAACAGTCGAGGAGGTTCCTGCAGAGCACTGATGATAATTTCTTGACCCAGGTGGTGGAGAAGCCAACAAGGAGAGGTGTGCCGCTGGACCTTGTCCTAACAAACAAAGAAGGACTTGTTGGTGATGTGAAGGCTGGGGACAGCCTTGGCTGCAGTGACCATGAGATGGTAGAGTTCAGGATCCTGTGAGGAGGAAGCAGGGCAATAAGTAGGATCACAGCCCTGGACTTCAGGAGAGCAAACTTTGGCCTCTTCAGGGACCTACTTAGAGGAATCCCGTGGGTTAGGGCCCTAGAAGGAAGAGGGAGTCCAAGAGAGCTGGTTAATAGTCAAGCATCACTTCCTCCAGGCTCAAGAGCAGTACATCCCCATGAGTAAGAAGTCGAGCAAAGCGGGCAGGAGAACCGCATGGATGAGCAAGGAACTCCTGGCAAAACTCAAATCAAAGAAGGAAGTATATAGAACGTGAAAAAGGGGATAGGCCACTTGGGAGGAGTACAGGGACGTTGTCAGAGTCTGCAGGGATGCGACAAAGGCGGTTAAGGCCCAGTTGGGATTAAATCTGGCAAAGGATGTCAAGGACAACAAGAAAGGCTTCTTCAGATACATCAGTAGCAAGAGAAAGACTAGGGAAAATGTGGGCCCACTGCTGAATAGGGCAGGGGCCCTGGTGACAAAGGATACAGAGAAGGCAGAGTTACTGAATGCCTTCTTTGCTTCAGTCTAGTGCTAAGGCCAGCCTTCAGGAATCCCTGACCCTAGGGACAAGAGAGAAAGTCTGGAGAAAGGAAGACTCTCCCTTGGTGGAGGAGGATCAGGTTAGAGATCATGTGGGCAAACTTGACATCCACAAATCCACGGGCCCCAACAGGATGCACCCACGAGTGCTGAGAGAGCTGGTGGATGTTATCGCTAGGCCACTCTCCATCACCTTTGAAAGGTCCTGGAGATCAGGAGAGGTGCCTGAGGACTGGAAGAAAGCCAATGTCACGCCAGTCTTCAAAAAGGGCAAGAAGGAGGAGCCAGTGAACTACAGGCCTGTCAGCCTCACCTCCATCCCTGGAAAGGTGATGGAACAGCTCATCCTGGAGGTCATCTCTAAGCATGTGGAGAACAATGATCAGGTGATCAGGAATAGCTAGCACGGATTCACCAAGGGGAAATCATGTTTAACCAATCTCTTAGCCTTCTCTGATGGAATGACTGGCTGGGTAGATGAGGGCAGAGCAGTGGATGTTGTCTACCTGGACTTCAGCACGGCTTTTGACAGTCTCCCATCACATCCTCCTAGGTAAGCTCAGGAAGTGTGGGCTAGATGAGTGGACAGTGAGGTGGATTGAGAACTGGCTGGATGGCCGAGCTCAGAGGGTTGTGGTGAATGGCGCAGAGTCAAGTTGGAGGCCTGTGGCTAGTGGTGTCCCCCAGGGGTCAGTCCTGGCTCCAGTCTTATTCAATATATTCATCCATGACCTGGAAGAAGGGACAGAGTGCACCCTCAGCAAGTTTGCTGATGATACTAAACTGGGGGGAGAGGCTAACACACCAGAAGACTGTGCTGCCATTCAGAGGGACCTGGACAGGCTGGAGAGCTGGGCGGAGAGGAACCTCATGAAGTTCAACAAAGGCAAGTGCAAGGTCCTGCACCTAGGCAGGAATAACCCCAGGCACCAGTACAGGCTGGGGGTTGACCTGTTGGAAAGTAGCTCTGCCGAGAAGGACGTGGGAGTGCTGGTGGACAACAAGTGAAGCATGAGCCAGCAGTGTGCCCTTGTGGCCAAGAAGGCCAACGGGATCCTGGGCTGCATTAGGAAGAGTGTTGCCAGCAGGTCAAGGGAAGTGATCCTGCCCCTCTCCTCAGCCCTGGTGAGGCCACATCTGGAGTACTGTGTCCAATTCCGGACTCCCCAGTCCAAGAGAGACATGGCACTACTGGAGAGAGTCCAGTGGAGGGCTACAAAGATTATGAGGGGACTGGAGCACCTCTCCTATGAGGAAAGGCTGAGGGAGCCGGGCCTGTTCAGCCTGGAGGAGAGAAGGCTCAGAGGGGATCTTATCAATGCGTACAAATATCTGAAGGGAGGGCGACAAGAGGATGGGGCCAGACTCTTCTCCGTGGTGCCCAGTGACAAGAGGCAACGGGCACAAACTGAAACACAGGAAATTCCATCTGAACCTGAGGAAAAACTTCTTGACTGTGCGGGTGACTGAGCACTGGAACAGGTTGCCCAGAGAGGTTCTGGAGTCTCCTCTGCTGGAGATATTCAAAACCCACCTGGACACGATCCTGGGTAATGTGCTCTAGATGACCCTGCTTGAGCAGGGAGGTTGGACTAGATGATCTCCAGCGGTCCCTTCCAACCTCAACCATTCTGTGATTATGGTTAGAACGGTGTCCGATTGGGATTTTACATCTTATTGACCAAGAGTGCAAAGCGTAGAACTTTACTGAATATATGTAAATTTATGAACCAAAAGTCTAATACATTTTCAAACCATTTATGCAGTACATTCATAATTGCACAATCTTTATAAACAAACTATATGCACACAGTTGAATTGTGGCTGCAGATGTCACACTAAGTACATCAAAGCAAAAATTAAAGTGTACTATTCCTCAAATCACAGAAGATTTCTAAATATACTGCTAGGACACAAATAATACTGAACTACCTTTACTGTACCTTGCAAGTGCCTGCCTGTAGAGCAATATGCATTTATGTGAAATGCACCTGACTGCATTTAGCCATTGTAATAAAATACATTCTTTCTTCATTGTCTCCACTAACTGTGGAATCGCAAAGGCGGCCTGCATAGACAAAAGAAGAGATATCACTAACCAGTATTCTTAGAAAGAGAAATTACAGGGATTAGTTCGTGTACCAGCTCCAAGAACTGGTTCAAAACCTGAGTTTTCTGAAAGGAACACTTTATGACAAAAATTGAGAAAGACAGAACACGTTTACTTAAGCATTACCCTGTATCAAAACTCACCCCACAAACAAAAAGGCAAATCATTTCTTTATCAGTCTATATTCTGAATTCTTCCCTATTGCCATGCTTTTTCAACTTGTCCCATGTTTCATTTTATGAAGCAAGCCATGCCATCTCTCCTTAGCACTTGTTTGCCTCTCAGACTCCGTAGAGGCCAACCCTCAATAAAAGGTCAATTTTTCTTCAGACCCATTCTGAGGTATACTAGCATTTCTATACCGACGTTTTTAAAATAAGTTATAAGATGCTGACGACAATATTAAATAAACATGCTATAATCATGTTTAAAACTACTTTGTGATTAATTTCAACTCTAAAAAGAGTTCGAAGGTCAGATGACAGGGAAGGTCTCTGCTTTCTGAAAGTTTTATACGTGCTATAGACACCCTCTCACATTTTTACTTTTCATCAGCAAAGCCAAAACAATGTTTTGTTGCTTAAGATATTTGTAAGTACAAAAATGTTAAGACCCACTGCATCCCATATGAAAAACTGAGTTTGTTTTGAAAGTAAAAACTGTCAACACTGATTTTTCCATTCTATATAAAAATTTGTTACCTGTATTGTTGGATATCATATGTTCAGCTGGAGGATTAGCACTAACTTGCCACGTTGTTTTTACCTCCTTCTGTCCATGCCCACTACTTATGTCCACCTTCCATATTTCTGGATGGTCACTGATAGAATAATCAAAACATGACAGAATTTAGTCATGTATTCAGCCATAATCTGAATTTTACTGCTACAAACATTGGAGTTTATCTTACTTTTCATAAAACTTCTTGACAAGAGCTGGTCTGATTGGCAGTTGAAACGCATGCTTCTCATTTAGAGGGTTTTCCTTATAATACTTAATGCAAGTTCTACAATGACAGGAATCAACCAGTTAGTAAAGTTCTTTGGAGAAATGCTTGTGCAACACTGCATAACCTTGTGAAAAGTGAATACATCTTCATGTTTTATAATTTGTTTTTCAATCACAAAACAATATAGAACAGGAAGATCCACTACTGCTTTTGCAGTCTCAATCATCGACAGTAAGGAGGGTTTTTTATTCCTTTTTTCTTTTAAGAGAGAGTTTACATCTAAGCAAATCTATTTATTCTAGTCATTTAAAGAGCAAAAAGAATTAAATAATTACTGCGTCAAAGGGAAGAGGTTCTCATGTTTAAACTGAAGTAACACTGTACAGCTGACCATTATTTCCAGCATATGGTGAAGTTTCTGGACACGATGAACTTGCTCTTGTAGATCTACCGATGTGGAAATGAAGTAATCCTGAAATAGCAAACAGCTTCCACTATTAACTGGATACACAGTTTATACTGACATAGAACATGCCCTCTATACCAAAACCACCTTTCCGCTTCTTTTCAGAAGGCAAAACATTAAGAACGGTCCAACATAGTCAGAACAAAGGTCCCCACATTTCAGTATCCTGCCTGACAATGACCAATATCAGATACCTAGGAAATAATGTAAAAAGAGGGAAACAATATAAGGACATTTCTACAGTATATTGTCCCATCCTCATGATTTGCAATTCAGTTTCTTAGCTTATGGGAAAGAGGTGACCTGTACCCACCATCAGCTAACTATGCTCTACCTTGTGCTACTTTCAGAACAAAAAAAGAAGCATCTCACCAAGTAGGTTAATGTGGCAAGTTCCTGGTCTGTAAAACGAACAGGAAAAATAGTTTAAAATCCTACATAATGACAGCTGAAATATAAACAACATTCAAGCAATCAGATAGGGAATTCTACCAAGAAAAAGTGCAAATCACTAGCATTAATGACTTTTTTGTACTTACTGACATGACTGTTCAAAACAAGAAAAACCCGGGGCAGAGGCATCAGCATATTTACGGCAAAGGCTGCACACCCACGGAAAGACAGTGAAGAAACTTAAGTAGGTGCAGCATACCTTGAGACAACCAACCCCTCTTGGGGCACAGAGGCTTACAAATAGCAAAAAGTAAAAAGCAAGTGAAAGAAAAAGAATAAAAGCAGGCTGACGAGAAAGAAATCAGGAATGAACAGATGAAGCAAAAGGAAGTGGAAAGCAGCGGTAAGGGCAACCCCCTTACCAGAAACAGAAAAACAAAGCTATAACACTGAAAAGAAAGCCACAACATTTTAAAGAAACAAATTAACATCACACGAGTCTTTCCATCCTACTTTTCGTTTCCAGTGATAACATATAAAATAATCAAAAATATATCTCTACATACTACACTGTACAAACACAGCTATTGCACATAAACATCCTTGCCTCATTTCCTTTTAACCTATGTAGGCCAGAGAGGAAAAGAAAGAGCATGTGGATCTTATTTTTTCACCTAGAACAAACAAAGAAAGAAACAAAACAGTCTACAGTTATGTAAGTCTGCTATTATTTTACTCAAAGTTAAAGCTGAAGATTTTTTTCAAATTGCCAAAGAAATACATGGTCATGTGAACTATAATTATTTTTAAACAAATTCACGTTTTAAATTATGAAGACATATACAGCTGAAGAGTTCAAATATTAAGGAAGCTGCTGACAGCACTTGAGCAGATGGGAGCGGAAGTGAGATCAAAGTTACAAAAAAATTAGTTATTTCCTGGGTGAAGCAACCTTGCTCTGAATTTTTATTTGTACCAATAGATACCAGCTTACCTATGAAAAAACTGACATAATCCTTCTTCATCTTATCCAAACCAATCTCCAAGAGCATTTGTATTGGAGTGCTGCCACTGAGAGAGATTCCATTTATCTTTCCATGATAAGACTGTTGAATCAATTTACTTAGCAAACTGCTACTCCCTCGATGAATCTAAAATTAAAGAGGTTTTCCTGTGATGTAACGGTGTATGAAATACCATAAACATTATTTGTAAGTAAGTCACTACAGGAATAGAGGCTATCACATGCAAATGTAATTTAAAAACAAGACAGAAATAAGGGGCAGTTAAGTGACAAGAACTATATCCTACTTTACACAAATCAAAAGGATAAAATCTACTGCAAATACAAATAAATACATACCCATGGCTGTATCTCGCCACGTTCCAGGGATCTTATGACCAACGTGAAACATTCTACCAACTCTTGATAAGAATTGACACCTTAAAAAATAGGCAAATATTTATCTGTCAGTCTAGACTACATCTTCAGCTGTTAAGTCAATAAATACAGGTCAATACATACTTGCAAAAACACCCCCCCTCCCCATTTAAAGAATGGTAGCTGAAATAACAGATTGCACAGCTTTTTGTCACTTTTGTCGTATCGTGACTTCAAAGGTTTGCATCTAAAGATGCAATGATGAAAACTGACCACTGAATTGCATACGACTGTTAGAAAACAGCACATAAGAGACAGCTTGTCAGTTTACACATTTTGACCACATGAAATTTATAAAACGTGTTGTGCTGCAATATAGAAAGAGATAAAGTGAACTATTGGTATCTATTTATCCTCCTAACTGCTTCCCAGATAAGAAATAAGCTTCCACAGTGTGTAGCTGGCAATGCCCTTAAGCAGAACACAGTGCAGTCACAGTGCATTTTAGCCATCCAGTTTGGATCCTGTCAAGGAATGAAAGGGACTTAAAGGTTACATACTCCCTCTCTAAAACAGGAAATTGTTAAACTGTTCCAGAGATTGCAACAAGTTGATTAGTAATGCAAAAAAAAAAAAAAAAAATTTTGACCAAGTGTATTTGATTGCGAGTGGGATTGCAAGACCGACAAAGTTTGTGTGCAGCTTTATCAATTTTTAAAATATTCCTTCTGATCTAGTAAGATACAACTTTATAGATTTACAATTTTCAAATTTTGGAGCAGATAAGTACTACTGACTATTTAACACCCTTTAGCAATCAATCAAACTAATAAAATGAAACATAACATATCCTGCTAGATGTTGGCGTACCTTCATATATTGTAAGAAGGTGTATCATCTTAAACACCTCAAATTAGCTCTTTTAGAAAAAGGCTGATCACTCCTTAAAGCCATTAAAAGCCACCAGTCCCTCAAAACAGCAGTACAGTATAGTAGGCACAGGAAACGGAAGAATTATAGGACAATAAACGAAAAACTAAATACACTCACTTCTCATTTTGCACCATAATTGTTCAGCAAAATCCAGGTCTCCTCGCTCACTAAAGATTGATGTTATTGAACTGTCCACTGCTGCAGTGTCACATTTGATTTTCTGAAAGAGACATGTTGGTCTTAAGTAAAAAGAATGCCTAACATTCAAAGGCCTTACAAATTCAAACACTCTCCAAAGATCAAAACTGGATGCAACACTAATTTTTTCCCCTCTTCCAGTTAGTAGCTCTGCTTGCAAACATACTGCATAGTAATTAGGAAGCTTTTTTTTTTTTTTTTTTTTTTAAATGTTAAACTAGTTCTTTTCAGATTTAGCACCCGTGATAATTATTTCAGTCCAAGAAGAGAAGTCTGTTACTGGAAAGACTTTTGATTATAGCCAATTAAAACTTGTTTAGTATTTTATTTCTTGTCAGACTGTCTAGTAAAAACAAACTGTTTTCTTCAAGAGGGTACTTCTTTGTGTTAAGAACAGTCATATGAATATAGCCTCAGTAAACACTAACACAGTTCAATAAGCACTAATACAGAATCTAACCTGTGCTATACTAAGCTCGTAGATGACTGAATAACTGCTTTAACATATATCTTACCATGGCGGCCTGAGAGGCCAAAATTAAAATATACATATATTCTGAGAATAGAGAATATCTTCCCGTTCTCCTGATGGTGAACATTGTTTTTAGCTGATATAAGTCCTTCTACTCTTACCTCTAGTCCCTCAAAGGCTGCCAACTGAACACCACCAAGCTGCATTAAAAATATGTATAATAAACACTGGTAGAACATTTAGAATTCAAAAAACAAAGACTTTCTGCAGTTAAAAATTACAGTGGACTTTCTATTACAGGTTAGCTACAAAACTTATTTTTGCCTTTGAAGACTTCTTCCATTATTTTTACTCAGCAGATACAGAAAGCAAGAGATCATCTTTCTTTATATCTTTATGAGCATATATCTACATGAACAAACGCATACAAGAAGCAAAGTCAAAATTTCAGACTAGTAGAGTTATTAGGGGAACAACAACGACAAGGAAACTGGCTGGAAATTGCACATACCTCTGTTTCATTCTTATTTCCTGATGTACAGAATCCATCCAGTTTTGTCTTTAAATCTAGCGGAGGAGAAAGTAGATTAAACCACTATGAAGAAACACATGGTCAAACCAACTGTGTTAATCCCAGGGCACATAATTAACAACAGATACATTGACTGGAAGGCTAACAGAGTAGCATATCTATTTTTAAACTTTATTTTTTCTTACTGGGTAAGCGTACAGCCTGAGATCATTTCTTATCAGTTGTTATTAAGACAAGTTTTCCCCATATACCTTTACTATATTCTACTGTCTAAGCATTAACTTGTCATCCCTTATTGCCTAATCACTGGAACTGAACAGATGGTTTAAGAAATGTCTCGTTTTCTTCCAAATGCGTGTCAGAGAATTTTTATCAGTTTCTCCAAATTTTGTCTACATACTAATTTGTAGAGAATTTATAGTTACATTCTAAAATTTTTTGGTATGTTCCTATATGTAATTTTCTTTATAGATTTCACTTTTTACGATCTTAACCTTCTGACAAGTCATTTTTTCACAGCAATTTTCTGAAGCAATCAGGTATTTTGGGTGCTTTATTTTAAGACACCCTCAAGGCACTGTTTTCCATCACCATCTAAAGGGACATCGACCACTTTTAGAAGTTCATGTGCATGTCAGGTAACTTGAAAGATGCACTGAGAACTTGCTAAATCACTTTTTAGCATAGCCAGCTTTATGTTGTGTTTCTTCCTAACTCTGTCAATTTATAAAGAAAAAAATTACTTTATTTCTTTCTCTGCAGAGTCCTGGGACACAGAAAAGGGTCAGAGATGTACTAATGAATTTAACTACATTGTGCAGGCTACTATAGCTTAGAAACTAGCATCCCCAATTCTAACTTAAGAATTGGATGTGGAATTTCCTTCTACTTTTGTGAAATCTGGCATCCCTCTGCCCCCCCTTCCCAAATACCAGTCAACAAATACCAGTCAGAAATTCCTGGACAAGTGCAACAGCTGATTCAGACTCTAAGCGCTCAGGCCACTCAGTCACACCTGTCTTCAAACCTTCTGCCAAAGCCTAAAAACAGCATCAAACGCAAAACAAAAAGGTCAGTTCTCGTCTGAGGTTCTGCATATATCATACTTCAAAACGTAGCAACTTCTCCAACACTAAGACATCTCTGCCTGTGCAGTTAACCATGAATTTAGAAACTTCTAGGATTTCCGCACTTCTGTGTTCATGATTCATCCTCTTTGTAGTCAAGATTCTTAAAACTGAATCCAAAGTTTAAAATAAACTAAATGCTTAAGTTTATTTAAAATTCCATTGGATGTTTCAAAGATAGAGTAAATTAAGACATATAATCACTATTCCAAGTAAATCTGAAATTGAAATGCCTTGTTTATACTTACAAGGAGAAACTGGAGTTCTCTATAGAGCTGATATACAGGACTTCTGGGGTCCCCAGATTCCAGGATAATATTCTGAAAGTTCCAGAAGTTTATTTCAGATTCAAACTGCAGCAATCAAGTATTCTAAAATTTTCATTAGGGAAATGCATATTAACACATTCTATAATTTAGATTATGAACATATTGCATTGCTTAAATCAGGAATAATAAATACAAATGTCAGAACAAACACATTTTCTATGCTTTACGCTACTCAGGATGTAAACAGTGAAAAGAGCTTGGGTTTGCTTGCTTTTTCCTTCTTTACTTACCAGTGTGGCCACTGAAGTGAGTGGGGGAGCCTGCAGAATCTTATCTACAGTATTCCACGTAATATCAATATATATATTGCTTTCAGATCCTACAAGCATGCCCTCTATTGCAGCAGCTCTAATAAGCTCATACTGAACAAAGCCTTTTGTCATCACCTAGAATCAATATATTTAAAAACAATTAAAAAAAAAAACCAACACAAAATTAAGGCTCCAAAATCTAGCTCTGCAAGAATTGTTGCTAGTTAATTCATAACGTGAGCCAAAGAGATTACAATACAAAATGGAATAGGACCAAGGATGTTTTCTATCCATGCAAAACAGTTTCAAAAGTAGTTCACACAAAGAACGAATAATGTCGGACAAACACATTACAATATGGGAAGCCAAATGTTACTTCAAAAGAAAACTTTATACTAGAGAATCATGCTAAAATTAGTTACTAAATATTATCTATAAAGCTTCCCCAAATCACAGTCATAAATTCAAGAATACAGAGTTTTAAAACTTAGACTTGAGGCGTGACAGGCTGCAAAGACCTACCACAGATGAATGTTTGATTTTGTGTGCCAGTTTGAGCTCTTCTAGATCTGCAAAACAGTTTTTATCAGCTGTAGGACCTGAAAAAGGAAAAAAAGTCAGAATCAAAAAAATTTGATGCAGCTTGAATTTGGCACTAAAAATTAAAATCTCACGTATTCCATTCAACCGAGTACCATTCACGTTCATTAGAAAACAGTCATTCTTCTCGCATTTATCCTATTGACAATAAAAGCTGCTGTTAACATTTAAACGTTTAGTAAGAGTCAGTTACTCGCATAAGTTCAATTCAATTCTCTATTGTGCCTGACTGAAGGCAGTCCTGAACAGATACTGTCATGTCGTATTATATATGTTCATATATTAAAAAGTTACTTTGCAATTGCATGGGTTAAAACCATCTCTTTCTTCTCTTGTTTTTTAAAGAGGGAATATGAAGCAGAACCAAGCTGACATCACACAAAGGTAGCATCAATACATTAATTTTCTCACTTTTTTTAAATTCTTTCTCATTCAAACTTACATGTAACATTATAACCAGAGAACCTTACCATCACATGTAACCATGTGCAAATTGATCCCTGTGATTTTATTTCCAGTTTTGAGAGGCTCAGCCCCAAGCCAACAAGTACGTTCAGGATCAGATCTGTCACACCTTATCCAGAGGGGAGGAAGCACAACCAGTCTGCTTATCTTCAAATGGGTCATGTTTGGATTCTGTACCATTGTATATAGTGAAATCAATTGCCTAAAGATATGAAGGGGGGGGGGGGGAAGAGTCAGATGCCAGCAAGTGTTAGGAATAGCTAAATCTGTCTCTTATATAGAGCTTTGAATGAGGATAGTAACACTTAAATCCTATCTGGCCAGTTTCAAAAATCAAAACATCAGTACTTTTTCCAAAAAAGAGTTCTGTATTATAATCCTCATTTTACAGGCAGAAAAAGGAAGTCACAAAGGAGAAAGTAAAATATCGTAATAAAATGCATTTAATACAATATTTTAATTTAGATTAAAATACTAAAGTTGAAGTGTGAAAACCAATTACAATTTATTCTTTTAACATGCTTAAACAAACTAGTTATCATGTTTTGGTACCATGCCTTTGGCTGCTATTAGAATGCTAAGGCATCGTACCAAGATCAAATCCCAAACAGATTTTTTCTTAAACTGAAGCCGTCCAAAAGCAAACATTCAAGCCTCAGTAAGATTTCTTTACGCACCTACACTCAGGCAGTCTTAATAGTCTGATGGGACTGCTTATAAGTGCTCTTGGAATATCAGAACTTCAGCTACGCTTTCTTAGGAATCCTTCTAACCAGAAGAGGTCTTTTCCATGATGAAAAATGGTCAACTCATCACTGTTAAACTAACAAGTAATTTAGTTTTATGGGATCAAAATAACAGAGGGTCTGAATATTAGGAAGAGAGACAAAACTCACAAAAGAAAATTACACCGAGTATACATGAGACAAAAATCACCCCCATACAGAGGTCTGGGTACAAAGCCATCCAAACTTTCTTAGTAATATGAAGACTAACTACAAACTGCTTTTTAATGAGAATTTTATTTCAGGTTTTGTGGCATCAAATTAAGAGTATGCTTTTTTTCATTATTATTATTAATGGAAAGACAACATTTATCATGACTTCTCCGATTTACTTTCTTAATCATGCTGTCTCCTAGCTTCTGTGAAAGGAGAAGAAAGTATAAGAAAACCTGACCTTGCAGTCTGAAGGAAACATCCATGTATAAAATTCAAGCTCCCTTTTCAAATCCTACAATTCACTTACTTATCAGCAGAAACAATATACTCTACCATGACATATCCATTTGTTGAGAGGGCATGAAGTTATTAAAGCATGAGCAGAGCCTTGGAAACCTACTTTGCTCTTCTAACAGAAAGAGGAACTGGTCCAGAACCCTCCTTTTGTGAAAGCTCAGAATCATAAACAGCATCATCTGCTTTTGATTCTTCCGTCAGATCACTTTCTTCATTATGTCCCTTTAAGAGAAATACCCAAATAAGTCTAAAAATGAAAGGTATTATGAAAATATTTGATGGGAGTAAATTCAAAGGCCTGGATTATATTTGAAAATTTCACAACACACACACACACTTACTGCTTTCTGCAAAATATATATCATATTGTTTCCATTCCAAAATCTTTCAACAGGACTTTTGTGATTACCACCAATCAAACAGATCTCTACATCAGCCTAAAAGAAGAAAAAAAAAAGAGAGAAAAAATTAACATATTACATATAAACACTATATTTTAGCAACATTTTCCACTGAAGATTTCAAAATTAACTATTTCCCCAAACTATTTTCCAATCCCACTGCAACTATTCATTAATCTATTCAAGACAATACGGTTACCACATGTTATAAGAGGAATCGAATATTAAATCGACTGTGAAAATGCAACAGCTCGCAACTAACCAACATAGAAACAGTTTATCTTTAATGCATTGATTCTACAAGAAACTGAAGTAGATTCTGAAGAGATTCACACAAATAAATAGCAATAAAGATTCTCCAACCATTTACATGTTCCAGTGCCTATTAGAGCAATTGCCACTTTCACATATATATCCATAAAAGCAGTTAGATAACCAGTGTGCCAGCAGAAGGTGCAGGTTTGAAGGTATGGACTAGAAGCATGAAGATATCAGCTCAGTACAGCTGCTGTAGCAGGTCTTTTCTCTCCACACTTCCCCCCCCCCCCCCCACCTTCTACAATTAGCCTTGCCCCTTCCCCCACAAGTAACACTCTCACATGTATTTGTTCCTTGCAATTATTTTAAACAGGTTAACAATTAACAGCTGCAAAACTTCAGAGAAAATTCAGGAATGAACAAGGAGGTGAAGGCAGGAGATGGCCTCTGGAGAGCTGTCTCCCAGGTACTGCTGGCCCTCCTTTCTCTGTTCTGAGGTAGATGCAGCTCTAAAAAGGTATTGCTGAGGTAAACTTTTTTATGTGGTAACGACACATATCCCAGCTGTTCATCAATGACAGTTTGCTTGGTTTTTTTAAACATACATAGATTTAGATTACACGGCTGTATTTTCACATATGCACTTACCTCAAAGGCATATGGATGTTCAGGGATACTTTTCTTTCCTTCATCATATATTCTGGAGAGAGGAAAAAAAACAAAAACACAACTTACATAAGGCGATCCTCTCTATCCCTCATTAAACAGTGAATTTAATCTGTGAAAACTAAAACATCAATCTCAAATCACAGTTCTATATATTGCATACGTATTTAATTAAATACACATTGATAGTAGATAGAACATAGTTTTATATCCAGTTAATTTTTTTTTTTAAATTACTAAACTACTTCCTCGTAAAACTTCATCTGACACTTAATACTTTTTTTCCCCACTCCCCCCTCCTCAAAAAGATTCACGGGTGCTGATCAGGTAAGCCGACTGACACAGGACAAAGCCCCTTTCTCCTGTCCCAAACAAAACGGACAGAGCTTCACATCAATCCTTTTCAGTTTGCCAGCTCAAGACCACACCTTTCCCTCAGCATACCTTCGTTACTCCACAGAACCACACAAACAGAAAGAATAACGCACTGGTTTTGCTGCCAACAGTTAAATGAATTTGTACAAAGTGGTGTCAGGTAAGTTACAAACATAGAGAAGGTTGTTACTCTCCAATCCCTGACATCCTGGGGAAAGGCAGATGATACAAATTTCCAGCTAGATTTAAGCTAAATTTAAGACTTCAAAGCCACGTAACTTCAGTTAAACAATTAACTGTGACTAATGTCATTTCATATATTGACATCGGAATACCAAACACACATGGTGACACATCTGTACTGACAACTATTTAAACTAAGCAGCCACCAAGATCTACAGCCCTAACAATATCTCAATGTTTTTCCAGTAGTCTGTGTTGTAAATATGCCTTTTTGTACTACTGTTAGCGTCCTGTCATTTTTAAGTAAACTACTCTCTAAAAAGAGGATATTAGGGTTGGGTTCCTGACACCGTTTTGTTAATAGAACTTCTGAAATAATTTTTATACAAGTATACAGGCACACATCGGTAAAAATCCACATAAAGCTGACAGTAAGGTAAATCTTGCATAGTGTCATTAAAACGGCAGGCTTTCTGAACGCAGACAAGCCCTGGAACTACAGGCACAGTACCTTTAACATGTCACCGATCAGCTTTAGTACCTTAATCGTCCATCCGTATGCAATTAACCCGTTCTTGATGCGAGTTAAAAACATGCTAACCTAAATTAAGCGTTATTTCAATTTATATGACTTCTTGCTCGAGATTTCCTACCACAAGCTTTCAAACGGTTTCTGTTTTTTCTAGAAAGCAGCACCAAGTTGCAGGTATAACATTCTGTGTTACATTTTAAGGGGAAAAAAGGTCTCGCTTAGGATATAGCGCCTAGGTACAGCTGACAGGCAGTACTTTTGACATCATACAACATTCCAGCTTTCAGTGCCGAAACCTGGGAGAACCGGCGCACCTGAAGGCCCACGACCTCCCCTGGGCTCCAGGGGGACGCGGAGGTCCACCCGCACCCATCCTCTTTCAGGATGGGAAGCCCGCTGCACCGTAAAACTACATCCAGGTCTGTGAGACTGACGTTGACACCTCGCCCTATAACTCACAGGTTGCTTCCAAGTGACTTCAGCCATCAGTACTGCCTTTTTCCCTTCAAAATGCATTTTTAAGCCTGTCTTGGCAGTACTCGCTACAGACATTAGCTTCTTCGATATCTTTCTCTATTCCCTTATTACAATTGCTTGGATAATCTACTAAAACCGAGAAGACCCTTCCTTTCCAGGAGCTGGCAGCCTGAAATCCTGTCAGCGGTTGCGGACGCCCGCGCCCCGCGGGCGCCCCGTAACGGCTCGGGGAGAGGGCCGCCAGGGCCAGGCTCCGCGGCCCGGCTGGTTTTACGCCCCAGGGCGGCGGCAGCCCCTCCGCCGAGCGGCCCCGCACGGGGCTGACACCGGGCTAACGGCGAGCTCCGCTCCTCGGCGCCAACGGTCGCGCAAAACCGCCGGGGCGCCGCCGCCCCCTCAGCACGGGCCCCGCATCCCCCGTGTTCCCGGCCCCTCCGGGGCCCAGGCAGTCCCAGCCCGCGCCCGCGCGGGCCGAGACTCACTGGAGGAGGCGGCCGTAGAGCTCGGTGGCCGCCGCCCGCCGCCTCTCCCGCTCCGCCATCGCCCGCCGCAACCGAACCGCGCGCGCCGCCCGCCCGCCCGGCACTATAAGCACCGCCGCGCGGCCAGTGGCCGCGGGAAACCGCTCCTCCCACTCGGGGGGGGGCCTCTCCGAATCCCTCCGCCAGGAAAGAGTCCCCCGGTTTGGGAGGCGATGAGAAGCGAAAGAGGCGCCCGAAGGGAGAGAGCTTTCCCCCACGGGTCACCGCGTACGTGGAGGAGGCGAGGGCCGGGGCTGGGGCCGGGCCCTGGCTGGGGCGGCCGGACAGGTGCGGAAGGACATCGCTTATAGCGACGTGGCAGTGCTCGGTCCTTCCTTTTCCGGTCGGGGCTGCGGCGGGGACGGGAGGGAGCGTGAGAGGCTCCGCCGCCGCCACCACCATGGTGAGGCGCGGCCGCGGGGAGCGAGCGGGGCAACGCAGCGGGTGGGCGGCCGGGCGGGCGGTGCTGCCGCTGCGCCGGTGCTGCCGGGAGCCAGGCCCGGCGGGCAGAGCGGTGCCGCGAGCGGCCCCCGGGCTCGAGGCGTGGGGCGCCGGCCGCCATTTTGGAGTCGGCTGCGCTGTGGCTGCCGCGTGGAGCCGGCGCGGGGAGGCCGGGCCGGGCCGGGCCGGGCGGCCGCGGCAGGAGGCCTCGCTCCGCCGCCCGCTGGAACTCGCCCTTCTGCCCACGCGGGGTGGGAGATCGGGCTCGCATCGCTTTCTGGCTGGGCGTTACCGCTTTTCTTGAACTTTTCCGCTAAGCAAAACGCACAAGACTGTGCGTAAGCTTTTGAGGCAACGCTGGGTTAGAAAAGCTATTTCTGCAGTGCTTTTCTTTTTTTCCTGTTTTTGTTAATCTGAAATAGGCTTTAGGAGGCCTTGATCTGTAGCTAGATGGCAAATGACCAACTTTTTGTTAACGTGATTTAGCTTGTGATCTGCTTCCTTTACCAAAGCTGAGTTTGTAGCGTGCTTGTATTGCAGCCTCTGCCCAAACTCCAGGATTCGACGTATTGCTAGCACCCGGTAATAGGTACATAGGTAGTGTTTTCATTATCATTTGCTAGTTCTGTAGTATACTTTAAATATTTGAAATGAATTGTGCTTCCTTAGTGGGGAAGGGAAGGAAGACGTTTTGGTATTGCCATGAACTACTGAAGACAAACATCTTATAATGCTATGAGGCCCTTTTTAGAAGGTTGCTACTGAGCCCAACAAGTCGTTTTGGGATATCTTATCAGCTTTTTTTGAAAGAAAGCTGATATTGGCAGTTACCTTTTTACTTTAGAAATTTTGAGGCACCAGATATTGTGCAGAGGGCCCAGACTTGACAGAAGCTTCACTGATGCTAACTTAGCTTGCTTGTCGTCATTGTGAGCTTATATATTGTATTACAGATAAGTTGGTCGCCGTGTTTCAGATATTTAGCGTAATCTACATAAGTTCTAATCTGAATAAGCCTTTGGTGAATAAACGCTTTTTAATTGAAAATAATTGCTGTGATGATGTAATTTGCGTCTTATCCAGTGTTCAGTGACAGTTGCCTGCTGTCAGCATGCTGGCACTGTTGAATTGAAGACACCTTCATTCTGAGCAATGTTCGATGCCTTTGAATACTAACAGTTTGCTTTATTAGCGCTTAAGAATTTTTCTGTTTTCTTTTTCAGGCTTGTGCTCGACCGTTAATATCCATCTACTCTGAAAAGGGAGAAGCATCAGGCAAAAATGTGACCTTGCCTGCTGTATTCAAGGCTCCCATTCGCCCTGATGTTGTGAACTTTGTTCACACCAATTTGCGCAAGAACAACAGGCAGCCTTATGCTGTTAGTGAACTTGCAGGTATGCTGGGTGCATAAAACATAAGGAAATAGTTGTATTAGCGGTTGGTTTTAACATAGGTGGGCTAAAATGGAAACAAATTTAGCACTGAAATAAAAGACGGTCCCTTCAGTGGGATTCTGTATAGAAAGCAAGGAAACTATTCTCTTTATGAACCATCTGATTTTTAAACTCTATTGAAAATTTCGTTAATAATTCTGAAATACTAAAAAGTGCTGTAAAAATTTTGGAGGGTTCTGGACTCTTATCTGAAATATATGTTACTGAAAGTATTGTGGCACCTACATCCTCAAATGGAATTCACTTTCTTTCCAAGAACCACCACAAAATGTCTGAAAAATAACACGCCAGGCAGAAAATCACGGTGCAAAGTTGCATGTTACGGTCACTTCTCCTTGCTGATTACGTGAGGCTTGTCTGAGCTGCTTGTCAAGAATAAACCTATATAATTGAGCGTTTATTAGTTACTTCAAAAACTAGCAGCTGCAGAGACCTGCTCTCAAAGAAATTTGTGCTGGCAGCATGCATATTCGAGCTTATTTCTGATGGTAATCCACATAACAATTTTAATCCACTATGAATAGCAGTGCCAATTCAGGCCTCCAAATTAAGGATCAAGCGTAAATATGAGCGTGTTAATATACTTGATTCTGACCTAAACAGATCTTTAATATGATAAGGGTTAGTTTACCTGATCGAGATTTGTTGTGCTGAAATGATGAGATTCCACTTCATCGGTCCGTGTTTCTGAACTGCATGATAATAGTGGAAGTTCTGATTGTTGGCCTTCAATCCTGCATTTCTGTGACTTGGAAAAATTGCACTGTTGACACTCGCTGAATTAAAATGGTTTGTTCCAGGTCATCAGACCAGTGCTGAATCTTGGGGCACTGGGAGAGCTGTTGCTCGTATTCCTCGCGTACGAGGTGGTGGAACCCATCGCTCTGGCCAAGGTGCCTTTGGAAATGTATCCTTTCATAGCTGCCACTTGAATCAGGTGTAAAGCTGAGTCCTTCAAGGAAGAAAATCGTTTTCCCATAGAGTTTTCTACTTCTTGAGGTAATGGCCATCTACAGTGATCTGGACCACACAGAGTTTAAGGTGACTGTAGAGTGATCAGTAGCTCCGGTATGCAAACGCTAGAGAAGAATTAATTGATTTCCACTGGAGAAGTGGTGGATATTTCAGATCTTAAGATGCGTACAGTCTTGCCATGATGTTGTAATTTGCGTCTTACTCTGTGCTCAGTGACGGTTGCCTGCTGTCAGCATACTGGTACAGATGATTGACGAGCAGTTAATGCTGAGCAAGTATTAAAGATGCAGTCTGGCAAAAGAAGTTTGGAAAGGTTATTCTTAACTCTAGATTCATAGATGTGTCGCGGAGGCCGCATGTTTGCCCCAACCAAGACTTGGCGACGCTGGCACCGTAGAGTGAACACAACTCAAAAACGTTATGCCATCTGTTCTGCTTTGGCAGCATCAGCTCTTCCAGCGCTGGTCATGTCTAAAGGTAGGAATTCTCGTGTGCTCATTTCCTCTCTCGAAATGTTTGCGGTTTCGCGTTGCCCGAGCAGCATCAGTAGCTGTGTCGTTACTTGAAATATTTCTTGAGGATAACTAAATTCTATTTCAAAGAGTTTAGGATGCAGTCCCATTCTTTAGAGGTGTATTTTTGTTGCATACCAGTTGGGGAAAGTACTTTGAGGTTATGTAGAGTTGGATGTCAGGTGATTCCGAGGCGTTTTTCTGTGTATTACTGATGTGAATCTCGTCTTGCAGTTCGTGGTAACTGAAATTGAATTTTGAATCACAACGTGGTTCAGTTTCTGTTCATGGAAGCCAACAATTAAAATTAATCTTTACTTGGACATAGAAAGTATTGTTTGAGGCAGGCCAATAAAACTCCATTGAAACTTCAACTACTATAATTACTGTACCTGCATATTAGATACTGAATTTCATTTCCACTATTCTTGATTTTGTATCATTTCTGAACACACAAGACAATACCTTGAAATCTGTATGACCAAGATCGGTGGGTAACTTAGTGTCTTGTAAAATCCTCATTAGGCCACCGCATTGAGGAGATTCCAGAACTTCCTCTGGTTGTTGAGGACAAAGTTGAGAGTTACAAGAAAACCAAGGAAGCTGTTCTTCTTCTTAAGAAGCTCAAAGCTTGGAATGACATCAAAAAGGTGAGTTGCTACAAGTATATTCTCAAGAGCAAGACCTGGGTCATTAGACTTAGTCATTATTATATTATGAGTTCTAAACGGTTCTGTTTTGATTTGAGGCTGCTAAAAACTCCTGGATAACAAAACTACAAGAAGCTGTATAAACCAGAGTGCAAGCTGTTAAATTCCTTACTATGCTGCTTTACTTTCTCTGTACTTAGTTCTCTTCATTTCACTGTTGCTTAGCAATAATAGGTCAATTTTCATCTCTTAAGAGTGATGAACTTTCACTGGTCCGTGTTTCAGATAAGCAGTGATGACTGTGAAGTTCTGACGAGGTGGTTTTGTTGTGTCTTACTATAGGGATTTGGACTATTTTGGATACTTACAGGTTTCCTTTCTGTATAGGTGTATGCCTCCCAGCGTATGCGGGCTGGAAAGGGTAAAATGAGGAATCGTCGTCGCATCCAGCGCAGGGGACCCTGCATCATCTACAACGAAGACAATGGCATCATAAGAGCTTTCAGAAATATCCCAGGTAATACTAAACCTGGTTATATTTACTCTTACTGTTGGAAGAATATGTCTAGAATGATGAGATTCCACTTCATTGGTCCGTGTTTCTGAAACACAATGATTTTGTGGAAGTTCTGACTTCTAATGGAAGTAATTGATACGTTATGTTCAGGAATCTGATTTGGTGGTGTTGAGGCTGTTTATGTTAAAATGAACATGAACGTTACATGTAAATGAATTGATTAAACTATATTTGGAGCAGTAAAAATGAGGTGGTTAATCAATCTTTTTCCAGGATAAAATTGTTATTTTTTAGTCTAGTGTGTTTTTGTCCTTATGTGTATGTAGCTTTGTAGTATAAAGCTAACAAACCTGTATCTGTTTCTGTGTACTTTCTGCTCAGTTTATCTCTAACAGTTTGTAAATTTGATTACAAATCTAAGGGGTTTTTTTGTTTCGTTTGTTTTTCCTACAGGAATTACTCTTCTCGATGTAAACAAGCTGAATCTGCTGAGACTTGCTCCAGGTGGTCACGTTGGGCGTTTCTGCATTTGGACTGAAAGTGCCTTCCGCAAGCTGGATGATTTATATGGCACCTGGCGCAAAGCTGCTACTCTGAAGAGTGACTATAAGTAAGCAGAGCAAGCATTTGACACAAATAAAAGTGGGTCAGAACAAATTTGGAAAACAACCCGTTACTGTCACAAATTCTTCAGTTCAATTTAAGTATGGAAAATTAATACTAACGAAGGAGTAGTTTTTTCTGAATTCCTATTTTCATATTTATTAGCTATATTTTCTTTTTATTATCCAACTTACACTATGAACGTTTGTTTCACAGCCTGCCAATGCATAAGATGACCAATACAGACCTTGGAAGAATCCTGAGAAGCCAGGAAATCCAGAAGGCGCTGCGTGCTCCAAAGTAATAATTTTTATCTAACAAATGCAAAGTGCAATCTGCTTATTAATTGTCAAATGCAAGACTTGAGGGAGTGCAGAAATCTCAGTTTAGAAAAAAAAAAATGTATCAGCAGCATTTTTGACTTCTCAATTTTTGGTTGTAAATATCAAGAGTTAATGGTTCCCCTAAACCAAATTTCAGAGAAGGTTTTACAGACCTTGAAGATTTGACAAATTGTCTCACGTAACTAGTTCCTTATGAGTTGGCTCTGCTTTTTCTCTGCCCTTCTGACAGCATCATGAGCCTGTTTAAAAAGTTAAAAACTTCTAGTTTAGGGAAGAGCTTAGAAAATATAGTAAACTGCATTCATAGTATGCTAAAAACGTCTCTCTTTACAGGAAAAAGATTCACCGAAGAGTCCTGAAGAAGAATCCATTGAAGAATCTGAGAATCATGATCAAGTTGAACCCATATGCCAAAACAATGCGACGCAACACCATTCTGCGCCATGCTCAAAATGTAAGAATGGAAGCAGGTAGCATAATCTGAAGTATTAAAATCAATTTTGTATATGCCACTGATTTTTTTTTTTTTTCCTCCTTTGCAGCGCAAACTCAAGGAAGAGAAGAAAGCAAAGGCAAAAGTTGCAGCATAAACACAGTGCAGTACGTCATCTACTTAAGTTCAGAAAACTGTACTGTGGATTTACAGCTAATAAATTCTATTGAAACAATGAAATGCTTTCATATCATTTTGGACACTCATACACTTTGGTGGGATTAAAATGAAATTCAGCAGTCCTAGGAAGCTGTTAATATGACGTTCATAAAATAGGATCTTAAAACGCATTATAAGAGCGCATGTGGAAAAATGAAAGTAGCACATCCACGTTACTGTCAAACTGAAATGTAGAAAACGGTACTTGAAAGTGGCCACCACAACAAAGTATTCTGATTATTTGATATAGGCTGTTGTTTTTCTTTTTAAAACTGTGTGTGTCACTCAACATCCCATTCACTTAAAATACCAATACGTTATTTCTCACAAGCAGTCCAAGAGGAAAAACTTCTCATCTTTCACTTTGATCAATACGATGTGCTGGTTTACTGTGAAACAATGGTAACCATTTTGTATTTTGTTTTTTACTACCTTAAAAAAACAAAAAAGCAGAATGTTGCTTTTCGGAAAAGCTAGGTAGTATGTTATTTCATAGATAGAAAACATTTGCTTTTTTCATGGTCTCTTGGCATATCTAAATTTTTGAAAGAGAAAGGTGCTCTGTAAGGATAGGATGGCCGTACCCTGCAAACAATGTCTTGAGTTATTTTTAAACTTACTAATCCGGTTATCATAAACTTTTCTGTGACTTAAAATACAAAACTAGCTTCCTGATCTTGCTCCATCTTGAGTAGGTTTTAAAATGGAAACTTAAGAGTATAATGTACGGATAGTCCTGGCAGTGAAGAGTTGCATTTCTTTAAATAGTAGTGTCTGGATCTCAGATTTACCTTATGCATAAATGTGTCTCCTATTAGTGATATTTTGACTGTCTGAAGTCCATTTATGCAAATACAATCCAGAGAGATAGTTACCCACATGTGCCCGGGGGTAGAAAGAAGACTTTTCTTTAAATGAACACTATAATCCTGTGAGTTCTGAGTTATGTTAAAACGTCAAAAGGTCAGGCACTGTGTCTGAATTTACGGAGAAAATATATAATTTTTTTTTGTTTAAAAACTGCACAATGCAGGAAGCACTGACTATTAACAGTCAGCTATAATCAGTCACAAGTTGGCAGCTGATAACTAGAAATGTGTTCCTAATCAACCCTTTCTTCTTCACATTTTAACAGTTACTGTGTTCTAATAGTTTTTTTTTTTTTTCTGTGATTATCAAAATAGGAAGAAAGATAGTGGGGTAGAAAACTACTGTTTTCTCAAAGTTGCTTCCATTTCAGTGTTACTCTTTAAAAAAACACAGGAAGCTCCAGGAGGAACTGGGCACTCATTTTGCTAGCTTACTACATGAATGCAAGGAAAGACTAGCCTCATGCTCAGAAGTCACGCTAACTAGGAATGAGGCGAACTGAGTTATCAGTAATAATCACATGAATGGGTATAAGGTTCTCTTTTAAGAATTAGAAAATGACTAAAATGCCTAAAGATTGAAGCAGGCCTGTGGTTTTGTGGGAGGGGTGTTTTTTCTTTAATTAAATTTCCAGATGTATTGGTAGATATCGGAACCCAAGACTGACAAAGTACTTCTATGAGCACTTTTTACAGAATATCTTCTTTTTCCCTTCTTCACCATTTTGAAAGAACTAAAAACTTAATGGAGGAAAGGTATGATATAGACTGCATCTCCCAGTTTCTACTAAGCCATTTTGTGCAAGACCTCTTGAGTTACAGTGGAGACTGCAAAGCACTTAAAGACGGCAAACGCTCTGTATCAGTCACTTGTATGAAGTAGAGCTTGATTATAGCTTGCATTTTATTTATTTTAGAACAGGTAAGTTTGATACTTATGTTAAGCGTTGCTATTACGTTTACTGCTACAAAGTACTCACTAATACCTATAATACTAGTACAGTAATAATCTTAAATCTGATAAAGAAGTATTAGTAAAATGCATTGATGTCACAGCCGTACAAAATATGGAATGCAGTCTGTGATCTTAAAGCTGAAGCTATTATCGGAGTCAAATTATTTAATTTTTACCTGTGGAGATTACTAAGTAAATTTCAAGTTCAGAGTGGAAATGAGACACTTGATTTGTGAGGTCCTTCCTCCCTTGTCCTGTGTGGCTACTCTTGTACGCTTTGCTGCTGCTTCACTTCTGGCGCATTCTAAAATCTTGTAGAGATGTTTTACAGACTCTGCTGTTAAAATGAGTGATCAGCCCAAGATTACTGACATCCTTTGAGGGAGAAGCATTTATTTATGGAAGCAGATTATGTAAGAAATCCACATAAAATGTAGAGAGAAAATTTATGCAAGTTTTTAAGTGTAGCTAAGGAAACCTTGCTGCTTTTTTTTTTTTTTAAACTGTAGCGCTTGCATTCTATGTTGTCAGATGGAAATTGAAAGAGTGGACAGATTCATTTTATAAATTATTCAGCTGTACTTGTTGCTCAGAAAAGCTGGATTGTTAAGATACATAATAGTTTGATAAGGAAAAGAATACATCCATTTATTAATATAACATTCTCAACATTTACTGTGAAAGTTCAAATGGCATGTGATGACTCTATGGTAATCCTTTTTTTTTAATCTTCAGTAATATTGAAATAAAATTGAAAAAATAAAGGAAGATTAAATATAACTAATTGCTGAAATTAAAGCAATTAGGAAAAAGTGCAGTAGACTTGAACTGATTTCTTTAAGGGTAAGGTGGTTTTGTTTTCTTTGTTTTTAACGTGTTCAGAAAGGGTCAGCCTTTAAACTGGCAAATTTTTTTTTGTTTTTATCAAAAGTTAATGGTTTGCACGTGAATTGTTCCTTTACGGTATTATTTACATTTACAAAGTTGCTGCTGTAAATCTTGTTATCTTGAAAATGTAATAGTATGGATCTGTGAAGGGAAAAAAATATGTAAACCAGGATGCACCTTATTTTAGTTATTATGTTGGATAGTTTTGCCAGACCTTTTTTCATTTGAAATTTTATTTCAGTCTTCCCTTTTGCAGAATTAGCTATCATAGGATTTAAATAAAACCATTCCTAATCATCTCTCTCAAATCGCAAAGTGTTTTTAGTTATTCTATATCATGTTTCTTTCCCTTTTCCTTCAGCTGGTATCCAAGGAACTATGAAGCAACTTCCTTTCTGGTTTTAAAATGAAGCGTCAAATTTCCATCCATCCTGCCCATCATAAGATTATTTGTTGTTGCAGGAGTCTGGGCTAATTGTTAACACAGTAAGCTTTCTTCATGCCAAATCACTGATTTTTGGAGAGGTTGAAAGGATATGTTAGCCAGCAGGGATGCTATGTTTGGCTATTTCTCTGTGCTGCCATTGGTACGTTCTGGTGGATGAACTCATGGGGACGGTATCTCCGGGTAGTCTTGGAAAGCTCAGTGTGAAGGCAACCTTGCTGTGCTCTTCAGAGTTTGAATGCAAGTTTCAGCTGCTTACCGTAACACCAGAATAGCAAGAATAAACTTGTCAATGGCACATGCAGCTTGGGAGAGTAAGGAAGAAGGGAGAAAAACATTGCCTTGTGAAAGAACCTTTTTTTACTACTACTTGTATTTAAACATTCCTGCATTTCACTGAGTATTAGGGGTGGGAGGGGACGGCTGGAGCTCATCTAGCAGGATCAGCTGGAGCAGGTTGCCCAGGACAACATCCAGTCGGAGAATGAGCATCTCCAAGGATGGAGACTCCGCAACCTCCGGGCAACCTGTTCCAGCGCTCCACCACCCTCACGGTAAAGACGTGTTTCCTTCTGTTCAAGGGGAAGTTCCTGTCCGGTTTGTGCCCGTTCTTTACATTAGACTGGTCGTCATGGGCTGGGATTCCCGTCCTGAAGGGCTCCAGGCAATTCAGCTGCCGCCATCCTGGCCCTGCTACGGACAGCGGCGAATACTCGGTGTCTTGGGTCATACTGGACAGACCTAACCTTGTTAGCCACGTCATGCTAACGGAATCAGCGTTTGTAGTATCTGAAAACCTCCTCAAGCTCTTGTACGCTGCTCTGCTTACTGCCAGCACCTGCTGGAGCCCTCAGAACGGCTGCTCCAACGCATCCTACCGGCCGAAACGGCGACTCTGAAAGAAGCTCTGGAGCTGCGGCGGCCCTTCGCCTCCGGAGACAGCCGCCGCGGCCCGCGCCACCCGCTGCGCCCCTCTGGGCGCCGGCCCTAGAGGGCCCCGAGCCCGCTCCCTCGGCGGTTCCCCTCCCTCAGCAGCCAGGCCCAGGCCGAGGAGCCCGCGGCAACGCCCGGGGTTGCGGGGCTGGGGGGGGGGGGCATGAGGCGGGCGGAGCGCACCTTTCCGCGCAGCCGGCAGCCCGCCCCGCTCTTCCTCAGGCGCTGCAAATGGCGGCGCACTGACGTCACGCGGAGGCTCCGCTCAGCCCCGGCTGCGGCGCTTCTGCCCGCCCTCAAGATGGCGCTGCCCGCGTCCGACGTCCCCCTTCCCGCCCGCGGGGTCACGTGGGCGGCCGGCCGGGCGGTGTCGCGGCGCAGCGCTCCGCGCCTGAGGGGAGGCCGCGGCGGCCGGGGCCGGGGCCGGGGCCGGGGCGGGCGCCGAGGCCGTTGCCACCGCCAGGGGGCCGGGGCGGCTGGCGGCGGGCCCCGCGGAGGAGGAGGAGGATGCTGAGCCGCCTGCAGGAGCTGCGCAAGGAGGAGGAGACGCTGCTGCGGGTGAAGGCGGCGCTGCACGACCAGCTCACCCGCCTCAAGGTCGGCGCTCGCCGCCGCCGCCGCCGCGCCCGGCCCGCTCCGGGGGAGGGAGGCGCCGCGCGGGACGCGGTCCGGGCCCCTCGGCGGCCGCCCGGGGCGGCCGGAGGCGGTAACGCCATCGGCGGGAACGAGCGGGCAGCGGAGGCCGGGACCGACCCTGGGTTGCTGTTTTTATGGGGTTTGGGGTTTTTTTTTCTTTTAATTTTTTTAACGGGCATCGGAAATGCCCCCCCCCCCCCCGCCCCGACTTGTGAAACACTGGTTATCTGCTGCGTGACAGCGGCCTCGAGCGCTTTGACTTGTTCCCTGTGGTCTCCTGGTGCAGGAGAGCAGTTCTTACCTGTCGCGGGTTGGGGGGAATTTCTCCGCCTCGGGCAGGTTCATGCAGCCCCGCGCCTGTGGCCCTGTCCTTGGCCTGTGTCAGGAGCGCGGCCCTGGCTGCTGTGGGGACCGGCATCCCTACCCTGGCCTGGGCTGAAGCATGTGCAAACTGCTTCTAAAAGCTTTGCTGTTACTGTCATCGGTTATTCAAAAATACTTAATTTCTGTTTGATAAGAGTCTGAGAAGTAATTACTGCAGAGATTTTTTTCGTTTTGTTTCCAGGTGGAAGAGCTGGCACTGCAGTCTATGATTAGGTCCAGAGAGGAGAATGTCACAGTCTCTTCCTCAGCAATTGCAGAGGAGACTCAAAAAGTAAGGAAAGCCCTTGCCTGTTGACAAGAAGGGGACTCGTTTTAACCTGTAATGCTATATAGCAGCATGAATGACAGAGAAAGGAACGTTTTATTGATTTATTTATTCGAGTAGCTTTAGGAGTTTATATGGATGGTTTTCATTTATAGTTCTTAGGTTAAATTTGTTTATGCTTCTCATTAATTGAAAGGTTCAGCTACAAAATCTGTCCAGTTTGTTGCTGTCTTCTGTTTCAACTTAAGCCTAACCCAAAGGGATTTCACCTTTGTTTCCCTTCTTGACAGTAGCATGTTGTTCCCGGGAGACCTAGGGAATACCTGCTTTGTCTTTGCTATATATTTCATATAATTTTAATCCGCACTTTATAAGTAGTTTCTTAAGCATTGTGTCTAATACGCTTAAATATGACATGCAGTTTTAGCCAACTGATTGTAGGGGAAGGAAATACAAGTATTAGCTGCACTTTATGCTAATTGTATGATCAGGCTGAATTAGTTGAAACTCTTCCATGGAGAACTGATGCTCATCACTTTGGGCTCTTGTAGTCAACAGTTTTCGTACCAAAGTCTCTAAAAGACTACTGTAACTGTTCAGTTTTAACAGTGATTTGAGAAGCACTCAGTGTTGCTGCTGTTTTTGATAACTGGCAAGTTAAACATTCTTATTGTAACAGACTCTTGGGCAGATGGACAACGAGGCTGCTATCAATCAAACTGAATTACACCTAAGTCTTCAAAATCATGAAGAGGAAGAGGAGGAAGAGGAGGAAGAATCAGATTCTTGAAAGAGAAAAATAATTGGAGGCGGTGATCTTGATTTTTAATACAGACTCAGGAATTTCTTCTTCATTCATATAAAATTTGCCAACAGATTTTCATTTTGTGCTGTATATGAACTGTAAGACATGCAAGACTTTTGGAGGGATCTAGGGAAGTTACACTTGAAGACATGAATGTCACAAGCTTGGCAGATCTTGATTGACATGTTAAAAGAATGAAAACTTGCTGTACAAATATGTAGCACAATCTTTTTTTGCATTTAAAACCTAATGTGTAGCTTACTACATCTTTATGTGTAGATCAGAAAAGCTGTTAATCAAGTCAGACTAATTTGACATGCACTAAAAGCAATAACTTGTCTGTTCTTATTTCCTGTTGCTGAAAATTAAAACTAGGCCTCAGTGACTGATTGCTGAACCAATGATTACATGCATAACCTCACTTGCATAAACTGGGAATTTTAAGATAGGCAGTGAGAAGAGATTTGACCAAGATTGTTTTCATGCTTTCAGATAGTGTATTCTCAGTTATATGGAAAACTAAACTTATGTATGTTCCCTATAAATGTGATAGAGATGTAGGTGCATTTGGGAGAAGCAGCTATTGCACTATAGGCTCTGTCAGCTTAATTTTTGAGCACAATAGCAAGGTAGCCTCTCTCTGTACCCACTGGTGCTGTTCTTAAGTAGTCAGTCTGACTATAATAGTGAAGTATTTTCTACTTCTTGCTCTTTCAGAGGAGTAACCAAGTAGCCTTTTACTTGTCCCCAAATTGTATGGTAAGAATTAGTTCACAACATTACTTGTAATAAGCAACTAATGTTCTTACATCAGTTTTTTTCTTTTTCCCTCACAGTAACTCCATAGGTCAATGTAAGTCTGTCTTCTACTTTCAAGTTATCTTCAAGGAGGAATATAAGGGATTTAATAACTTAAAGATGGAAAAGTGAAGTCCCTTCCACAAGTTCTTTAATGGTACAGTAACAAGTCAGTGCTGCTCTTACTGATAGACAATATGTTCTTTCTCCTAGTGGAATGCAGACAACCATGTAGTGCAGCTGTTTATTTTATCAATTCTTAAAAGAATTGTTTGGAAGCACAGAAAACCAAACTGTGTTAAGCTGATTAAAAACAAACAATAAAAGTAGTATGCTAACTTAGCCATTTTGTCAAGCTGTCTTACTAAGAAAACGTTCAGCGATATATCCAGGGTTGTTCACCATACAACTAGTGTATAAAGGTGCTGTTGCTATCTCAGTTTGGCTTTAGTAGCTTAGAGAAAATTAAGTATGTTTCTGAAGTTTGCCTTTAAGAGCAGGAAAAGAGCTTGGAAAAGCATCCAGTGTCCTATGTGTGGTCAAACTACGTGATTCAACTTCTAATAAATTCCTGCTACTGATTGCGGAGAGCCTGTTTATTATTTGGCTCTTATTTGGCTTGTAGCTATAGAAACTAAATGTTAGAATGTAAATACAGCTTCATCCTGTACTAAAGACTAATTACCTTTGGAGGAGGGTGGATGTCTTTATGAAGAAAGACCTTCAGTATAAAATGCTCAGCAAAGCCTTCCCAAGACTCACAAGGGAACAACAAAACATCTGAGCAGAAAGTATAGCTGGAGTGTCAAAATAATTTTCTTTGAAAGTCTGTGTGTGAACAGTTGTTTTTGTAAGGGTCTCAGTTGATAATCTCTCCTTTTTTTTGCTTGTTAGAGTGTTCAGTATGCTTGTGGCAGTGCACTCTGCTCCTTGTGTCTGTGTCTTAAAAGAGGACTGCTTGCCTTCCTTTCTTTTGCTGCTGGGGAAATGGCATTCTGGAATATAATCACTGTGGGGTTTCATCTACAAAGGAGAATTCAGACCTTTGAAAAATGTTGTCTGTCTCCCGCATGTGACAGTGCAGTTTTTCCACAGATACACTCTATATCTCCTTTCTTCCTGTTACCTTTTGTGGGAAAAGTCCATTGGTTGCTTTCGGAGTCAAATAGACATGTTCTGGCAAACTAGCTTGCATATGCCAATAAAGTACTTTTCCTGTTGTCCTACTACAGATTACTGTGCTTGCAGTATTGAAGTTATTGCTGTATGTGGAACAAACGTAAGTAAAATGAGATTTCACATCTAAAAACTTGCTGTTCACATACTGCACATTTTCTTTTACCATACAGCAAAAAGTACTACACAGTATTTTAGCATGTTAGTGTGTGTAATTTACATTTAAAGCTCAGGACATATTTTAAATTAGACTGAGTGTAGCCTTGTTACTAGTACCAATGGCAACATTGAAATGAGGACAACATGAAAGACAGCCTCAGAAAGGTAAATAAATAACCTCCTACAGTTGATGGGTGGGTTGGTTAAAGGCTGCCCCAGCCACCTTCTCTCTGATACTTGATGCTGCTGGCTAAGTGGGAGATAGGTTCATAGCTAAAATTATTTGGATGCTGTTTGGAAAGAATGATCTAACCCTTGTCTGAAGTAGCCTTTCAAGGAGCTCAGCTTTTTATGGCATTGCTCAGTATACATTGAGAGAACAAGACTTTTTGCTAAGGACATGCAGCTGTACCAAACCTCTCCCCCTGTTGCATTTTACAGCAATAGCTTTCAGCCTGTGGCTGTGTAGTTGGCAGATGCTGAAGCCAGCCAAGAGAAACGATGATAGTGGGGGGGGGGGGGGAGGGGGAACAAAAAGCAAAAAACCTCACAACACCAAAGCAGTTACAGTGTAGTACCACCACTGCATGCAGGTGGGCCTCCCCACTGCAGGTTGGATCGCAGTATTCCTGCCCCCTTTCGGGGAGCTTTGTGCTAGAATGCTGGTTTGCTCTAGGAAAATGCCTGCCCCCACCATAGCAGGTTACAGCAATGAACGGAGCATCCAGAGCCCGCAAGATTCTCCCGAAAGTGTCTTCAACGCTTTACCTATAACATTTTTCTGTAAAAAGCCAATAAATACAAGATCTGTCACTTTCTATCTTGGCTTTGCAATGAGAAACTTTTTGTTCATCCAGTAAGTTAGGCTTTAATAGCGCAGGGAAACACATTCAGTTTCTACCTCCAAAGGACAACAAATAAAGGGTAGCTTGTGGTTATCGTACTTGATGAATAAGGATTTGTATAAACCTACATAACAGACATAGTGCAAAACAGCATTTCCAGGAACTGATGATACTGCATGTTTATGAAAATGAATGTGCTTACTGCAAAAATATACAGAAAAAGAGTATGTAATATAGTAATGATTTAGTATCAAGGCCTTAGTTGACTTGATCTAATTTGATTTTGAGTTAAAAAAAAATCTTCAAAGGTACTTGATAATATATTTATTAAGAGAATCCATTGCTAAACATTTGAGAGAATAAAACAATAGAGGATCTTAATTCACTTTAGACACTAGACACAGTTTTCATGAATTTTTAGGTTAAAAGGAAGTAAACTGCCTGGATCTTTGTCTCAATTCTGTGGGACACTTTAAAGAACTAACTTTTAAAAAGCAATTAGAAAGACATACATCACTAAACAATCCCAAGTATGATGATACATTTTAAAAATAAATATAGAAATATGAACAAGTCTACAATTAGAATATTACTCCGTATATTCTGAAAATACAGAGCTCTTGCCTCCTTTATGTGGAAAGAGATTGCTAAACAACAGCAAAATTAGAACCATTAGGCCTAACTTTCAGATACAGTTTGGCAGCAGCAAAAGCATGCTTGACAGACACAGTTTTCAAGGGTCTCTAACCCTTTTTGCCTGGGAGATTAGGTAAGCATGATTGAAGTACCAACAACTTGCAGAGAATCTTGATAAAGTTCAAACAAACTGGGGTACCAGCCCAGTACCACCAGTGACGTTTTCTTTAAGAAAGAATATCCATAATCACTTAAAATCAGCAAGCACTGTAACTTAAACGTTTCACATTGTGGTCAGTAAACAAATGAATGTAACCCAATACAATACCAATTAGTTTATGACAAATTTTAAAACAGTTTGGCACATGCTATAAAGACATTCTTCCTTAAGAGATGAAATACATGTTTGAACAGGTACAAGCTTAGGAAATAGGACCGAAATAGCATTGTTCTTAACAGGTGTACAGTACAAGACTTGCTCTTCCATATTCAGACTCCAGCAGCATGCGTGGGTGTACTTGGTTGGTTAAGGCCTATGGTTGAACAGAGCCATCCTGCAAAATCCACCTCCTCCGCTTCAGATCTCTTAATAAAAGCATGAATCTAAGCAGAGGAAGAGAATGTTATTAATCAAACACCCAGGACAACATAATTCATGTTACTCAGTTAATTTACTAATTATCATAATCTCATTTGCCTTCAGTAAACTATGTTGTTTGACAAATAATATACCTATCTTGAACTGACCAGTAGATCTTTTTCTGCAAGATTTTTTCAGTAGCCAGCATATGAAATGTACATGTTGCAAAATATTCCAGAGGAACAACTCCTACATAATGCCTATTACAGAATTCTTACACCACAGTATGCAATGAGGATGTGACTCAGATACTTAAGATAGTACTTTGCAAAATGTATGCCTGTGCTTTCACACACAATAGGGTTCTTCTGAGAGAGAAATAATCTGATTGCATTTTGAACCCTGCTGTAAATTAATAATCAGGGCAGGGAAAAGCCTAATTTTCTGCAGTAGAAGTCCTCACATCTACCTTAAGGCCATGAAAAGAGCCACAGAAACCAATAAGATCAACTCACACAGGAAAAAAAAATGCAAGATTAGTCTGAGCTGCCTAGTATTTTAACAGATTTTGTAAGATGAAGTTGATGGAGGAGGGAAGGGGGGTGGGGGAGTAGCACATTTTGCTCTTCCCAAAAGAAGTTGATTAAAAAGAAAAAGATTGACTTAACCGCTCTGTACAGCATGGAGTTCAGTTCTCTCCTCCTCTTAAAAAAAAAAAAAATCTATAATACTGTATTACTGACTACTAAACTGAACTAAATGAGATCATTCTTCCGGTAATCAATTTAGTGTGTTGGGTCATATACTCACTGTAATTATCAAATAGTAGACTGCAAACAACACCAGATAAGTACTTAGTCCTATCACTGTGTATCCCTAGATTGCTGCCAAACAACTGTGCGGCTGCTTTAACAGGGCCACTGGGGATTACTGCACCAGTGGGAAACTGGACATGGCTCTTCCCTTTGCCCTTCCTCTTCTTCTGGGCTCCTTTATTGTCACTGTTCTAAGGGTGTGTGAAAGTCTTAGCCCCATGGGCCTCTGATCAGAGGAGCAGCCCCCTTCAAACTGCTTGAACTCTTCATACTGGGGGCCGTGAACTACACCCTAGGCCACACACTCCCATCCTAATCTTTGCTGTCTCAATTTCCTCGCTCAGGTCAGCTGAGAAACCCAACCTGCATGCAAGTAGTTTTCTTCATTTGAGTTAAGAACTTTCACTTACCATCAGTTGCTTCAGATCTGCCCTCTCAGCAGGATTTTTAATTAAACTAAGAAAACAGAAAAAGTTAAATGATACTAAGGTATAACTTGCTTAAACTGAAAGAGTAATGTTAGATCATCTTAGTATGTTATTTGGTCCCAGAGAAGGCAGCGCTCCAGATAAAAGCATTAAGTAACATAGCACCTGTGAAACACAGATCCAAGTTCGTAAGCAGTTCCCTTCTGTGGTATCCACAAATGAAGTTTTAGGTATGAAATCCTGATATTGTTCAATGGGGGTAGAAGTGAGTGAGTGTTTAGAACGGAGCTAGAGAGATCAAATTCCTGTTTAAACCAAAACTCAATGTGAACCATTGTATCCCTCAAGTTTCTTTTACGGAAGTCTTTTCAAGCTTAGTATCAACTAGGTCTGTTGTGTTACTGTTTCTTTTCTTTTGGAAACAGTAAATGCATGTTAAAAAGTTATTTTACTTATTACAAGCTACACATATGTAATTAACTACCTCCCTAGCACTGAATATACAGGTTCAGCGCAGTTTAGGTTTTAACGCTATCCAGGGACAGCGGAAGCGTTCACGTTCTGTATCACTGAGGTGCAATTGGAAGAATGTAAAGTAAGTATACGCAGATGGAAGAATGCAATAGAGATGTTTGTTTAGTGAAGCATTGGAGAGAAAAAACACACACCACACCACACACACACGTATCTGGATCCTGCAAGACTTCTGCACCATTTGGAATGTCTCCTGCAGAATAATGCTTTGAAAGGTTACCCCTGCCTGACAGTAAGTATGATCCTTGCTTTGCATGACCAGAATCCATTTAAGTACTGCGGCTTCTTTGTGATTGAAAAAGTATTCATCTGAGATGCATTTGCTCATAGTTACATCTAAAAGCAGAGATCGTATTTTAAAAGGGGAACATCTCTCAGCTTTGAGGTTCTTTGCAAGCATGTGCTGTCAAGCTGGTGCCTGCAAAATGAGCTTTAGATGCATTAACAGGTGGAGAAGGAGGACTGAGCTAACTAAAATTACTTCACATTTGCCATGGCCTACAAAGCAATCCGAGTCCCTGCTTTTCAAGTTACTGCCACAGCAAGCTAGCTAGCACGGCTGACCCCCAAACGCGTCCCTTCAGAATTCAGCAGTAGAGAAAATACTCACCATTTGTTAACAAAATCTTGAAATTCGGAACCAAAGACACCATTGGGCAGTTTTGGAGGGGGCTGAAAACAAAACAAAAAAAAAAAAAACAAAAAAAAAATCAAGAGTCATCTAAAGCAGAATACATACATGATGCTACACAACCTACCTGGGGATCTACCAATCATTGCTTGTCTTTGGGTAAAGCTGTAAAGTTGACTAATGCCACCCTAACACTACCCATGCCTTCTTTCAAAGCTGAGCTCCCAAACAAATATCATAGGCATGAAAACTGAAGTCTGCCTTGAAAAAAGGATGCACTGTCACATGTTTTATAAGAGTAAGGGTGCTGAGTTTTACTAATGGCTAATTTTGGTTATTACTTTCACAGCTGCTGGATTTTTAGGTGTATCAGTAATAACTGGCTCAGAGATCTGGTGGGGTCCCTCCCCCCATTCTTTCTTCACAGAAAGAGATGCTCGCCACCGAAACACTTAAGGACAACTTTTGTCCACAACTGATGTCCGGATGTGCCTGTGTGCAGGACAAAAACTTCCGTTTGCAACTCTGAGCTCGCAGACAAGCAAAACTCACTGGGGACTCAAGCGATGTGCTGGCAATTCCAGGCACTGTGTAATCTAACCAAAACAGCTGTCTGTGTAACCCAGTAATTAAAAACAGAAACAGTGCTTACCACTGCTCGGACAAGTGAGATTCACTGTGTTTCTGCTCTGAGGGAGACTGTAGTCTGGCAGATCAGTTTCCTAAGTGGGGCTGTCCCTAGCATTATTCTTCAAATTACTCCTTTAAATTATTTTGCTGTAATCATTACCAAACACTCCTGACTACTAGTAAGCAGTGGTAAATTGTACCCATCACCTGCCAGCCTGACTACAGCTCTCAGTTCCTTTTACTCACTTATTTGTCTGTATGGTGCCTAGAATGCCTTATCTTAGATTGTAAATGCTTTTAGGATAGCGTTTCTACAGCGCTCAATACTACTGGATCTTGTTGCATCTTTCGGGCTCTTAACTGCTACCACAAGTAAGAATGAGTTGCTATGCAAAACTATGATCAAGCATATAGAAAGGTATGCTCACATTGTCTTCCATGAGGAGGAGTACTTAGACTAAACTCCCTGCAACAAACTGCTGCTATAAAAAAAGCTGCTACATCTACAGTATTAGAAATTGTACCTGAAGGGGGTCAACACCCTCTCACAGAGCTGTCTTTAAAGAAGGCATAGAGCAGCCTACAACAGTTAGCTTTGTGGTATGCAGTCTCTTCACTGCTAATCTCCTCTTGGGGAAGGGATGATGTCCTCCCTGTCATTAGTTCCATAATCCTTTTAATCTAAATATTCTGACCCAGGAAATTAGTTTGTTCAGGTTCTAAATTCAGAAAAAGTTCTTATAAAAAGAGACATTATAGAAACCTGCATATTATTTTGTTCTCCATGGATATAGCAGCTGATGTCAGAGATTACTTGTTCTATAGCATAGGTGGCAGAAGGTAATTTCACCAAATTCTCAGCTACTGCATTTCAGTTTAAACTGACCTCAGAGTCACTACAAGATCAAGACCGTACTGTCTTAAGTAATCCAAAGCTAATGCTATTCCAAGAATGAGTGCTGCCACATTAAATTGTCACATAACATACAAAACAGATTTTTTATGTTGAAGAGCGCAGATATACTGATAAACAAATTCAGTTTATGTACAGTAGCATGAAGAACAGGTAAAAATTAGTCTTTTTAAGAGAACTACATACCAGCTATGATTTTTAGTTAAGTATATTAGACATACCTTTCAATAATTTATTCATCTGGAATCATTATTTTCTCCAGCTTTTAAATGACAACTAATATGATAATACTTGGGGGGGGGGGGGGGGGGCACCTGGGGACAGAAGCATTGGAGTCATCCAAGCTTCAGTGGCACTTGTGGAAATACTGAAAACAGACTTGCCAACTCTAAAATGCAAATATCCACTAATTAGCCTTGTAGCTTAGTTATTTGGAAGATACAGTAGTTAGTCTTATGAACAACATCATTAATAAAGAAAGAACAGAACAGTTTTTGCTAATTCTACCAGGTTGCACAATCCAGGGTGGAAAAGTCGTAAACCTAAAAGGACCCATAAAAGGATGCAAGGGAATGAACTACAATTTTCCCAGGAATAATTTAAACATCAAATCAACACACTCATATCAAGGATGCGTCTCTTGCGCTGCAGTACTAAAAGATCAGAAGACGTGGCTTATCGTAACACTAACCCCACTCCCCCTCAAATAAATTCTGGGCTGCTTTAGAAGTTTAGAAGTGAATTAGTATAAGTGCAAATAGTTGGTTACCTCATTGACAATGTAATCAAGAAGTTCAAAGATTGCCATTGGGGGTCTGCTGTCTGGTCCATAGGCTAAAAAGAAAGTACATGAAAACACACAATGTTACTCTCCTCCACTGCTATGGGTGCCCTAAGAAGCTAACAGTCATATACTTGTTTCTTATCAGGTGGATTTGCTGGACAGCCAGTAGCAGATTCATCGGAAAGAAGTGGAACAGCAACAGAGCGCTGCTTTCATGCCAGGAAAGGCTATTCTTTCAAGTCTGATCCAAACCATTAGCTTTACTGAAAATCTTCCTGTCATATTTTAATAAGCATTGCATCTTAAGGAGAGTAATCACACTAACATAATATACCTTAATGGTGCTCACCAACAGCTCTGTTATCAGCAAAAGGAACTCTGGCCTCTGGAGGATTTTCAAGCTCAATACACCTCCTCATAGTGAGACTGAGCTAGGTGCCTGAAGCAATCCCGATTTTTTGAGAGTTTAAAGCCAGACTATGCAAGTCAACCCCAGGTAAGTAACAACTCTATGCTGACAGAGGGGTGGATCAGGAAAAAATCTAACAGATTTTATATCTTACCTCTGGAAACCTCAGCTTAGTTTCAAATGTCTTTTAGACACTGCAGAGATGCCTCAGTGGTGCAGAGGCAAAGCTACTGAATGAGGCTCAACAAGGCTTATACCAGCTTTATTTTTCTAGTTTTATTTGCCTCTCACGTTGCAACTTACAGCTCACTGGTCGACCAGGTGTTCTTTGCCGGGGTGAGGTCTCAGTGACTGGAGAATCTCCCTCTACTGGGCAGCCAAACATTAACTCGAGCTCCTTAGAGTCCGGAGGAGGAATCGGGTATCTGCCAATAGCCATTTCTACCAGTGACAATCCCATACTCCAAATATCTGACTGCACTGAATAATGAGTTCCCTGTAGTCTTTCCGGCTACAAAAAAAAAAAAGGGGCGGGGGGAAAGAAATGACACAGTAAAGTACTGTTAAAAAAAAAAAAAAGAAGTCACATTCAGCAATAGAGAACTCTCACTGGGGAGAGTGAAAGATAAAACTCAAACTTGTTAATATGACATGTTCCAGTCAATGACTTATTTATCTTTTTCTTTACATCTCTCATCTGAAGTTCTAGAATTTCCACGAGCACTTCAAATAGCCACTGCAAATAAGTTTTGAGGCTTGCTTCCCCCCCCCAAGAGGATGCTATTATGTTGCTATTTTACTTTTTTTAATCTAGTATCTAAATGTTGTAACTATTGATAGGGAAATGATAATAAAAGAATAAGCAAGCAGAACTAGCATGGGTAGCCAAAGATCCAACAAAAGATTCATCTCTTTCCCAGAGAAGCATTTTTTTTTTTTTTTGAGACTCAGTGAAGGTGGCTATAATGATCCTTTAGAAGTCCAAAAGTGACTCTGTGCAATAACCTTGTGGTTTGTGACACTTCTAGGCTGATACCATTCAGACAGTTCCCTAGAGCAGAATGCATTTATGCAAGGGCTATTATATACAGGCATGGCTTCAGTTTTAGATCCATATTCAAATAATTTTTAAGTAAACTGTTAAGCTCTATAATCCACTGAAGTGATAATAATACAATACAAGTCGCATGAAAAAGTATTATGAAACGCACAGAATTTTTCTGAAGGAGGCATTTGAGAAATTTATATACTGTAGGAAGATAGACACGTTTTGCCCAGCTTAACAGCCACTTGCATGTTATGGGCCGACAAATGAAAAGGCTTAAGCTTAGAAAAGACCAAAAAGAAAGGGACAAAAGAAAGTAAGTTAAACAAATTCAGGACAGATTATATACACATGTCTTACTTATGCAAGTAAGACAACAGGCTCAGCTAAAATCTATATTCTTTGTTAGTTTTAAGAGACTTGGACCCCAGATAGATACTAATATGATTTTTTGCCAGTTAAATCATGATTAAAACCGTATCTGTATATCCCGATTACATTGCTCTGAAGATCCTCAGATTTACACAGTATACTCATCTTCTATTTCTGTCCAGAGAACTGAAATACCTGATTAGTCTTGATCTTTTGCTTAGTTTTTGCAATTACTCTATCAGTACTATATTAAATGCTGAAGATGCTTTCCGTAGTTTTTAATATATTAACCCACACTTTCTTTGAGAAGTCATAGTACAAACAGATCCAAGGCCAATGTTCATTATGCTTTTCTGTCATTCCTTCCTCCTTTTCCCTCCCTTCTCCCCACCCTGTTTTTTTTAAACTTTGTAAAATGTGAGCTTGGTTTTAAAAATTGTACAGGTTCCTGCCCATTTTGAAAAAAAAAAAAATGTATGAAATGAGAAATTTATAGACTGTCAGCACAAAGTGCTACTGCAAAATCTCTTCACTCTGCTATAAAGGGTGCTGATTATTTTGTTAGTTTAATTTTGTAACATTTACAAAGGTCATACTTGAGCCTTCTCCAGTATCCCATCTGAGCTAGTTCCAAAACAGTTTGGATAAACTACACAATTGATGAACAATGGATTGCTGGGCAAAAAAGAAGAAATCCAGTAGATTTTCATAAAACATGAATTACAATTAAAAGTGAGTGAATGTGAAATAGCAGAAAAACAGTACTAGTACAAAAGTTGCAGCTAAATGCTAGAAAATACCTTCAATTAAGTGTCACTGATTGTACAGACATTCACATGGCAGAGTATGATGTTGTCTGGTCTATAACAATGCTCCAGCTATGATCGGTAAAGTTTGCTAAGGGAGACACTAAATGAAAAGGTACTTTAGACACCATCAAAAAAGAATAAATAAATGACCATCGCTGTTTGATTTCCAGCATACGGTCACTGCAAATAAGGCTAAGTCTCAGTCTGGTAGAAGCAATAAATTGATGGAACGGAAGGTAGTCAGCACTTTGCTCTAATCCCTTCTACCAAACAGAAAAAGGAAAGAGTTGTATGCCAGGGGCCTAGAAGACACGGAGCTGTGAAATTTTTTCTAAGTAGCAACAGTCCCAAAACATACGTGGATACCTAAGTCATAGTTTTAGTTCAAGTATGTTACCAATATTAAATGGCAAAAAAAGACGACTGCATCTTTGATGTGCACAGCAGCTCTCATGCTGAGCAGAGGCTGCATTAGGCTTTTCACTTTAAGTTCAAGCCCACACAGTTTCAATCCAACAGACAAATCTCTGAATACTCCGATGAGTTAATAGATTCTTCTAATGCTCTTATCAGTTCATTGTGCAGAGATCTGTATTTCTATTAACTGTGACTTTCACATAACAAAGAGTTCCCCTGAAAAGGAAGTGTCAAAGTACTCCTCACATACAGGAATACAGAACACTCAGTAAATCTCAAACTAGCTACCATGGCCTTGCCGACACCAGCCACTCCCATGCTTTCCCCTGTTCACTGTAGCAGGTTTGCATCCCCAAGCGCAGTCACAACAGAACCACTGATGAGGCAGCAGCTTGCCTACACGAGTGACTGCAGCAATGCTGGAGTGGAAAGAGAAAAAGACCTAAGGAGAACCCAGCTATAAATGCTGGGTTTTTTTGGAGACATGTATACAAAACCCAAATGCAAAATCCAATTGGTTAGTGTAATGTAGATGTAACTGCCTCTCTTCTGCAATGTTATAACATATGCCAAGTTGCTTGGCTTTTCTTGCAACAGTTCCCACCGCCACCACCCTAATTTGACATCATGCTGGAATATTTCTGGAGTGCAAAAAGTGCTGAAGTAGAAACGATGAATAACAACAGCAATAGCAAGTTTGTTTCGTGTTTGATCACTGGAGTCTTGATAACTATACCATAACGTATAGTAAACTCAAAAGCTATAAAATCTGTACTTACAGACATGTAGGAGCGCGTGCCAACAAACGAGTTTGCCATAGAATCTATCAGTTGTCCACTGACACCAAAATCACAAAGCTTGATTTCACCTCTAGAGTTTACCAAAATGTTAGATGGTTTAACATCTGGAAAAAAATGAATGGATGATTTATATTTACAGTCTACAAAATGGAAAATTTGACAATGAAAGTAATATGAAAGGTGAAAATTACCATGTGTCTCTCTCTCTTCTCCTTTAGCTATAACAATTCCTAGACCTTCTCCGGGAAGACTCGAGATTTGGTTCCCTACCCAGCTCCATTTCATGGGCTCTCTTTCTACATATCCAAATGAAGAGAAACTTCTCAAAATGCAGGTGGAAAGAGGCTGTTAGTTTTAAGACTGAATTTCACCTGCTTTCAAATGTTTGGTTTGGGCATCTACAACCTCTAACATTTGAAATACGCTGACGTGTACTTTTAAACTTCACTCCTATTTAATTTTTTTTTTCCTTAAAATAGTTAATAAAGGGGCCCTACATATTTATTTCACAAAGGTCAATAACTTAAGGCAGCCACACCATCATCCATAACTGAAACTGTGTACATGTATGCATAAATAATCCTGTAGCAAAACAATTCCTAGAGAATTTGTTTACTTTTAAAAACAAGAAAGCGCCAAAAAAAATAATTATCCTACTATTGAAATGCTGCACTTAAAATACTTGGAGACTGTTTACCTGTGATAAAACCTCTCCGTGATTTTTAAATTCAGCACTTACTCTAAATGGAATCTTAACGAGGGTCACCGGTAGCTAGGCAACTAATACCAGCTATTTATGAATGCAGAGATTCTGAGAACAACTTTGTAGTTTTTCTGAGATGCTATTAAAATTTTTTTTACTACAACTTACTGCTTCTCTTGTCATTACCAACGCATTCTCAAGCTAACTAAACAACAGCTCACATTTGCAAAGTAATACCACAGATTAATAATAACATGAGCTCTCTAAATGGGTTTTGCAGAAAGATCAGCACAGCCCATCAGAACTCCCATTCAACAGGGGACTTCTGACCACTGTGGACCATATTGATATAATTTGTTAGTCTAGTTAACCTCAATCAAATCAGTGCAATCGAATCACGGTGGGGGAGAAGTGATACCTTCATTAGAGCATTTAGCTTTAATTAGCTAAAACACGAGACCTGCCATGCCTTAAGTAAGCAGTTAGAACGTATAGAGATTTTAAAAGGCCAGGGAAATAGCTACAAATGGACAGATGAGGCAAAGCCTAAAGTAGCTTTCAGGAAACTGGTTACTTTAGCTCAAGGTAGACAAATAAGCATAGACTTGAAACCACAATTTCATTTTAGACTGCTGTTACTTAAGAGTTGATCCAGAGGGCTACAATCTATAGCCTTTTTCATCATTTTCACTTTAAAATACATAAAATACGTTCCAGGTATACTTCATTTTAGTGACTGAGGAACTGAATCTATTTTGTGACATCAACAGGATGTCACCGGAAAGGTGATACTAACGTGACTCCTCATCACCAGAAAAAGATCTCCATGTAGAAGGTGAACGGGGATCTGTGGGACTGGAAATTAGGAGGAAACTATGTCAGCTGTCCACCTCCTGCCCTGCCCTGAGCATGCCACGGAGCTGTTTATCAGGCAGGAACGAGACCACTACGCACTGGTTAACTCAGGGCAGGGAGCTCACACAGAAGCACAGGACCTCAGCAGAGAGATGCTTTGGTGTCCTTCTGGGCTGACAGCCACACCTTCCGCATATTCTGCCTCCTTTTTGGAAACTTTGACTACTTGTAGATATCTCACCAGAAGTACCGTTCACAGCGTAAAGGAAGAATCCAATCTGAGCTTAACATACAAGTTTAAGACTCCCATCAGAAAGAAAAAAAACAGATATTGGTCAGTGCAGTGAAGCAGGCAGCAGAAGTTAGAGATCCATAGCTACCCAGGAATCTTCACCTAAAGCTCTGTTTAAGAGCAAGGTAGAAGAAACAATGTTTACAAAATATTTGTTAAGTACTGCAGAGCCTGGACCGATTTTAAAGGCCATATTTATACTGTTCACATCTGCACATCTACTAGTTCATTGCAGAACATAGACAAAAATACACTTATCTTCCTCTCTACAGGCCACGAACAGTTCGTGTTCATCATTAGACAGCAAAATATAACATTAGCATTCCCTTGTCAGGGAACCAAACAACATTCTCATTATAAGCGTTTCAGGTGTTCTGGAATCCACACGGTCTTTCCAAGACTTAACTTTTACCTTCAGTGTTTCTCTAGCATATAATCACATACCATAACTTTCTCACTATATCACAGCAAACCATGACTACTCACTGGAGTTTTATACAAAAGCCTACCATTCCTTCAGCATTTTGATTTTCCTCTCAAAGCTCCCAATGTCATGAGAGTGTGATGTTTGGAAGGCTGCTGTCTCTTTGCTCCTCTAAATGTAGCAAGCTATGCTATTTTAACTCCAAAGCGTCTGAGCACTTAAGCAGTTTCTCTGGAAACCAAAGAGATCTGTTTTGCCAAATGGAATAGGAGCATCAAAGCGTCCTTCAAAGTGTACATCGCAACTTGCAAGAAAGGGAGAAATCCAGAAACAAAAACCAAGCATGCTACAGAAGCAACGTATTTAAATCTTAAAATGAAAGAACGTTTCATACGTCACTCCAGACAACCCAGAAACAGAGCCATTGCCTTTCTAAGAGAAAGCCCTTAGCCAGTCCTCCAGAGGGATGGATACGTGACCCTAAAAAGGGAGCTAGTTAACACAAAGTATCATCAGGACTTACAGGATGCCACATAACCTCTGCAGGAGGTATGCCTAAGCCCTGCTCCCTGTCACAGGCACAAAAGTAACCTGAAATAATGGAGTCCCTGGATATTACCATGGCACCATCAGGCAAGTAACTTTTTGTATGAAAGTCACTGAGTAGCCAGACATACGAGAACATATTTGTCTTGCAGCACATTGTTGGTTTTTTTTTTGTTTTTGCTTTGCACGTTAGTGTTGTTCGGATAACTAAAAGTAACAAACTTTGCCCATATTTGCCTCAAGCTCTCAACTGTAGGAGTGGCCTTCTGAGTATATGGGGAAACAGCCCAGAACTGGCAGACAAAGGAGTAATAGAGATTTAGATTAAGATTAATCTTAAGCGCATTAAGATTAAAAAGTTACAAATGGCGATGCAGCAAACAAACTAGGGTCAACATACTTCAAAACCATAAGCAGCAGTTTCCCAAGAGCTTTTTCCATTATGATTCATATTTTGAGCAATTTCCCAAGGCAGGATCTCACAAGAACGATCTAGGAACTAGCTTACTAGAACGGCCCATTGACGAGATCCCTGTTGCGCTCCGTCTCCTACCCTGCAGCTGCTGGCTGCAACCAGAGTTCAGGAGTCTCACAAAGCACTTGCTATGCGCTCTGAGAACTGCCAGAGAATTACATCCCAGACTGATTGAAAGCAACCAAGATTATATTCTCATTAGTTTATAGGGTTTTTATTCATTGGGGCAGGGGAGGGAGACAGGAAAATATCTGTGTTTCTTAATATCCTTAACAATATACTTTGTTAAGTAGTTACAAAAAATTTCTTTCCTTGCTTTTTGGCGCCCTCTGGTACTAGCCACAAAGGTAAACAGGAACGCACCCAAAGAGGTATTTTCTGTACCATTCACGGTTACAGATACCTTTATTTAACAGAATAGGAGCTATTATGAAAACATTTACAATAGTTATGGTCCTCCTCCTCCGCTTTCCTGCGCATGCTTTGTATCCCATCAATTTGTCTTTCAGAAGTTTTGCAGTTTCTATCATGTTTTTTTCAGCGATAAACAAAACAAGGCATAGCAGTCCACATGAGCTAACTCTCTATAAAATAGAGAGACCGTGTTTTCCGCTCCTTCCTTAATAACCACTAACAACTTCTTCCTTGGGCCGTCTGTAACAACGTTCCAATACTTCTCCTCAGAGGTCACAGTTAGTTCGGGACACATCTGTGCGTGTAAGGAGTTTAAGCTGAACCTCCTGTTGAGCAGCTACCGTGTCTCAAGAGTGAGTGAGCGAGTGTTTTTCTCTTTTTCAGTTCATGATTCTCACTACTTTTGGATCAATCCAGACAAACGTGTCACTGCCAAGTGAGCCAACTCACTTTTTATTCCCTTCTTCCAGGTTAGCATTGTTTATGTAATAGCAGTCTCTTGCACCCGGGATGCTGCGTGCTAGTTTCTCCAAAGCATTACAGAAGAGCTGTTAACATAAAATCCTTACGCTGTGAGATGCTCTTGTGAATTTTCCCCCTACGGTAACGTTACAAAAATCCTTTGTTTTACTGTCCAGTAATAATGCTGACATGTCCGTTGCACTAACCATCCTCAACTGCCATCAATCACACCAACACATGGACCTTCACCACTCAAAGTACCCAATTCTTATTTTAAAATAGTACTTTGATGATGTTGCATAGCCCAAGAAAAATAGGTCGTCTCCTTAGCTTTTCTGCATATACTCATTAGCATGCCTGAAAGAGAAATATATATATATTCCTAATGATTAGAAGTGTGAAAATAAAAAAAGAGTCATTTATGGTTTTATTCTGTTTTCTGTTTTTGTTTTTTGGGGTTTTTTTTTGGTTTTTTGGTTTTTTTGTTTTATGTTTTTGTTTTATGTTTTATGTTTCTATTTCTGTTTTTATGGTTTTTTTCTGTTTTATTCTGCTGCAGGGAGCAGTAAGAGCTGGACAAAAGGCATTACATGACATTCATGACCACCTGAAGTAGACTAAATTATTTTTTCCAGTCAGATTTATATGCAGAACAACAAAAATCAGAACGCGAACATTTGATTTATAAAATATACATTACTAGGAGAGACTAGTCAAGATACCCAATTATGTTTTGGTTTCTATGAGTTTCAAAGTAGGGATCTCATACACAAAAGCTTTTGTCCCACCCTGAAGTTGCATTTCATAATCTTATATTCCATTAAGAGAAAAATAAAAGCCTCAACACTCATTTGCTGGATAGGCGATACAGCTATTTCACTGTGAAATAGGTCTCTCCTATCTAAGATACAAGCTCACATTTTGCATCTTAGTGTTAAAACATGCTTTACAGTATCATCCACCTCTTTCTGTGGTAAGCTCAGTGGCCAGGTCAATATTACAAGCTTCTGCAGGTACTGCAGTGTCAGATACAGATAACAAAATGCAGTGATAAAATGAGTTCATCACTGCAAACAGGAGTTATCACAAACCTTGCTATCTTTAGACAGAAAAAGAAGATGCATTTTTTGGCCTTCTGTTGCTATGTGAAGAGTCTTATTTTAAGACTCTCACCACAACACAAAGAGCCCTACTAAAGCGAGAACACCAGTTGCACATATTTTTCCCCTGGGGATGCGATGAGTGAGAACAAACAGTACAGGTCAGATGTTAGTAACATCAGGTCAGTGCAGTACTACAAGCACTAAGGGTAAACTGTATGGATTAAGGGAACTAAGACAAAAATCTCTAATTATTGCAGCTGCGTTACCAAGATAGTGCAGACCCAGTTATACCAGCAGAAACACGCTTTTACTGGTACTATTTATTTCAACCAGGGTTCCAGAAAGAGGCACACTGGAAAAGCATAACTTTCCAAGAAAAGTCTTCATCTGCACAAGAAGGGTTTTCCCCATTTAACGTATTGCTACTCCTATACGGCAGACCTGGCTTTTAGTTTGATGAAGTTTGGCTTTGCTAGGTAGCAGCCTTAATCCAGAACCAAATGACTCCAGGAGCTCTTAATACACAAAATTTTAAAAAGTCTTAGAAAAAAATAGAATGGTAACCTATGAAATTTCTATGTTTTAACAAAAAAGGCTAAGCATCTAAGACAAATAGCAGGAAAGTCAGTACACTTACAACATATTCTTGCATTTCAAATCCACGTTTAACGTTCAGAAATACGTCATCTAAGCATGTTCCGAGAGCACTAAATCCTACTGACACAATTTGAGCCCATGAAGGGTCAGAAATACGTATTTTTAGTGTATGGCATTTTTTCAGATGCCTTTCTCTCCTTATTCAGTGGGTACCGCACAACAGTGCGGCCAGTATACAGCTGAGCATCAACCAACTCCAAAGAGAACGTCACACTGTGGGACAGTACCTTGCTCATCAGCCTGACGCATGAAAAGCTGAACCAGGGCCCTCCTCAACTAGGCAGATAAGCTGTAACAGATCAGATTAGTGCCTCAGCTTATTTATGGGCTCTACAAATAAGGTGGAAAAGGAGAACGTGTAAAACAGTCAGACTGGTGGACAGTAGGGAACATAGGAGAGCCAGCAAGTTTGGATCCATACGTAAAGAGATGTAGACATTATTTCAATTGATTTTTCTCTTATCTCCACTTAGAGGCTTGCAATATTAACACAAGTTATGATTAACTTTCAAAGTGTCAGTTAGGCCCCATTCCATCAGACACAACAATGAGCTTTTCTGTAAAAAAGTGCACAAGATCATGCATTCCTGACCCCATCAGAGCACACAGCACCAAAACTCAGCTCAAAGTCAAGCAACTTACACAGAATTTTACAGTATGGGGCACATTCAATCTAGTAACTTCAGAACCAATGTAAAAGAGGGACTTGCATTTATCCACATACTTAAATAATTTCTGATGTAGCCACTACTGTGAGGCTAAACTGCGCTCAAACAAGATCAGAACAGCTTTGTTTTGTATTTGTCAGATTTACAGATCATGAAATAAAATAAAAATAAACAAACCTACAGACACTCAGCAGACAGCTGAGTAAGAGCAACCTCAGAATCCCCAAGCAATCAAACTAACAGACCAGCACGGTAGGTGAACCGAGAACTACAAAAATACAACAAACAGTCCTCCTTCCAGTATGTCCTAAAATAAGATGATCTCTTTCCCAGGAGTCTTCCTTATGCTCTGAACAGAGACAGCTACCATTAGAAATCTTTATAAAGTCCACCTCCCTCTAGCCTCCTTTATCCTAGGAGACAGCTATATTTGATCCTTTAAAAAAAAAAAAAAACAGTAACGTACAAGAAACAGTATTTGACACGTAAGCTGATCCTACAATGGTTTGGACGAACTGGGATTGCTAATTCCTCTTTTTATGGTCTGGCTAACAAATGTAAACTCAGATGTGTATGAAGCGATGAACATATTTTTATGATCTGAAGATTGATCTCATATGGTACAAGAATCGCTGAACAGTTGGCATAGTTTATACATATTGCACGATCACTGCAACGAATAGTGCCATTCAAACAAAAATATGAAATGCTCCAACTCTAGTCATCAGTTTACACTGATGTCAGGAATGACTGAATTCATTACTTTACCATATTGAGTCTCGTTTTTGTTTTTACAGAACATGCAACAGATTAATGAAATAGCTGGATTTAGAAGAGGACAACAGTAAGAGGTGCTGAAAATAACACACAGCATTTCTTTTACAGTAAAGTCTGAAGACCTCAGCAGATTGATCATAGAAATGACAAATCCATTTTACATAAGTTTACAAAAATCAATGTTTTTAAAAGCCTTTAGGTATAAGAGACTCAATTCTGTATGTTAGATGTCGAAAAATAGCACGTGAATATGACACAGATGGTAAGAGTGCTGACCTTATTTTAAAACTACACAAGTCTTAATGGTGACAATGAATACTGAATTACTTGAACTAATTTCAAGTCAAAGGTTTTGATTGCAAATCTCTTCAAAGATTTTTTTTTTTTTTGGTTAATTACGCTCAATAGACCTGAGGCTACCAAAAAGAGTAGTTGTAGTGAAGTCACGATACAGCTTGACAGAGCTTTTTTAGTATAGTCTCTTCTTTGTGAAGAAAGAGATCAGTTATGTAGTTACAAAAAAATACCCATAGGTATCTTACTGTGACCGATTTCTACTTTTCTTTCTCTCGTAATTGACTATGGAAACAGAAACTACACAAAGAGCTTCCTTCCATACACAAACTGCCTCATTTCAACTCATGATATTTCAAACATGATGCTGCCCACAAACATGCTACACATGGTAAGTCCTCACGGCAGCTACACTAGGCAAAGGTTAACTGCATCTAAGTGTTGCTGCAGGTAGAAATGGACAAGAGCATCTTTAGAGCACAGCACAGTCTATAAAACTGCAGCCTCTGTTTCCGCACCTGCCCATGTTTACCTAGAAGTATATCGCATCATTTTTTGTGTTGAAAAAGTATTCTTCTCTCCCAGAAACTGCAAGGTAATTCATCTGTTATTTAAGAAGAAATATAGGTTGCATCACTCAGCTCCTTTAACATATGACTACCTTCACTGCGAAGCGAGTATTTCTGGTCTCAGGTTAGCCCCAGCTCTAACACACACTCCCAATCAGACAAGTCACCCTGGCAGCAAGCCAGTTCAAACACACATAGAAGTTGTGTGTGCACCTCATAAGAGGATATTGGGTTTAAGTGCGGGTGACAAGCTCACGTAAACTGGAGGAAGGTAGCTGAAGTTAAGGTACTTCATGGCCATAATAAGAGATTTTGATAAAGAAAATGTCTGCCTTATACTACATAAAATAACCAAATCAAAATCACATCGAAGCACAAACAACAAAAGGAAAAAGTTTTTGAATACTGAATAAAAATAATATGAAAGAAAAGTTATATTATAAAGTGTTATCTCACCTCTATGCATTATCTTATGCTTTTCTCTCAGATACGTAAGTCCTTTTATTACCTAGATAAATAAAATAAAAAGTTTCAGTTTGTGAAGCAGAGATAACAGTGTTTCTTCTGTGCAAGAATTTCCAGATGCAACTCTGAATGGTACAACAAGGAACAGAAATCCCAAGACGTAGTAATTGTAAATCAAGATTCTGTTTCAACTTTTACCTCTAGCTCACATTTATAAAACCAAAACAACAACAATCTAATCATCACCGGAAATTTTGTGCCCACAACCTGTTGCGCAACAGATATGTAAAGGGTAACATTCACTTTTTTTTTTTTTTAAATTAGAAGATATGATTTTGTTTATTCTGTTCTTATCCAGAAGCACCAGCTGACACAAAAGCAGAAAAACAAAGCAAACACAATGGAATGCATGTTACTCATTCCAATGCTCTGAGCTACCAAATAATGACACAGGGACATTTTTTAAAAAGAAAGCAACATATTTAAAAATCCAGTAATATCTATCTATCCCACATCTTTCAATTCCAAAGTGGTTGTTACCTGAATCTGGCATTACCATGCTAAGACACACAAGTACCCCCCACCCCCTTTTCCAGCCTTTGAGAGCAACAAACTTACCGCGATGCTAACTTTGCCCAATATCTGCTCTGGAATTCTTCCAGCCTTTTTCAGTACTTGATCCAAGGAGCCACCATCCTAATAAGTGTTTAAATAGTCAAACTATAAATCAAATTTCTCTAAAGGATTTTAAACAGGACTATAATCTAAAATATATATTCAATAAGGAGAAATGGTGCTTTTTGAATTCAGTTTAATATTGTTATGGTGCATCTCTGACAAAAGTATGCAGCAGTAGAAATTAGTCAGTTTTATGATTATTTTAAACAAACATTTGTCCAGTAACCACATCCACTCAAATGAACGCACCACACAATGATCTTTTGTACAAGCATATCCACAGCTTGGCTGTTGTTAAAGAAAGGTCCACAAATAGTTGTTGACCAAGCACTAAGAATTTAACAGATTTCTGTACCTTTTGGACTATCTCAGCAACATACAGTTTTTCTTGGCATGCCCATCACATGAAACTCTCTCCCCCTCTAAAGAGGGGGGGGAGACTGAAGCAGCATGGAAGATTTTACGATTCTGAGCACAAAGCTGAGAATGATTTATCATAACGAAAAACAAGAGTTCTGCTTCTGAATATCATGTGTGCTAGTGGCAGCCCATGGTCATAATCAAACCCAGATGCCTCCTGCGTTATCCCTCTGGATTAGGCATTACGCAGAGAGTTCTGCGGATCCAGAATGACTGTCAGCATCCAAGGGCAAAGAGATGATTTAGCATGGCTCTCAAGAAGGCCAAAATAGGAAGCAGTGTTTTAAAGTTTCATGGTAAGCAACGGTCTTACTAATCTCATTAGGTTAAACAATTCGAACACATACACATGCGCCCCCATCAAATTCAAATATATTCCACTGTTGCTAAGGACTTCCGAGAAGGAAAACTGGAAGTGGTACTTATTTTTAGAAACCAATTCAACGACAGGCTTGCACAGATTCTCTAGAACACAGAATATACAATCCAAGAAGAAATTAAAATGTTATTTCTCAAATTAAAAACAATATCCAGTTATCTGGATCGTCACTTGACATCTCCCAGTACTCCAGTACAAGGCAACTTAAGTAATCTTTTTCTGCCTTCACCTATCCTTTTGAAACTTTCATTGTCATCTATATATGTAAAGAGAAAAGTTAGAATACAGGCTTTTATTATTCAAAGGGACGGAAAGTGGAAGAAAAGGATTGACGAATGTAAGCTCAAAGTAGCATTTATATGTTCGCAACAAAATCAAGTTTGATTAAAAATATACAACAGAGAACATACATGAAAAATATCCTGTATATGGAGGAAAACTCTCTGTTCCTACTTCCTAGTATTTTGGCTCTTCCTGGAGTCTGCATTTCTGGACAGCTGTCTTTGTTGAGGCATCAGTATATCAACAGTGATGCATGCCACCCTGGAAGAAAAGTGTTTTTCCAGAGGGCTAGCTCTAACCTTACAAGAGGCTGGATACAACTCAATTGCCAAGGAGCGCTGGTTGCAACCTTCAGGACCTTTCTGGAGCAGACTCTGATCCTTCTGTCTGTCAAATACCTTCTAAGTGAGGTTACGCACTGACCTTGACATTTTTAGGTACGCAGAATTCAAGGAGATTTGAGCATTTGAATATTTGTCTTTTCCACCTCCAACATTTTGTTCATATTTGAACTTATGTTCTGTTACTCAGTGCTAAAAATATGAATTTTGACTGGCACTAATTGAAACAAGAAGGTTAACAGAAAAAGGAAAGAAACAGAAGAAACATACAGATTATTTTGTCTAGAAATAACAGTGGCGATATTCTCACCTAATCGCCTATCCAAAAGGGGGCCAAAAACCTTTCACCTAAATTATAGGCTTAATGTGGATCATTAATGGCTTAAATTGGGAGGGAGCCAGACTATAATTTAGGTTACCAATTTAAATAATCCATCTTCTCTTTCAATTTCCTATCTTACCAACCAACTGTTATTTGTGTGAAGTTTTGTATCTAGTCTGACATTGTCTAGATTCAGCACTAAAACACCAGCCTTCTCTTAAATTGAGAAGTTTACCGTCAGTTCTATCATGCCCCAATTAGGAACACGTAAACCATCATGATGTGCGGTTATTTTTCTTTGATAATACATACAATTCTTTAGCCTTTATTTATGTATGTAATTATATAGCATGGTCACGTCTCTAATATGCACCCCTCTCTTCTACCAATTGCTGATATGCACATCTTTTTGGCATATAGTACTATATTCCTGAACAACCCCCAGATACCAATTTTTAACACCTATTTTCTTCTAATTTTTCAGGATTGTTTTCAATTTTGAGAAACAAACTTCTTTATAATTCACAGTAGTTATCTGTATTTCAGAGGTATGCACACTTTCTCTTCTGCTAGTTCATATTTAAAAACTGGATCATGATCACTTGTTTCCAGGCAACCATCAATTTCTAAAAATTTCCATAAGAGAAGACCGCAGAAGCATTAAAACAATCACGTGTCCTTTCCAGAGAAAATAAGGTTTATCTTAAAGGTTTATTATTTCTGACAAAGCTATATCTTTGATTTAGATTTACTGTATTTCAAATCGTTAAAAACTTCCTCTACTAAGCAAGTGAGGAAAAAATTTGACTGACCTTTTGTCACAGAAAATTTGCTTTTAATGTTTGGCTCCATATGGTTAGAGAAAGGCAAACAGATGTCTAGAAGAACGTGTACTTTTCTATCAAAATGAAACACAGTTAAAAATGTTTTTGGCATAAAAAAAAAGTTGTATAAGCTCCTTCTGGTCCTGTTCACTTCCTGCACGCTATTCTTTACGTCTGTATCTTCTGTAAATTTTGAAGAAAGGAGAAAAACTATGGATTAGTCTGAATCAAAACAAACTAGATTCAGATTATCACAGCTAGCAGGGATCATACAGCTGTACCACCCATAAATGAGTGTGGTCCATGCGCTTTTAATACTGCATAAAAAGCGAAATCAAACCCAAATCAGAACAGCTGTATAAGGAGGAGAATTGTGTCAATATTTTAAAAAAAATAAAACAAAAAATACAGATAAAGAAGAAATTGGGGACATATGTAGAATGTCTATGGAAGAGGAGACACGGGAGAATGGCATAAAACTAATCATACCAATCCCAAACTCACATTTGCGAAGTAAGTCTGAAACACAGTATTTGATCCTTTATTCATGCAGAAAGGTCTACCTTGTTAATTCCTGTTAACAGCTGGGTTTTGCATTAATAGCCCATTAACAAATTCAGTCTAAAACAGATTTAGGCGTACTTACCATATGTTCCATGCAAATGCTGATTTCTCCATCACTGTAAAAAGCTCCATAAAAGCCTACTATGTACGGAGAGTTGCACTCATGTAGAACCTGCAGCTCACGAATGATCTGGTTTCGAATAGCTGGCTTGATCTCTAGATGAATCAACTGTAAAATAATCCATTCTTGTCATTTCCTTAGTGGCAAAAGGCCTTTCAGAAGGAACAAGCTGCCCAGGAGGCTGTGCAGTCTCCATCCCGGAAGGTTTTTGAGACACAGCTGGATAAAGCCCTGTGCAGCCTGACTCTCAGCTGACTCTGCTCGGAGCAGAGGGTTTGACTCAAAAAAAAAAAAAAAAAAAAAAAAAAAAAATCTCCTGAGGTCCCTTCCAATCTGAATTATTTTATGATTCAGTGACTTACCTGAAAAATAACCCATTCTTATTTTCTTAGTGGCAAAAGGCCTTTCAGAAAGGAGAAACTCTATGATATGGCATGAGGAAGTTGAAATATCAACACCCATGAACTATACTAGATTTAGAGCAACAAAAAGTAAAGTAGAAGTTATCACCAAAATAGATCGTATTACAGAAACTAACTGAAGCTCAAGTTATCCAATCATTCTGTCTCCATTCCATCTCTGGACCAGACAGCCTCCAAACCCATTTAGCATTTTCCCCACTAAAAATGGCCAGAAAAGCACAATGTGAACACCAGGTTTTGTTCTTGATCATGGAAGCATCCCAAAATGACTCAGTTCCTGTTTTGGTTAAAAGTGTCAAATAACAACAGTTATTAAGGGATAATCTATTACAACTAAAGACATTCTAAGTAATATTTAGGGCATTAGCTTTTTGAATGTAGTAATAAATCAGTAACAGCATCTCATGGGAGTACAAAGTACACAAGCAAATCCAGACTTATGTAATAAAGTTTACTCTTGGGACTTTGTTTTCACACTTTTTTTTTTTTTTTTTTAAAAGAGGATAACTTTCAAATTTAAAAACCGATAGGTGTAATATCAAATTCCAGATGATTCTTAAGATATTTTTTCCCTTAAATTCAAAAATGCTACTAAAAGAAACTTCAAACCAACAGTTAGTACAAAACACAAAAAAACCATATAGCTTTGCAACTTGAAGGGACAGCAAGAAAATCTGTCATAACACATTCTCAGTAAAGATAACTAGAACTACTAAAACATTCCACTTCAATAATACCATTTCAAGAGATGCTCATTACAGGATGGAAGAATATTTGACACAAATTATTTATGCTGCAAATATGAAGTACTTCTCCATGAGGAACTTATTGTTCCAGTTCATTTTCTTCATTTATCTGTTTTTGATGGATAAAAGTCAGAAACAAACTCTCTGTGTTGAAGAAAATCCATGAATGAATTTCTAAAGGAAATGTGTCACAGGATGTATCGACTCAAACAGCTGCTGAAAAATATCTGAAGTGTTTGAAAGGCACTAGTGGAGGGGGTACTGAACCTCTTGAAGAAACAAAATAAACTGATTCCAAATCTAAGGGGGAAGATTACATTTCCACTAGACTGTTTCCTCACACTAAACAAGAAGTCTATTCCTTTGGTGAAACAGAAGATTAAGAAACATGATGGAAATCAAATTTTACTCACTATATGAGAGAAAAATAGCAGTTCAGCAAACATCTCAGTTGCATCAAATATTAACAAACTGGGACAAAATTTCCTGTTAAACTCGCAGTAGGTGAAAAATCAAGTAAATTGATTTAGTTCAAGCAAACCTCACTGATGTGTACGTTTCATAATTCTCGCCCTGGAAAGTGGGCATTTTTCTCCAAATTGTCAGTCTACTGAGCATGGTTTATATTAAAGTCAGTGTGCGCACGCTGTCTTTTACTTTTTGCCGAAGATGACATAGCATACTTTTCTTGAAAGACTACTAATGATTTTTTTTTTTTAATTTCTTTATTAAAAGAAATGAAAATTGGAAATTTTCAGTGTGCTGCAATAGTGGGATCTGATTTCAGCATGCCACGTGTTTTATTATTCTCAAAGGCTAGACTGTTTCCTACAAACCAGGGTAGCCTGCCAGCTCTCGGATCCACTGCAGTACTCTGGGGTATGTCTTGACACACCGCCTTGTAAGATAGGCCATCTGTGCAAGAAACTTTGCTCCTGGAAGAGAGGGGCATGAGGTACCCAAATAGAAATATTCATGCAGTATCACAGATACATTTCTGCAACTGTACTGCTTTAGTTCCCAGTGATATTTTTCCCTCCAGAGAAAGCAAAAGTTCCTCACATAAGAAAAGTGCTCCTTATTAAAATATCAATTTATTTCAGTTTAAAAAAAAAGGTCTAATTTTCTTACAAACTAGGTCACAACTGCAATTGATTGTAAAGTGTA